>NC_092815.1:13231376-13538459 GCF_023375885.2 Dermacentor andersoni
GCAGAACCCTTTTCGTAAGCCTCCAGGTTTCTGCCCCATACGTGAGTACTGGTAAGACACAGCTGTTATACACTTTTCTCTTGAAGGATAATGGCAACCTGCTGTTCATAATTTGAGAATGCCTGCCAAACGCACCCCAGTCCATTCTTATTCTTCTGGTTATTTCAGTCTCATGATCCGGATCCGTGGCCACTACCTGCCCTAAGTAGATGTATTCCCTTACCACTTCCAGTGCCTCGCTACCTATCGTAAACTGCTGTTCTCTTCCGAGACTGTTAAACATTACTTTAGTTGTCTGCAGATTAATTTTCAGGCCCACCCTTCTGCTTTGCCTCTCCAGGTCAGTGAGCATGCATTGCAATGGGTCTCCTGAGTTACTAAGCAAGGCAATATCATCAGCGAATCGCAAGTTGCTAAGGTATTCTCCATCAACATTTATCCCCAATTCTTCCCACTCCAGGTCTCTGAATACCTCCTGTAAACACGCTGTGAAAAGCATTGGCGAGATCGTATCTCCCTGTCTGACGCCTTTCTGTATTGGGATTTTGTCGCTTTCTTTATGGAGGACTACGGTGGCTGTGGAGCCGCTATATATGTCTTTCAGTATTTTTACATATGGCTCATCTACACCCTGATTCCGTAATGCCTCCATGACTGCTGCGGTTTCGACTGAATCAAACGCTTTTTCGTAATCAATGAAAGCTATATATAAGGGTTGGTTATATTCCGCACATTTCTCTATCACCTGATTGATAGTGTGGATATGGTCTATTGTTGAGTAGCCTTTACGGAATCCTGCCTGGTCCTTTGGTTTACAGAAGTCTAAGGTGTTCCTGATACTATTTGCGATTACCTTAGTAAATACTTTGTAGGCAACGGACAGTAAGCTGATTGGTCTATAATTTTTCAAGTCTTTGGCGTCCCCTTTCTTATGGATTAGGATTATGTTAGCGTTCTTCCAAGATTGCGGTACGCTCGAGGTCATGAGGTATTGTGTATATAGGGTGGCCAGTCTTTCTAGGACAATGTTTCCACCATCCTTCAACAAATCTGCTGTTACCTGATCTTCCCCAGCTGTCGTCCCCCTTTGCATAGCTCCCAAGGCGTTCTTTACTTCTTCCGGCGTTACTTGTGGGATTTCAAGTTCCTCTAGACCATTCTCTCTCACATTATCGTCGTGGGAGCTACTGGTACTGTATAAATCTCTATAGAACTCCTCAGCCACTTGAACTATCTCATCCATATTAGTAATGATATTGCCGGCTCTATCTCTTAACGCATACATCTGATTCTTGCCTATTCCTAGTTTCTTCTTCACTGCTTTTAGGCTTCCTCCGTTCCTGAGAGCCTGTTCAATTCTATCCATATTATATTTCCTTATGTCAGATGTCTTACGCTTGTCGATTAACTTAGAAAGTTCTGCCAGTTCTATTCTAGCTGTAGGGTTAGAGGCTTTCATACATTGGCGTTTCTTGATCAGATCTTTCGTCTCCTGCGATAGCTTACTGGTATCCTGTCTAACGGAGTTACCACCGACTTCTATTGCACACTCCTTAATGATGCCCACAAGATTGTCGTTCATTGCTTCAACACTAGCTATAGTATACAACTACCTATAGTATAGGTATAGTATAGCATAGTATAGTATAGTATAGTATAGTATAGTATAGTATACCTATAGTATAGGTATAGTATACAACTACCTGCAGTATATATATATAGTATACAACATAACTATAGTATACAATAAATACAGTATACGCTATATACAGTCCTTCGAGACCGCAGTACAGTGACTCGGTACATCAGAACTAAAGACACAACAGAGGAATAGATAGTTTACAAACTTACAACTTTAGTGCAGACAATTTCAGAGTACCGAACATTCATAAAAAGGCAGTTCATTAAAGGAAATTTAATTACAGGCTGCTAGATAGGAAGAAAAACCAATAATGACTGTGCTGTAACTGTATTATTGCTAAACTGTTTGCAGTCTACTACTGAATTGAATTCTGAGGTCTTACGTGCCAAAACCACGATATGATTATGGGACACCACGTAGTGGAGGACTCCGGATTAATTTTGACCACCAGAGGATCTTTAACGTGCCCCATTGCACGGGACACTGACGTTTTTGGGCTTCGCCCCCGTCGCAATGCGGCCGCCGCGGCCGGGATTCGATCCCGCCACCTCGTGCGTAGCAGCGCAAGACCATAGCCGCTAAGCCACTGCGGCGTGTTCCATTCTACTATCGTACGTGGGAAAAAACATTTAAAAAATGAGAGAAAGAGTACTTCAAAGTATTGTTGCGTGTGCCAAATGGAGTGATTGTTAATTTATGCATCTGTCTCGTGGCGTATCCTGTGGAAAATTAATATAGCTTAACTATAACGACCTCGAAATGTCCATTGAACAAATGGCGAAAAAAATTCAGTCTGAAACAGCGATTTCTTTTTCCTAAAGACTGAAGATTGGCTTTTTCGAACAGTGATTTCTTTTTCCTGAAGGCTGAAGACTGGCTTTTTCGAACACATCCGTCACTGATGCCCTGGAGAAGTTATTAAAGACAAAGCACGATGTAATTCTTTGTACTTTCTCTAGCTCGTTAATGTTACTTTGGTGAAAGGGTCCCAAATTATTACGGCATAGTCCAAAATTAATCGTAAAACAGATGTGTAAGACAAAAGTCGGACAGGAAGAACCGATATAACTTCAGAGCTCACCTCAGAAGAAAAAAAAAACTTGCGGTGCATTTGCGACAACACAATTAATATTCCAGCTAAAGTCACCCGAGATTCAAGAACCTAATTATTTATAATCAGTTAATTAGAATAGTATTAAATTTCGGATGCCATATTGAAAGTGCAGTGGTTTTGTGCGCCAAGTTATTTTCATAAATACTGTCTTGTCATTTATCATCATTTGCCACTTTTCGCACCACAAATGAACTTTCTGGAAAGCTTGATGATTTAACAGCAACTGGTCGCACTTGCTCTCAATTTCGAAGCACGAAAGAACAGTCAGCTGCATATAGTTAAATTTTAACTGGAAGACTTTCTACTATACCATTGATACATATATAATGAAAAACAGTGGCCCAAGAACGGAACCTTGGGGAACACACGAAAGGACTTTCACTGGCCTGGAACAGTGATCACGGAAATATACATACTGATGTCTTTGTGTCAGGTATGCTGAAATTCATTTTATTATGTGATAATTTTGAAATATCATGTCTAATTTAAGAATTCATTAAACTTTATCAAATACCTTTATAAAATCCATAGAAATTACAGCAACCTCTTTGCCATTATTGATTGCGTTTGCCAATTCATGCACTGTTTCAACGAGATGTGTGCTGCTTAACAGGCCTTTTCTAAACCAATGTTAATATTTATTGAGAAAACGATTGCTGTCAAGAAGCTCTACCACATCAATATGAGTTATGTGCTCCACTTTGCATGTAGTTGAAGAAATAGGTCGGTAATTCGTAACGCTTTATGTATTGGTCTAATTATGGCTGTTAAACAAACCTTCGGGAGGTCGTCTTCGTTAATTGACTGAGTAAACAAAATATTGTTACGTAGATTGAAGACGGAGTCTTACAAAAGCCGCTTCTGTTTAATCGCGGGCCAGGGAAAGAACGTGCATCTCACGCGCTTCATCGACGCGCGGTGCGGGAGCCCCACATCATTGTGTCAATTGCCCCCCCCCCCCCCCCCCCCTCATGCGAAAAGCGACCGTCTCGGTCGGGTCAAAAAGTTCTTTCGGCGACAAGAAATGGAGCTCCTCAGGTGCATTTCGGCGTTCACGTACGCGCATAGTAGGGTTTCATGCGTAATACATGAACAACTTCCGCGCGAGGACGACGACGGAGCAGACCGGGGTCAGAACTGCAAGGGACGACTTCGTAGGTCACGTCACTGAGGCGGCGTGTAACCTTGTAGGGAGGGAAATACCGGCGGAGCCACTTTTTCGAGAGCCCACGGCGACGGATGGGCGTCCAGACCCACACGAAGGAGCCGGTATTGTAACGAACGTCGCGTCGACCCTGGTTGTAGCGAAGGGTGTCGGTATGCTATTGGCTCCGGATACGATGCCGAGCAAGCTGGCGTGCTTCTTCGGCTCGTTGTACGAATTCTTCCGCGTGTTCGCTGGGCGGGCTATTATCAACCAGACGTAGCATGGCGTCAAGTGTTGACGTGACGTGGCGCCCGTATACAAGTTCGAACGGCGTAAACTGTGTAGTCTCCTGTACAGCAGTGTTATACGCGAAGGTTACATAGGGTAAAATCTCATCCCACGTGTTGTGCTCTACGTCGATATACATGGAGAGCATATCAGCCAGCGTTCTGTTCAGACGTTCAGTTAATCCATTGGTTTGCGGGTGATACGCAGTGCTCTTGCGGTGAGAGCAATGCGTCAGCTGGATAACATCCTCCATAAGTTCGGCGGTAAATGCTGCACCGCGGTCGGTGATGAGAACAGACGGTGCACCATGTCCTAGGACGATGTGGTGTACAAAGAACTTGGCCACTTCATACGAGTTTGCTTGCGGAATAGCTTCGGTTTCGGCGTACCGGGTTAAGTAGTCGGTAGCGACGACTATCCATTTGTTGCGCGAAGAGGTCACTGGGAATGGCCCAAGTAGAGCCATTCCTATTTGTTGGAACGGTGTTGAGGAGGGTCCACAGGGTGGAGAAAGCCATCTGGTTTAACTGGTGGTTTCTTGCGGCGCTGACAATCACCGCACGTCTTGACGTACCGTTGCACAGAAGAAAAAAGTCGGGGCCAGTAGTACTTCTGGCGTATCCTTGCTAATGTCTTAGCGAATCCCAGGTGTCCCGCACATGGCTCATCATGGCAGGCTTGCAAAATCTCTTGGCGCAGCGCCGACGGCACGACAAGGAGGTACGTATTTGGACCGCTTCCGCAGTTTTTCCTGTAAAGGACGTTGTTGTGCAAAGAGTACGATGATAAGCCGCGCACGAGTGACCGAGGTAAGACACCTTCAGCTCCTTGAAGGTGCTCGATCAGCGGCAGCAGCTCAGGGTCAGCGCACTGGTGCTCAGCCATTCTTATGGCGTCGATAACGCCGACAAATGGCATGTCATGGTCAGGGTCCGAGGACGTCGTAGGGAGTGGTGCGCGTGACAAACAGTCGGCGTCGCTTTGCTTCCTTCAAGATCGGTAGACAACTGTAATGTCGTACTCTTGTAAGCGCAGGCTCCAACGGGTTAGTCTGCCTGAAGGATCTTTGAGGTTGGCAAGCCAGCACAGGGCATGGTGATCGCTGACAGCCTTAAAGGGTCTGCCGTACAAGTAGAGTCGGAATTTACCAATTGCCCACACAACCGCTAAGCATTCTTTTTCAGTGGTTGAGTAGTTTTTCTCAGCCTTGGTGAGACTGCGGCTTGCATAAGCAATGGGGCGTTCCGCACCAGCTTGCCACTGCACAAGAACTGCACCGAGACCCGTATTGCTGGCGTCAGTATGAATTTCAGTGTCAGCGTCTTCGTCGAAATGAGCAAGTATTGGGGCCGCTTGCAAGCGCTTGCGCAATTCATTGAACGACTGCTGCTGCTCGTCCGACCAAATGAAAGGCACATCGTCGCGTGTGAGCCGTGTCAGAGGCTCAGCAATTCTCAAGAATCCCTCGACGAAGCGCCTATAATATGCGCACTACCCAAGGAAGCGTTGAACAGCCTTCTTGTCTGTAGGTAGCGAAAACTCGGCTACGGCAGCTAACTTGTCGGGGCCTGGTCGGACGCCTTTAGGACCAACGACATGGCCAAGAAATTTGAGTTCTTGGAGGCCGAAGTAGCATTCTTCAGGCTTGATGGTGAGGCCGGCAGTACGGATCGCCGCGAGGACACTCTCGAGTCGTGCGAGATGTTCGTCAAATGGGCTCTAGAACACGATGACGTCGTCCAAGTATACGAGGCAGGTTTGCCATTAGAGTTCAGCAAGCACGGTATCCATCATCCGCTGAAAGGTGGCAGGTGCAGAACAGAGACCGAAGGGGAGAACTTTGAACTCTTAAAGCCCGTCAGGTGTCACAAACACTGTTTTTTCACGATCCTGTTCATCAACTTCCATTTGCCAATACCCTGATTTAAGATCCAACGCAGAAAAAAATTGGCATGTTGTAGACGATCCAATGCGTCGTCGATGCGTGGCAATGGATAAACATCGCGCTTGGTGACACGGTTCAACTTTCTATAATCTGCACAGAAGCGTAGTGTGTTGTCTTTCTTTCTGACGAACACTATAGGGGAGGCCCATGGGCTTGTGGACGGTTGGATCACGTCGTCTTGGAGCATCTCTTTGACCTGATGCTTGATCGCTTCCCTTTCCACTGGAGACACTCTGTAAGGATGCTGACGAACAGGACGTGCGGACTCGTCCGTTATAATGCGATGCTTTGTGATGAACGTGCGCCGTACTTTGGACGACGTTGAAAAACAGTCCGAAAATTCATTCACGCGGCTCAGTAGACGGTCTTTCTGATGGTCTGGCAGAGCAGCGTTAACGTGAATCCGTTCCTTTAGGCTGGGTAACTCAGACTGCTGAGACGATGCGATTTCCCATGTGGCGATGTCAGTAACATCAATCATTTCGCGAAGAAATGCGATTGTCGTTCCTCGCGGTACATGCCGATATTCTTTGCTAAAGTTTGTTAGCAAGACGACTGAACATTTGTTGCGCACCTGAAGAAGCCCTCTGGCTATGAAAACGTGGCGCTCAAGAAGCAGAGGGATGTTTGCCTCCGCAATTCCTTCGGCGTCATCCTCCATGTCGCATCGGACAAGGGTAAGCACGCTGTTCTTGGAAGGTAACGTGATGTGATCGTCAGCAACGTGAAGCGCGATGTCACGGTCGTTGCCATTGCTGTTCGCTATGGCTTGCGTAGTAGCGAAGCTGACTCTGGACTCTTGCAAGTCGATGATATGGCACCGTTCGCCTGAAGGAAATCCATGCCGAGTATAAGGTCCTTCGAACATTCAGGAAAAAATGACGAAGTCGCCGATTTACGTGAAGCCCCGAATGTTGACACCTGTCGTGCACCGGCCCATTGGAGTTATGAGGTGCCCTCCTGCAGTATGAACCAGAGTCCCGGTCCATTGCGTCGAAACTTTGTTCAGGATACGCGCGAGATTCTGGCTCATAACAGACGTGTCCGCACCCGTGTCGATTAACGCCGTGACTTCGTGGTCGCCTATGGTAACTGGTACGTCGCAAGATACTGACACCGAACTGCACTGGTTTCTTTTCGTCTCAATTACGTCATCTCGCGGTCGTCTTAGTGGAGGATCTTCAGCGTTCGCAACGTCAGCGACCTCACCTCCGCAGGTCGCTGGACTCAGTTTTCCCGGAAGGCAGGGCTGGGTGAGTGACGCCTTGTTGCGCTCGGCGTGAAGATGGGATACAAGCAGCTGCGCTTGTTTCTAGGTGGCTTTGGCTCAACTCTTGCAAGATGGGCTGGGTGGGAATCGAACCAAGGGTCTCCGGAGTGTGAGACGGAGACGCTACCACTGAGCCACGAGTACGGTGCTTCAAAGCGGTACAAAAGCGCCTCTAGTGAATGCGGTGTTGCCTTAGAAACGAGCTGTTTCTAAGGCTCAGGCGTGCGTCGCTTGCTCAGGCGCACATTTCGTTGCCGCGCCGAACGCTGCGTTGCTCGACGCTCACCGCGTCCAATGCGGGGAGCGTAGTCGCTGCGCCGTAGCCCATTGTCTTACACCCCTTGGCGGGTCGACGGGAACGCTGTCGCGTTCCACTCTTGAAGGTGAAGCAGAGTAACGCATGAGTTGTTTCTTCGTCTAGCCGAACCAAATATAGCCAAGCAACAGCAGTTCACCAGGCTAAACAGTGGTTCAACAACTAAATTAAAGGCTAGTATGCTTCGCATCCTGGGCTTAACCTTAGCTATGCCACAGCCATTTTTTTTTCTAATCTCTTGTTTCAACAGGATATTCAGGATACCGTTCTCTGTGATAATGAGGTTCGTTAAAGGTGGTAAAGAGGCACTAAAGTTATCGCCTGTAACAACAGACTTGATCGTAGTTTAGGCACGTAAAACCTCAGAATTCATTTATTCATATTGCCTCGATCGAGCTTTGGAATTCTATGATGAATTTATTTCGAATTAGGTGTGATTTTCAAGATCTTTAAATATGAGTGCGTTAAAATGTGACAGCCTCCAAATTTGCCATTTGGACAACTGCCCCCATGGCAGTAAAGAAAAAGGTAAGTAATTATTTTTCCAAATTAGTCTTCTCAGGTTCACGTTATTAGCGGCAATGTATGCCTGCAAACTTATCTGCGAAAACACCACGATGGTACAGCTCATTATTTTTTAATTAAAAATCCGTATGGTTAAAAAAAAGCAACCTTTATATATCTCGCTTTCGCGACTTTACCAAGTCGTAAAGGTTGCGTCACGTTATTTTGTTTATTTTACTTTTTTTATTTCGTGGCTTACTACATACAACCATATTCATATTCGAGGGCCTTGATAACTATTGCGGGCCGCTACTCTCAAACTCGATTGTGCGACAAACTCCGTCAGATCAAATGGCTGCCTAGTTACCTGCGTTTCACATTTTAGATAGGCTAGCGATTCAGGTTTCGCTTGAATCCCGGCTGTCAAAGTTATCCTCTGCACTTTTTACGCCTGCGCACTGCTACACAATTTAACGCCTGGTAGCATTTCTTACATCGCATACATCACCGCAGCTCACCGCTGATTCTGCGTCCTGTGCGACGACCTTTTCGCGGAACTACGTTGTAGTCGTTCGCGGTCTCAGAGATAAGCTCGGTCGTCGGCAGTGGTAGCGACTGGACGTTATCGCTGACGCCCACTACAAGGCTACACGGCCTGACCACCAGGGACGATAAGGAACGTGGCTCGTGCGGTTGTTCCCGGTGACAGTGAGCAGCCGTGTTGTGTGTGCGCAGTACACGCCGTTGGCTCTGTGGAATTCGTACAGTCCCGGCACGTGTCTGTGTGTGTGCATGCTAATGACATGGTGTTCTTATCAGCTCAACCATTATATTATCCATTAATACTCTTCATCCCCATACCCCCTTCCCCCAGTGCAGGGTAGCAAACCGTACGTGCGTCTGGTTAATCTCCCTGCCTTTCCTGTCTTCTCTAGCTCTCTCCATTAATACACAATGTAGGGAAGGCTGTGTGTGATGCGTTATACTCCGAACCTACTGCGTCTCTAACGGGCTGACACGAAGGAAGCGGAAGACATGGAAGGGCCGGCGTCGCCGTATGGGACAGCCTCCGACCTGCATTTGCTTTCTGGCGATTGCCATCCTCTAACAATGGTGTGCATGCCTGCAGGACCAACCATAAAGACCGGTATACTAGGTTTAACGCCTAAACGCAACACATTCCTGTGATGATCTGGCTCGTGATTTAATTTGACCATCTCGAGTTCTTCAACATTGACCCAAACAAATGATTCTTTTTTCACGCGCCCCGGTAGCTCTGTGGCTATTGCACTGCACTGTCGAGCTTGAGGTCGCGGGTTCGGCTGCTGGGGCGGCCGTATTTCGATGCGGGAGAAATGCAAGAGCGCCCATGTAGCCTACTCGGATTTAGGTGCACGTTAAAGGACCCCAGATGGTCAAAATTGATCCGCAGTCCCCCACTACGGCTTGACTCATAATCGGATAGTGGCTTTGGCACGTAAAACCCTAGTGTTTATTTAAATGTTCCTTTTTTTTTTGTTCCACCTTCATCAGAATGCCGCCGCGTGGAATATCAATCAATCAGTCCTTTATTTTCTCTGAAATAGAGAAGGAGGCAGGACTAAACGCTCGCAAGATTGACAGAGGTCTTGTCCCTTTTTAACTTGGCAATACAGCAGACCAACAACAAAATTTTTCGCGCGAACATACATACGAGGACGAGAGAATAAAAATCACTAGGTAAGAAACAGCGCAATTTATTACAGTACAAAACAAAATAGCAACACGCTGTGGTCAAAAAGGGAAACAATATAATTATAAAATGCACGCAGTATCATCACATAAACTTGTTCAGAAAAAATTGTTTCATAACGATATTTGAATGCTCAAAATGGTCGAACGTTTCTCGGTTTACCTTACCTAATAGCACTGGGAAAGTATAAGGGATATATTGTTCAGTGTAATATCCTCGAGGTGTCGGAACCAACCAAATTTCTTTATGTATAGTCTGCGGAACATGGGCGTTTTTCGCAAGTTCTGCGAGACGACCAATGTGGTTTTCATCGCTTCGTGAAGATCTGAAACTCATTAAAGGTATGTAATCGTATAAAGCAGAGACTGGTAGGATTTCATATTTAAAAAAGTGGTCACGTGTTGGGAAGCAGTAACGCACACCAGCAATGCATCTATCGGCTCTTTTTTGAAGAAGGTGTAACTTGGACAAATTATAGTAATACTCATATTACCCCAAACGGTACTGCAATATTGTGAGTGAGAGAGAGAGAATTAAGTAGTTATAAACCAGTACCCTAACTCGAACAGAAAGAATAGCGCGCAGGTGTGACATAAGACCAACTGCTGAATATATTTTTATGGCATAATCAACATGTTCTTTCCAAGTAAAATATGGAAAATATGATACTAAGTATTTCCACAGAATGTACTATCTCTACAAGATCATGGCTTAAGAATACAATGAGCGGCCTGAATATTACCTTCCCTTTTGGAAAGTATAATACTATTTCTGTCTTTTTAGAAATAATCTTCCAATTATTTGCTTTCGCCCATGTATTCAGGGCATCTATAGTGTTCTGCTACCTTCCTCTTCGGTATGACCTCCTGATTTCCCGGATGTGAACAATGAAGTGTCATCAGCGTATGACAAATGGGATTTCACAAGGTCTCACGCTTTACCGCGGACACCGTAGGATTCCAGTTTACGCAGCACAATTTTGTGATTTATTAAATCAAACGCTTTGGTAAAATCTGTGTATAGTCCTGCAACTATCTTCTTATTTTGAAGCTTTCCTTTTGTTACTTCTTTTTGAGTCAGTAGCGCTGTTTCTTTGTATAGATTCTTTGGTAAACCGTGTTGAAAATTATGGAGAAGGTTATGGTTAGTAAAAAATCGTAGTACCCTACCATGCGCATTAATTTCTCTATGCCTTTTGATAATACCAGTGGTATAGATATATGGCGATAGTTATTAAGCAAGTTTTCGTCGCCACGTTTAAAGACCGGTATCACTCGAGCAGTTTGTAATGCCTTTGGAAATACAGCGGTAGATATCAGATCATAAATGCGTGTAATAGCCGGGCATATGAAATGAAGAACATGTTTAATGGTCACTATCTGAACGCCACCTGCATCTGCTGGCTCGCTATGTTTTATAGCGTTCACACACGAGAAAACTTCTCCGCATTTGGCGTGAGTAAAGAAATGTGATGTTAGACTGACGCTTCCTTTCAAGAATTGAACGTAACTTTGATCACTGTTGACTGGGAGAAGCCTGTTCAATAAAAAAGTTGTCAGAAGCATCAGCTAAGGAAGTAGCAGATATTCTCTCTCCCTCATGCCGAAAGTTACCGAGAGTATCAGAAATACTTGGTTGGAATAATGAATTCAATTTCCGCCAAATTACATCCGATCGTTGTTCGGTCGGACTCCAAACTACACTTGCAAAGTAAGCATCCCGATCCACCTTTAGTTTCCGTGCAAGATTATTTGTGTGCTTTTTGAATTGGCGAAACATGTTCTCATTTTTTGATTTTGCGAATTGTGCGTACAAGCTATTCTTATGCTTAATCATGTGGAGCAATTCAGACGTCATCCAGGGTTTCTGCGCCCTTGATGGCGTGGTCACTTTCTTCAATGAAAAGTGCGCGTCACAGATGGCCTTGAAATGCAGTAATAAAATTGCAGAAAGCAGTATCACTGCTGTCTGCCTCAAAAACGTGGTTCCAGGTCTGTCGACTAATGGCACAATGAAAGGTTTCAATACATTCATTATAGATTGCGTATATAGATTACTCGCCTCTTCTTTTTAATAACATGCCGACTTATCAACTAGTTAACATGAAGATTCCAAGATGATCACTAATGTCGGTGTAAACAACGTCTGCGGTTAATAAGTTACTGTCAACATTTGTAATGAATACATTTAATAAGGATGTATTTTCTAAAGTAACTGGCGTCAGCTTTGTTATTACGCTAAAGAAACCATTCGAGGCAATTAAAGACTGGAGTTCTGTTTTTATTGTGTAGTTGAAAGCGTACTTATGTTAGTATCACCGCCTAGAACCATATCTACAGATTGGTCAAATGCATAGCTAAAAATATTTTAAAGAAATTCTAAAACAAACGAGTAATGCTACCGGAAGGTGGCCACTACATGACACAGAAAAGTTTGTTCGAGCTTTGCAGTGTGAGCACTTCGTAATCAGCAGTTGTTGCCGTGTATTCCATGACAATTGCACAAGATATTGTTTCCATAAGCATAAGCGCAACGCCTCGTCCTCTTTTAACTTTGCTGGTTTGATAAAAGCTTTGATAGCCAAGACGGTGAAACGTGTTCGATGTCGGTGTATACCATATTTCAGTCAACACCATTGCCGTGACACTCCGAAAGTATTCAGTAGAGTTTCTAACTCACCTTCTGTGTTTGTTAATGATCTAATGTTTAAATGGAAAAAAGGCCATGTAGGTTTTTTTCCACTATATGCTTAATTTCACGTAGTTCATAGCCATGTAACCAAAAAAAAATATTTGTTTAAATGCCTGCAGGTACAACTACGCAATTATGTGCAAATCGTCAAGGTGGGTGATCAGAATGACTGCTGAAGTGTCTGTGTTGCGCACAAATATATTGCCATTCCGAGCCTACGCATATTTCAGCGTGCATTGTTTCTTTTTTGCATTTGCTGCTTCGAATACTTTTTTACTGAAGGACTCAAGTGCTCTTTGATGAACACTGGGGTCTTCGGTTCAAGTTCAATGTCATCTGACGTTATCCTCTGCCTTCAAGCTTTGTTAAGAAAGGAGTCATCGACTGATCTACGGGCAAAATACATCACTATATTTGGGGCATCTGTATTTCCCGTAGTTCAAACGCGATGAAAAATCTCGGTGTCACCACTTTTCAAGTGGAATCTTAATGTCTTTAGCTATCTTCTCTTTTTTTGTAGCGCAAGCTGAACGTCAGGGACAACAGAAAGGCACATTTGACACACGCACAGCGCTATGTGTGTGTCAAATGTGCCGACGGTCGTCGTGTCCTGCAACCGCCGAGATCACGCCACACGCTGATCTGTGCTGCCCGCTTCCTGTGAAAGTACGCGAAGGCGCCTGGAAAAGATGTGCGATCGCCGTGACTGCTGCTGCCAAGAGCCAGCGACCTCGTGATCAGCAGCAGAATTCAACAGCCGCTTAGTCATCACGGCCGCTGGGACAATGAACAGGAAGTATAGTTAGGTGACGTCATGCACGCCATTTTGTTGTCTAATTCGAAGCTTCCACCGGGCAGCTGGAGATAGGCGGACCTAGATAACGCGCAGCTTTTCTTCACCTTGCTGACTGTTCTACAACATGGCGACCTAGATGACGTCACTGTATACTTTACATATATATATATATATACACATATATATATATATAGTCTCCACTACACTCGCACTATCGCGCTCAGTATGAGCTACAACCACGTATAGCCAAAACAACATTCCAAATCGATTAGACTGTCTGTTGAAAATCTTATAATTCACCTTTATTTTACGTAGAAGTAAAATCCCCTATAATGTAGTCGCAGATACCCGCTCTGGGTGATTGGCCGTGCAAAAACCGGGTAGTTCAAAACAAAAGAAAGACGAAATGTAAAATAATTCAAAGAACATTTGAGAATGGGTAAACTATAATCAAGAGATAGAAATATTGCAGATAATGAACTTTTTTGGTATCGTCATCCCCATTTTATTCTTCTTTATTGCACTCAAGTTATCATGTCGAGTTTGGAATGATAGCTGGAGGAGGAGGAGACAGAGACAGAAGGCATGGATGTTAACCAGAAATGCATCTGGTTGGCTACCGTACTTCGAGGAACGGGAGAGAGGGAATATAAAGATAAGATAGCTGGAGGATTCCACAACAAACAAGGAGCTGCATACGAATAAGTAAAGCATGACGATCATTAGCTGAAGAAATCATGCCTGCAGACAAGCGGGAAGTTTATTCTGGAGAAATGCCCAAACAGAACGTGCAGTTCGGGTCCAGACTTTTCATCCGATCGTTCTTTTTTTTTTTTCATCTGCGACGCGATAGTTACGAGGAATTAAACGGAGAGGCGCCACCAGCTTGTACAAATTAAACAGGAAATTGTTCGAAATTTCCCAAGCGCGCCACGCAAGCGAGAAGGTTTGCGCTAACAGTTCACTAGTGGCAGCGCCTGCCGACGTGAAAGTGAACTGGCTCGATGGACTTCAAGTTTGCGCCGACAAAAGGCTCGACAGCCTCTATAATCACCGGCTCGTGGGAGCTATCTGTTGAGAAATAGTGGTCAAATATCCATTATCACCTTTGGTTAAAACCTTAATTGAGCAATGCCATTTAGGTTGCTCTCACCAATTGAGATATCCAAATTGCGAATGGATTTAATGGATTTACCGGAAGGCAAGACTAAGTGGTGCACAGTGGCCGGTTATGAGACGCGCAGTTCAGTGGAAGAGACCTCCGGATCAGCTTCCGCCACCTGATTTCCCGGATTGAGAAACGGCTCGGTTCAGTGCACACTGGAGAATCCGGTGGCGGAAAATTGTTATCTTTATTTGGAAAGAAATAGTGAGGGGTAGCTCCTTTTTTTTTCATTTTTTGCAGGTCAATTGCACATAAACAAGACACTTTGAGCGTGCTTGACTTTTCACATTACATCACTGGTAACGATAGCTGAGACTGGCATAAGTAAAAGTTCATTTCAAGAAAGCGTGTTCTTGCCTTTATACTAAAGGTTTACTCGCCTCCTGTCAGCACGTGTTACCCACTCGCCCGAACCTCTTCATCGTTCTTCAACAACAACCTGGTGCCCCATTTAATGTTCTAGACGACACCCAGGCGTATCATAAAGTGTATGAATTCATAATAGAGGACGAGGAAAAAAAATATCGATCGAGCCGTTGCTCCTGTGCTACACTGGGCATCGAGGGTTTTAACGTGCACCCAATACGTACACGATACACGAGCGTTTTTTGCACTCCGCCCCTATCGGAATGCGGCCGCGTGGCCCAAATCGAACCTGCAGCGTCGAGCTCAGAAGCGCAGCGCAGAAGACAAGACTAACGAATACGAGAACGTATAAAAAATCCCATTTTTATTTTCGTTGAAGCTATGTAACCCTGACCAGCTGGGAAAAAGAGAATGTTGTCAAGCATCTGGACAATCATACATTAACTTTAAAAAATCAATAATCAATCAATACAGGCTCTTGTCGAAATAAGTAAACCCACGAGGACTTATAGGAGGCGGAAGTAGTTACCTCGACCGATGATCTATTCAGGATCAAGGGTGAGTACCAAGGGGAAGACAACGTAGCAAGGGAGAAGAAAACTGATTGATAACCGCTAGGATTCGCCAAACTCATCAAGGGCATCATCATCATCATCATTATGTTGACGCGGAAGGAGGGTAGCAGTAAATCTCTGGACGGGGAGTGTGCCTTAATCGGTCTTCTTCCTGTGTGCAAGAACCATACCTGCGCGAAGCCGCTTGCGTAAGGCACGCGCTGGGCTCGCGTGGAGAACAAGCCCCGCAAAAGGAACGTATGCGCTCGAACAGTGTGGAAAATAGTGTGCACGCCATTCAAGTGGCGTGGTAGGTTGTCGCCTTGTTTTCACTCATTCAGCCGCATCATCCTGCACTATTATTTCACCTGGCAATGTTTATATCACGCACCGGGGCGCTATGTGCACACAAAAAGAATGAGCGTTCTTTTAAACTACGGACTAGGGACAAGGAAAGGACAACGCGAGCGCTGACTGACTTACAACCGAAAGCTTATTGCCTGACAAAACAAAATAAACGATTAGGTCACGTTTGGCGCACCACATATGCAAGGGTGCCGAGAAATCAGGCCATTTAAGAATGTCGAAATTCAAAATGCCAGGAATGTCTGTTCCTGCTTAGTATTCTTCCGGTGAATCCACGTGGCACTGTTTTCCACCCCAACGGTGCGAGTTCTAATGAAAAAGGCTGATTGGTCTTATGGCGATCACCACCATCACTGTGGTCGCGTGATTGTGACCATCTTGATGCTCATCTTGTATCTCGCCGACGCCCAAGGGAGCTCGCAACCAACCCCGAGCTTGCGTCCCCTCGTCCCTCCTTGGCCGCATTTCGCGCACTGCATCGCCGTGTGTAGCCACTGCCGCCCGCAACACTCGAGCGCCTCCTAAACACAGCGCACAAGCGCGCCCGCTTCTGTGCCGAAGGGGAGAACGACAGCAGCCGCCAACTGAGCATGCAGAGCGGCATCAGCCAGGCGTGCCTTTCGCGGAAGGAACGGCCGCACGAAAGCCTCCGCGTCGTTTCATTTTGGGGGCGCACTCGGTGCATATACACCGAAGGGCTTTGTCAAAAGTGAACAAGTGCGTCGGACCGTTCGCCGGGCGGGAAGTTAATCCGCGCGGGGCGAGCTTACCTGGCAGCGACAAGGCCCAATCAAAGTTTCGCGCAGAAGCGTCCGTTGAACACGTGCGAGACTACGGAAACTGCTAGGCCACCGGTGGCGATGACACTCCTTACACGTGGGGACATGTGAGCCTGTCATTCAGATAAATCCCGTGAAATTGCACTACGCGTGGACATTGTGCTCTGAGCCGTGAGGTCACGCAACTCGACCGACAGACCACGCACTCAAGCGGGAATGGTAACGAGTGGGAAGGCGACGCTGCTGAGTGAGAGAGAAAAAGTTTTATTCTTCAAAAGGATTTTGGTGGAATTGTCGGAACCCCTTTAGTCCAGGGCCCCACTGGACTCGACCACGCACTTGACCTGGTTTATGAAGGACTATTGTGCCGCCAGGACTGAGGTGGTTAGCCGTGCTTACCATTGCTCCTAACTGGGCAAGTTGGAATGTTGGATTCATCGTTACAAAAATTCAGCGAAAACACGAGGGACAAAGAAAAAAAAAACACGACACGAGCGCTGACAAGAAAAAGCACAACGGCCCTTTTTGTTGTCAGTGCTCGCCTGGGATTGTGTGTCTGAGATTATAGTGACGTTCTTGTGTTCGTTCCGCGTGAGCGAGGGTCATTGCTACGGCGAAAGTTTCGGCAGCCGCCGGGGTTCCTGCCTTGACGGATGGCGTGAATTGTTGTTGGGTTTTCGTGTCAATGATTGCCACTGCGTACCGCTTGTTCTTTGGTGTTTCGCTGCCGTTCGGGTTCGGATACTGGTCCGTCTATATGGTGTTGTACCTGAGATTATCTTCATACATCATTATAATATGTTGTGTGCTTGCTTTACGCCTTGATTTATTGTATTCCGGATGCATCGTGTTCAGGTCGGTAAAGCGGTACTGCGTGTTCGCTGATTAATTGTGGGTGCGGGAGTGAATACGCGCCCTTGTCACTATAAGGCCTGTCCTGCGTGAGTTTAGCTCAAGCGTTCCCTCTGAGAGATTAGTGTGGCTTGTTTTAGCTCTTCGAACGCGTTGTGTACCCCTAACACTGACAGGCGCTCTGTGGACGTCCCCTTAAGTAGTCCGAGGGCCGCTTTACATGCCGATCTTATTATGGTGCCAAGCTGCCATTCGTCCTCCTGACTAAGAGGGGGGTAGGGCAGGCCGCACTTGACTGGGCTTATCATAAGTGCTTGGAGGAGCATTAGCGTTTCTTGTTCTTTCTTGCCCGCTTTGCGATAAGTTACGCGCCGGATCATTTGTGCGATGTTATTTGTGGTAGTTTTGAGTGTTTTGATGGTGTGAGACGTTTTTCCACTACTTTGGAGCCAGAAACTCAGGAACCGCGTCGTCGTGGCTTTTTGGACCGTGTGTCCTTCCAGGGCGATGTTGACGGGTCCGGTGGATATGTATCCTCTCGAGTGTCCCCGAATTACCTCCCATTTTTCGGGGCACATCTGAGGCCACTATTCCTCCAAAAGTTCTTTACTGCCCCAACTGCTCGCTTTAGTGCCTGCTCTTTGTCCCCCTTGCTGCTCACAGTACATGGTGTAGCCCAAATCAAGGATATGGTCCAGCTGTCGCACCAGACGACACATCGCTATGTTGAACAGCAAGGGTGAAGTTATTGCCCCTTGGGGTGTTCCTACTGGTCATCTTGAACTTTTGGGAAGCGATCTGGTCGATCCCTATCGTGGCAGTACGGTTGGCAAGAAGAGACCACACGTAGTTGTACGTCTGTACGTTCTCTGCATCCCGTCAATTCGAGCTCTTCCAATATTGTTTTGTGAGAAACGTTATCAAACACGCCCTTGAGGTCTTGTGCGAACACTAGTCTTTCCTCTCCACGGGCGAGGTTGGGCATAACTTCTTCTCTGATCAGTTGGAATGCGCGTTGGCAATATAGCCTCGTACGGAGCCCTATCATGGTGTTTGGGAACCATCATGTTTCTTCTATGTACCGTTGTAGTCCCATTTGTACTACTCGTTCGTACATTTTGCTCAGGCAAGACGTGAAGGAAATGGGCCTCAGAGCGTCTGTTGTGGGGGTCTTTTGGGGTTTGTGTACCATGCCAATTTTAGCGCGTTCCCATTCCGGAGGCGATTGGCCCTTGAGCCACCTCTCCCCATTGAACAGTTCTGTGATTTTAGTCAGGGCTCAAGCATCCAGGTTCCGAAGCATAGCGTTCGTAATGGCATTGGAGCCGGGAGTCGAATTTTGGTGGCAATATGAGCTTCCTCAAATACCTCTTCACATGTAAAAGGTTCTCGTTTGGGGCGTCTATGTTTAGTAGTGTTCCTATGTACCGTTTTCTTCAGTTTATCTATTAGTTCCGCGTCTGCGCCTGCAGGAAACTGCCCGATATGATTTGAAGTCGTTTGTTGTTTTCCGTGCGTGTGCTACCCGGGTCAAGCATCCCACGAAGGATGCACCATGTGCCAGCCGTTCTCAAGGTCCCTGGGAGGAACCCGCAGAATCTAGACCACTCGTTTTTTGCTAATTAGTCGGCGTGTTGTTGCGCTTGCTCCGGGAAAAGTGTTATGCGGGCAGCTAGCTGTTTGTCGAGGCGTTCTTTTTTCCAACGCTTGACCAATCTGTGTCTTTCCCCCCACAAGTTTACTAGGTGGGAGTCTACCACGGGTGCCTCTGACGTGAGCTCACTGGTTCTGGCGGTGTGTTGATTGGATGAGTTTTGTCTATTCTTGCATTTCGTGAGAGTGTTTGATATAGGGTTCGTTGGGACCCCTGTATTTTGGTCAACCGGTTAACTTGGTTGCGTCAAATTGTCTACTCAATTTGGTGGTGGTGAGTGAAGGGAGAATCAAGTCATGATCGTTACCCAAGTTTTCGTTTATCGATGCCCACTTTGCGTCCTTGATGTTTGGCGTGTACACGCGATCGGGTGCTGTCACTGCTCACGCTGTTACCTGTGCGTGTAGGTGTGCTTATGCATGATTTGCTGTTCGCAGACCGAGGTTCTCAACCGACTGCTCGATTAGAGCGCCTTTGGGGAATGTGGTCGCGTGTGGTGCCCAATATCACCGCGCGGTCTTTGGTGCCCGCTATGGTTTTAGGTGCAGCGGTGGCGTAGAGGTAGAACACCCGCCTCGCGTGCAAGAGGTCCGTGGTTCGAATCCCGGTGCCACGCAATTTCGACCGGATTAAAAAAATAAAGATCCGCGTGCTGATAAAATTGCATAAACAGGCCTGGAGTGTGGCCTGAACCCGGTGACCAGAACCGGTAACGCACTCCCTCACCAGAGCAGGATTGGCCACCCTGGTGCAGTACTTGGCTACAACCTTCTGTATGAACACAACAATCAAACCCCGGCCCTCAGTCCCCAGCAGCTGCGAAGCAACTGACCACGGCGGCGGTCAGACCTGCGACGCTGCAGAGGGTGCTTAGAATCCCTGGCTCCGGACAGGCCGCCATTGGAATATGAACCTGGCAACGTTTAACGCTAGAACGTTATCTAGTGAGGCGAGTCTAGCAGTGCTATTGGAGGAATTAGAGGGCAGTAAATGGGATATAGTAGGGCTCAGTGAAGTTAGGAGGCCAAAAGAAGCATATACAGTGCTAAAAAGCGGGCACGTCCTGTGCTACCGGGGCTTAGCGGAGAGACGAGAACTAGGAGTCGGATTCCCGATTAATAAGAACATAGCTGGTAACATACAGGAATTCTATAGCATTAACGAGAGGGTGGCAGGTCTTGTTGTAAAACTTAATAAGAGGTACAAAATGAAGGTTGTACAGGTCTACGCCCCTACATCCAGTCATGATGACCAGGAAGTCGAAAGCTTCTATGAAGACGTGGAATCGGCGATGGGTAAAGTCAAAACAAAATACAGTATACTGATGGGCGACTTCAATGCCAAGGTAGGCAAGAAGCAGGCTGGAGACAAGGCAGTGGGGGAATATGGCATAGGCACTAGGAATAGCAGGGGAGAGTTATTAGTAGCGTTTGCGGAACAGAATAATATGCGGATAATGAATACCTTCTTCCGCAAGCGAGATAGCCGAAAGTGGACGTGGAGGAGCCCGAACGGCGAGACTAGAAATGAAATAGACCTCATACTCTGCGCTAACCCTGGCATCATACAAGATGTGGACGTGCTCAGCAAGGTGCCCTGCAGTGACCACAGGATGGTAAGAGCTCGAATTAGCCTAGACCTGAGGAGGGAACGGAAGAAACTGGTACATAAGAAGCCCATCAATGAGTTAGCGGTAAAGGGGAAAATAGAGGAATTCCAGATCAAGCTGAAGAACAGGTATTCGGCCTTAATTCAGGAAGAGGACCTTAGTGTTGAAGCAATGAACGACAATCTTGTGGGCATCATTAAGGAGTGTGCAATAGAAGTCGGTGGTAACTCCGTTAGACAGGATACCAGTAAGCTATCGCAGGAGACGAAAGATCTGATCAAGAAACGCCAATGTATGAAAGCCTCTAACCCTACAGCTAGAATAGAACTGGCAGAACTTTCGAAGTTAATCAACAAGCGTAAGACAGCTGACATAAGGAAGTATAATATGGATAGAATTGAACATGCTCTCAGGAACGGAGGAAGCCTAAAAGCAGTGAAGAAGAAACTAGGAATTGGCAAGAATCAGATGTATGCGTTAAGAGACAAAGCCGGCAATATCATTACTAATATGGATGAGATAGTTCAAGTGGTTGAGGAGTAATATAGAGATTTATACAGTACCAGTGGCATCCACGACGATGTTGGAAGAGAGAATAGTCTAGAAGAATTCGAAATCCCACAGGTAACACCGGAAGAAGTAAAGAAAGCCTTGGGAGCTATTCAAAGGGGGAAGGCAGCTGGAGAGGATCAGGTAACAGCAGATTTGTTGAAGGATGGTGGGCAGATTATTCTAGAGAAACTGGCCACCCTGTATACGCAATGCCTCTTGACTTCGAGCGTACCAGAATCTTGGAAAAACGCTAACATAATCCTAATCCATAAGAAAGGGGACGCCAAAGACTTGAAGAATTATAGACCGATCAGTTTACTGCCCGTTGCCTACAAGGTATTCACTAAGGTAATTGCAAATAGAATCAGGAACACCTTAGACTTCCGTCAACCAAAGGACCAGGCAGGATTCCGTAAAGGCTACTCAACAATAGACCACATTCACACTATCAATCAGGTGATAGAAAAATGTGCGGAATATAACCAACCTTTATTGATTACGAGAAAGCGTTTGATTCAGTCGAAACCTCAGCAGTCATGGAGGCATTGCGGAATCAGGGTGTAGACGAGCCGTATGTAAAGATACTGAAAGATATCTATAGCGGCTCCACAGCCACCGTAGTCCTCCATAAAGAAAGCAACAAAATCCCAATAAAGAAAGGCGTCAGGCAGGGAGATACGATCTCTCCAATGCTATTCACAGCGTGTTTACAGGAGGTATTCAGAGACCTGGATTGGGAAGAATGGGGGATAAGAGTTAATGGAGAATACCTTAGTAACTTGCGATTCGCTGATGATATTACCTTGCTTAGTAACTCAGGGGACCAACTGCAATGCATGCTCACTGACCTGGAGAGGCAAAGCCGAAGGGTGGGTCTAAAAATTAATCTGCAGAAAACTAAAGTAATGTTTAACAGTCTCGGAAGGGAACAGCAGTTTACAATAGGTAGTGAGGCACTGGAAGTGGTAAGGGAATACATCTACTTAGGACAGGTAGTGACTGCGGATCCGGATCATGAGACTGAAATAATCAGAAGAATAAGAATGGGCTGGGGTGCGTTTGGCAGGCATTCTCAGATCATGAACAGCAGGTTGCCATTATCCCTGAAGAGAAAAGTTTATAACAGCTGTGTCTTACCAGTACTCACGTACGGGGCAGAAACCTGGAGGCTTACGAAAAGGGTTCTGCTTAAATCGAGGACGACGCAACGAGCTATGGAAAGAATAATGATGGGTGTAATGTTAAGGGATAAGAAAAGAGCAGATTGGGTGAGGGAACAAACGCGAGGTAATGATATCTTAGTTGAAATCAAGAAAAAGAAATGGGCATGGGCAGGACACGTAATGAGGAGGGAAGATAACCGATGGTCATTAAGAGTTACGGAATGGATTCCAAGGGAAGGAAAGCGTAGCAGAGGGCGGCAGAAAGTTAGGTGGGCGGATGAGATTAAGAAGTTTGCAGGGACAACATGGCCACAATTAGTACATGACCGGGGTAGTTGGAGAAGTATGGGAGAGGCCTTTGCCCTGCAGTGGGCATAACCAGGCTGATGATGATGATGATGATGGTTTTAGTTGACGATGAAAACGTCCACTTGCAACAACAAGTTGATTTGGGTGCGAGATGGTCCATTGAGATAGTAAAAATGAAGTTGCGCAAATTAAACACGGACAAGACAGAGCCGGTCGTGCAGTGTACGTTCTGCGTCCTATCCGTGTAGAAAGAGAGTTGATTTAGTTCGCTCGTGCTACACTGCTGCTCCGAGCGCACAGGCCCTCGTGCTACCAAGTGCCGTTGGGTCAGCTCAGTGCAGTCAGGCAAAAGTGTCGTACCGAGGCCTGGTAGCCCGCTTCGTCGGCACACGATGACAGTGAAACATGTGTACAAAGGCGATCAAGTTCGACGTCACCTTCGAAAAGCGCAGTCAGTGCCGCTGGGCTGAGCGACGCGCTCCTGCCACCGCCACGAATTGCTCAGAAAGATGTGTTATCCCCGCTGACGGACGGGTACGCTGTACTCGAGGTGTCGCAAAATAGATGGCGTGACAAGCACCGCGAACACGCAGACAGAAAACCAGCCCCGCAAACAACCACTACTGCAATAAATCTCTTTATGGAGTCTCATTAAGAGCACTCGCCTCTTTGAGGGCGTGCAGTGAAGGTTGCGCTTCACGTGCGCTTTAGGCATCACCCTGCTCTGGAGCAGGGCTAAAGAGAACAAAGGGAGAGGGAAGAAGTTTACAGACATTTTAAAAAGCACATGCTAAAGAGGATGAAAGCGAAAGCCATGCCCACTCACGAGACATTCATTGCATTACTTGGCATTTTCATTCTAATGCGTTCTTACTTCCTATTGTTTTCTCCCACCAAAGGTCGTGGGTTCGAGTGCCTTAATTAACTGTGTCTTAATTATCATCGATCTAATTAACACCAGATGTATTAAGTTCGAGTGTCTTAATTAACTTTGTCTTAATTAACCATACCTTAATTAACTTAGCCTTAGTTAACCCCAAACGTAGTGGGTTCGACTCTCGTCCTTCACGATGACAGTTGGAATGCAACTTCAAGATATGGCCGGCTCGCCCATATTTCCCAGTGGGTTCTACCCGCACCGAAAGTAGAGCGTTCGACTCCAGCAAAAAGTCGTGGGTTCGAGAGTCTTAATGAACTGTCTTAATTAACTGTGCCTTAATCAACACCAGAGGTCATGCTGGCGCTTCTTCTTCGCCTCGGCTTCTCGCTTTCTTATGAAGAATTTGATGGCCTAATTCGCCCTAATGAACGTCAAAGGTGATTGGTGTTAATTAAATCCGCCTTGATTAACACCACAGGTAGTGGGTTCGGCTCCCACCAAAGTTCGAGGGCGTAGGCATATATAACGGGGTGGAGGGCAAGGGGGTATTTCCCCCCCACACTGTCAAAAGTGATGGGTGAGGGACAAAGTATGTCATTGTCCACCCCACTTTTGAAAGCAGGCACTGGCACTATCGGCTGCACGCTGGAAAGTCCATTAAAACTACAACTGAATTTTGTTATTACAGCGAAGCTGTATATCTCTACCCTTCAACAAAATTTTCGTGTAATTGTAAGAAAAAAAACTTCCCATACGTGGGCCGATCCCGAAGATAGTGCAATGCCGGGCCGACCCGCGGCGGAGGTGCAGCAGTCGTTAAGCACTCAATCCCCATACGTGGGCCGATCCCCAAGATAGTGCAATGCCGGGCAGACCCGCGGCGGAGGTGGAGCAGTCGTTAAGCACTCGATCCCCATACGTGGGCCGATCCCCAAGATAGTGCAATGCCGGGCCGACCCGCGGCGGAGGTGGAGCAGTCGTTAAGCACTCGATCCCCATACGTGGCCCGATCCCCAAGATAGTGCAATGCCGGGCAGACCCGCGGCGGAGGTGGAGCAGTCGTTAAGCACTCGATCCCCATACGTGGGCCGATCCCCAAGATAGTGCAATGCCGGGCCGACCCGCGGCGGAGGTGCAGCAGTCGTTAAGCACTCAATCCCCATACGTGGGCCGATCCCCAAGATAGTGCAATGCCGGGCAGACCCGCGGCGGAGGTGGAGCAGTCGTTAAGCACTCGATCCCCATACGTGGGCCGATCCCCAAGATAGTGCAATGCCGGGCCGACCCGCGGCGGAGGTGGAGCAGTCGTTAAGCACTCGATCCCCATACGTGGCCCGATCCCGAAGATAGTGCAATGCCGGGCCAACCCGCGGCGGAGGTGCAGCAGTCGTTAAGCCCTCGATCCCCATACGTGGGCCGATCCCCAAGATAGTGCAATGCCGGGTAGACCCGCGGCGGAGGTGGAGCAGTCGTTAAGCACTCGATCCCCATACGTGGGCCGATCCCGAAGATAGTGCAATGCCGGGCCGACCCGCGGCGGAGGTGCAGCAGTCGTTAAGCACTCAATCCCCATACGTGGGCCGATCCCCAAGATAGTGCAATGCCGGGCAGACCCGCGGCGGAGGTGGAGCAGTCGTTAAGCACTCGATCCCCATACGTGGGCCGATCCCCAAGATAGTGCAATGCCGGGCAGACCCGCGGCGGAGGTGGAGCAGTCGTTAAGCACTCGATCCCCATACGTGGGCCGATCCCCAAGATAGTGCAATGCCGGGCCGACCCGCGGCGGAGGTGCAGCAGTCGTTAAGCACTCGATCCCCATACGTGGCCCGATCCCGAAGATAGTGCAATGCCGGGCCAACCCGCGGCGGAGGTGCAGCAGTCGTTAAGCCCTCGATCCCCATACGTGGGCCGATCCCCAAGATAGTGCAATGCCGGGTAGACCCGCGGCGGAGGTGGAGCAGTCGTTAAGCACTCGATCCCCATACGTGGGCCGATCCCGAAGATAGTGCAATGCCGGGCCGACCCGCGGCGGAGGTGCAGCAGTCGTTAAGCACTCAATCCCCATACGTGGGCCGATCCCCAAGATAGTGCAATGCCGGGCCGACCCGCGGCGGAGGTGCAGCAGTCGTTAAGCACTCAATCCCCATACGTGGGCCGATCCCCAAGATAGTGCAATGCCGGGCAGACCCGCGGCGGAGGTGGAGCAGTCGTTAAGCACTCGATCCCCATACGTGGGCCGATCCCCAAGATAGTGCAATGCCGGGCCGACCCGCGGCGGAGGTGGAGCAGTCGTTAAGCACTCGATCCCCATACGTGGCCCGATCCCGAAGATAGTGCAATGCCGGGCCAACCCGCGGCGGAGGTGCAGCAGTCGTTAAGCCCTCGATCCCCATACGTGGGCCGATCCCCAAGATAGTGCAATGCCGGGTAGACCCGCGGCGGAGGTGGAGCAGTCGTTAAGCACTCGATCCCCATACGTGGGCCGATCCCGAAGATAGTGCAATGCCGGGCCGACCCGCGGCGGAGGTGCAGCAGTCGTTAAGCACTCAATCCCCATACGTGGGCCAATCCCCAAGATAGTGCAATGCCGGGCTGACCCGTGGCGGAGGTGAAGCAGTCGTTAAGCACTCACAATACGTGGGCCGAACCCGGATATAGTGCAATGCCCGGCCGACCAGCGGCGGAGGTGGAGCAGTCGTTAAGCACTCCCCATACGTCGGCCGATCCCCAAGATAGTGCAATGCCGGGCTGACCCGCGGCGGAGGTGAAGCAAGCCCATAGGTGGGACGATCTCGAAGATATATAGTGCAATACCGAGCCGACCCGCGGTGCAGGTGCAGTTCGCCATTAAGGTGCCCACATACCCAACTTCGCTGGTCATCTTTCTTCACAGAGTGGAAGGGCACTTGGATTTTTTTTAGTAGAGCGAGCACATAAGTAATGCTTTTCTTTACTACGCATACCCCTGCTTGGACAACGACGATTGTCTTTGTGCCTTCTCGGGACGCCCTGGAGCGGACGACGCGTGGGATTTGTGAAGCACGCTCGCTTTGCAGATAACCCCTGGCGCTGGGCAGTTCCCGTCATAACAAACTGCCAGCTTGCGCAAGTTGCATCATGTCCAATTTCTTGGGACCGCTATATCCGTATTCGAAAATACAGTCAACTTATTGCGTTTAATATGCCGGTGAAGGGGAGGTACGGACAAGGTGTTATGATCAGCCGCGCCCAACGACTGGTGTGCCTTACGGCCTGAAATCGCAGGATTATCAAATGCTGGGACTATTTAATCTCTGGCCGTTGCAGCGTTGCATCCTCAGTATCTCATCACCATCGGAAATCTAATCAAACCTCTTACAGGTATAACTGTCGAATTTCATTGTGTAATCACGACTTCTCGTCGATATAAATGCTCGTGAAAATGACCTTGGTCGAACTCTCAGAGCCATTTCAATACCAATAGAACACTGACTTTAATTTTTTCTAAAGACATGTGTCACTGGTGACTGACGATTTAATTTACAGCCTATTTCTAAATAAGAGCTACACTATTGTTTTCCCGGCAGGTGTAAACACAACAGATATGTCGTATTTCGAAAAAAATGAGGGCCACTTTTTGGTGATGTGTACCGAAAATTTGCACTGTATAGGTTGCTTATCTTCTCTCAAAACAGTAACTGGCTGGCAGCTTTATCCCAATTTTTATGCGCTATACACGGCCTTTTGTTGTTTTTTGTCGGCATCCTCGGTAAAATATGCGAGGCACGGTGTTTACATTTATTCGACATACGAAACAATGTTCTGAGTGACGAGCGATATATGTTTGTTCCGTGTAGGTTCATTACAGCCTTTCTAGAAAGTTACTCATTGAAGCTTTCTAGGGTGTCATACTGTCACTAATATAGGTGTTTCCTAGATTCCTAAAACAACGTACGATATACGGACATGAAATTCCTTGTATATAGGAAAATTTTAAGCGCAATGCGTTGCGAAACTTCTACTTTCCTGATTTAAATGCAAGTGTCGCAGATAATTCCTAAACCCTCGTTTTTCATGTATATTCATGAAATACCTTCATCACGAACTACGATCGACTGTCGATACATGTGTGAAATTTACACAATTTTATCCAAAGGTGGGCTGGAGACTCCATATAGAAAGTAAGTCAAGGTGGGAAAATGAGTCTGTGCATCTTATAGTGACCCACCATAATTACATAGTAACTAAATATTAATTTATTGTACAGACAGTCATGCTACGTTTCTTCATTAAATATATTGAATCACCCGCTCGAATTAAATGCACAGGTTAATTACTAGGCACAAGCATTACAACAAGCGAAGAAATAATCTTTCGCGATTACTATCGAAACGCCCCACTTCGAACGTGCCGTCAAAGACGGTAGCGCCTTCATGAAAGCGGTCGTGTGAAGCGACACATTTCAACCAGACGTGAAATGGGTGCACTTTAAGAAAGCAGAATGTTTAATTTACTCAAAGCTTGGCGTTCATTGTCTGTTCCTTGCAACCACTGCATAGTGATGGCAAAAATAAGTCGCGTTCACAAACGTGTCTAGTTTAGTAGTTTGTTTCTCCAGTGTCCTCGGTGATTTAAACAAGGCATCTTGTTTATATCTAGGGAAAATTAGGGGCATGATATGGATAAGGTGCAGGCAATGTTCAAAATGGGTGGGTTAAATACGCATTTTCCAGTGGAATACGTATGCAAGTGGTCCATAGCGTTATTAGTCTGTTTTACGGTCAGTGTAAGACTTAGACGGCTGCGCTGGCATAATTACAACAACTGAGGTCAAATTTTGCGAACATAAGGGGACCAATACGCCAAGTTTATGTGCGATGGTAAATACGTGCTGATCGAATGCGGCGTTAACAAAATTTGTAAGCAAGTGTTCGAAAATATCACGCTACTTCTATTAGCTAAGTTTCCCGATGTCCCTAGAGAACTCCGCGTTTCAGATATTTTGTACTTTGAAGGAATAGGCAGCATTTTAAGTGCAATGTCTCGCATAGTTTTAACCTTTCTGACCTATTTAGAAGCGTTTTGAATAATTAATCAACGCTCATTTTGTTTTCTTACTTTTCCATGCGTGATATATTAGTTCACGCCTGGTGTCCTCACTGAACTAAAGGAGGCAGCTTCGTTGTGCTTGGTGACTGTAAGGACAAATTAAAAGGTGATGTGTAGGGGAAGTTCAAAATAGACATTAGAGCTTTCGCAATAAATTACGTATGCAAGCCCTCCAGAGCCTTTGAGCGTGTCTAACCAGCGGGGAAGAACTGAGCCCGCTGCCTTGGCAGAACTGTAAGAGCCACCGAGACCGAATTTAGCGAAAATTGTTGGTACACTATGGCAACTCTCTGTGCCAAGTTAAATGTGGTTGGATCAAACACAGTTTTAGTAAAAAAATTCTTATTCAAGTGTTAGAGCGTGTGATGTGACCGCTATCAGCTATGCTTCCCAGTGTCCCGACATAGCTGTAGTTTACAACAGGTTTATATTTTGTGGAACGGGGAGGGGGTACATTTAAAAAAAATTGCGTGGTTTTACGTGCCATAACCACGATCTGATTATGAGGCACGACGTAGTGGGGAACTCCGGAAATTGTGACCACCTGGAGTTCCTTAACGTGCACCTAAATCCAAGTACACGGGCGTGCACGCTGATTCGATCCCGCGACCTCGTGCTAAGCAGGGTGGACATGTAACTGCAATGTTCGACAAAACTTTTATGCTCGTGGTACGGTTAGAAGCGTTGCAAATAATTAATGAGCCGTCGTTTTTCTTTCTCTATTTTCAGGCGTCATAACACGTTCCGCCTTAGTTTCAGCGATGTCCTCGGTGAAATAAACAAGACATTTTCTTTACATTTGGCGAAAGGGCCCGTTATCGGCAATATGTAGGTAAACTTCAAAGATACGGGACTAACTATGACCTTTGTAGCAAATTACGCGTGTAAGCTATCCAGAGCTTTATGAACGTGTTTTGCGAACAAATAATTTATCCCATTGTCCTGGAAGAACTCTGAACTCAACAGATACCAAATCTAGCGGAAATTGAGTATGTGCGCGCGCGCGCGCGCGTGTGTGTGTGTGTGTGTGTGTGTGTGTGTGTGTGTGTGTGTGTGTGTGTGCGTGCGTGCGTGCGTGCGTGTGTGTGTGTGTGTGTGTGCGTGCGTGCGTACGTGTGTGTGTGTGTGTGTGTGTGTGTGTGTGTGTGTGTGTGTGTGCGTGCGTGCGTGTGTGCGTGCGCGCGTGCGTGTGTATGTGTGTGTGTGTGTGCGTGCGTGCGTGCGTGCGTGTGTGTGTGTGTGTGTGCGTGCGTGCGTGCGTGCGTGCGTGCGTGCGTGCGTGTGTGTGTGTGTGTGTGTGTGTGTGTGTGTGTGTGTGTGTGTGTGTGTGTGTGTGTGTGTGTGTGTGTGTGTGTGTGTGTGTGTGTGTGTGTGTGTGTGTGTGTGTGTGTGTGTGTGTGTGTGTGTGTGTGTGTGTGTGTGTGTGTGTGTGTGAATATTGCAAATAATTTACGTTGATTGTACATCGTTGCGTACAACCTCAACAATACTATTTCATTTCATTTATTAATACTGTTAGCCCATTTTTTGTGCAGTTACAGGGTGGAAAATGCTTGTCACAATGCAGAAAATGCTTTGACAATCATAGCCTTGTAGACATGTACATACAAAAATAATATTAATGTGCGCAACCTGCGGCTCACAACAAAATACAAAGGCGGTAGTAGAAGCAGATACAGCAACATCAATATTTCCGAGTAGTTGTAATTCGCTACAAACGAACTGTCGTGGTTGATTTGGCAGGTAAAGGTGTATAGATTTTTCAAACGAACTGACAGAGTCTGTTTGCGTTATGTGCTGTGGCAGTGAGTTCCATTCTTCAATTGTTCGTGGGAAGAATGAATTTTGAATGTGTTGATCCGAGCTTGGAAGGGTGTAATTTGTTGGTTGTTCCTCAATGTTCGGGCCGAGCGCTGCTTTATGTACAGTCCGGTGTTCAAATTAAAGAAGTTACTCCGCAAAAGACAGAAGAACTTAAGTCTAGCAACTCTTCTCCACTCTAGTAGTTGAATTAATTTAAGTTCCGACAACATCCCCGAGACTGAATCCGTACAATTATATCTACAGTGAATAAATCTAGCCGCCCTTCTTTTTACTTTTCCATCCTTGCTATCTGATTTTTCGTATATGGGTCCCACACGATACAGCCATATTCCAAAGTTGGTCTTACAAGTGTCAAATAGGTGGTTAGTTTCGCTGTCGTGGTTGCCTGCCCTAGCTTCCGGCGCAAAGTCCACAATTTTCTCTCGGCTGCATTACATAAGCTATGATTGTGCCTATACCAATTTAAACTTTTCCCTTATCGTTATGCCTAGATACTTCAAGTAGCTTACTTTGGTTAATTTGTGTTCTTCAGTTTCGTATTCAAACTGAAGAATATCTTTAATTTTCTTTGGTATTCTTATAAATGACGTTTTGCTATGATTTATTTTCATTTTCCATTTTGTGCATGGACACTACTTAATGCCGTGTTTAACGTAATTTGATCTTCTTTGGATGTATATATGCGAGTAAACCAGACAATCATCTGCCAATAACCGAACTTTAACCCCCGAGGAATCTGTCTCTGCAACATCGTTGACGGAACACAAAAATAAGAAGGGGCCGAGCACGGGGCCTTGGGTAACACCCGATGAAACGCTCAGAATGCCGGATTTCGCGCTGTTGATTTCCACATACTGTGTTCAATATTTAAGATATGATTTAATCCAAGCGAGAACTATTAATTCCAAAGTTCTGTAGTTTTCTTACAAGTTCTATGTGTGGAACCCGATCGAATGCTTTTGACATATCAAGACAAATTGCATCTACCTGATTTTTATCGTTGATTGCTTTTGCTAACTCGTGGACTGTTTCTACAAGCTGAGTGATGGTTGACAATTTGCGTCTAAAGCCATCTTGATTAGTATTAAACAGATTTTGGCCCTCAAGGTAATCAAATAAGGTTGCCGATATTATACGTTCTAGCATTTGGCAGCATGTGGACGTGATTGAAATGGGCCTGTAGTTTTAAACACAATGTTTATTTCCCGTTTTGTGACCAGGTATATATTTTGCTCTTAACCAGTCGGAGGGCAATTTTCGCTTATGCAGGGACAAGCTGAAAATAATGTTTAAATAGTTAGACACCCATTATGCATAACGTTTTAAAATCTCATTGGGGACGTTGTCAGGACCAAGAGACTTTCTTGTGTCAATCTCTAGAAAAAGCGATAATATTCCTTGCTCAGATTCAGATATAGTGATATCTGACATGCCATCCTGTTCGTGGATCCTGCGCACTTAGGATATATATATATATATATATATATATATATATATATATATATATATATATATATATATATATATATATATTGTAGTGGGCAATATGCATGTGGCGCTGTGCGGACTGCCACCGCTGCGGCGCGAGACCCGAGCTCGGGCTACTGATGCGAAGGGCTAGGACTCGTGATGAAGAGCTCCTTGCAATCCTTGCGATATGTTGCAATATGTTACGATATATGACTATCCTTGGTGAAACTGCTATTGCTAGCTGGCGATATCGAAACAAATCCTAGTCCTGATTTGGCCCAGCTTTCCAAGCAACTCCAATAGCTGATGATTTGAAGGAAATCAAAGAAGATCGGCTTAAATCCATAGATAGGAAAATATAACACCTCGCTGTTCCAGATAACAAGATCTCATCATGCGCTGATTATGTCAATAATCTTCAAAAAGTTGTAACATTCCTGGAGTTTTTTTTTTCATCGCTATCAACCAGAAATTTATTTTTCATCATTCCTCATTAGTACAGAAGGAGGTCCCGGAGTTACAAGAACTGTCAGGGGGACCTCCTATTAGTAATTTAACAATGCAGGAATTAATACATTATGGTAACATAGCAGCGACAGACATCAGAAAACATGAAGTTAATGAAGCAAATAAACAAATACAAAAAGGTGCTTACAATAATTGAAGTTTAAAACACAAGCAAATGATAGCGATACAGCGTATGAATAAATAAATATGTAGTAATTGACACGTTATGGAAACATAGAAATCACACATATCAAAGAACACGAGGTTAATGTAACAGATAATTAGAAACAAATATATGCTTACAATACGCAAAGTAGAAATGTTATATAGACTATGCGACAAAAAATTTAAAACGCCTAAAAAAGGAGGAAAAGGAAGACAAAGGGAGATATAGAATAAAATATAAATAAAAGCTATCAATACATTAGGTAAATACAGAATCATTGAAAACTAGAAAATAAATTTGTACACAATATTGTCGCGGTACAACGCGGACAGAACACAGGGAGACGTTCTTCACGAACAACAGGAGAATCTGTTCAAAAACAAACAGAGCAGGGACACGTCTTCTTTGTCATCACCCAATCTCACTCTGACCAACTAGGCGGAGTCCGTTTGTGCTCCCATCGTCGTCGTCTGCATAGAATACACGCGTCATTTGTCCCTCCCTACGAGAGCATCGTCCCGATGCTAGACAAGAAATGTCAGTTGCGGAAGTAAAGGCCGCTAGCATAGTTATTCGCTCACATACGGCTTCATGCGGACGACGTGCACAAGTTCAGGATGGTGTTTGCGGCGCCGCGTACAGTTGGGATTATCGGGAACGACCTCGTAGGTGACATCACTCATCATCATCATCATCATCATCATCATCATCATCATCAGCCTGGTTACGCCCACTGCAGGGCAAAGGCCTCTCCCATGCTTCTCCAACTGCCCCGGTCATGTACTAATTGTGGCCATGTTGACCCTCCAAACTTCCTGATCTCATCTGCCCACCTAACTTTCTGTCGCCCCCTGCTACGCTTCCCTTCCCTCGGAATCCAGTCCGCAACCCTTAATGACCATCGGTTATCTTCCCTCCTCATTACATGTCCTGCCCATGCCCATTTCTTTTTCTTGATTTCAACTAAGATGTCATTAACGCGCGTTTGTTCCCTCACCCAATCTGCTCTTTTCTTATCCCTTAACGTTACACCTATCATTCTTCTTTCCATAGCTCGTTGCGTCGTCCTCAATTTGAGTAGAACCCTTTTCGTAAGCCTCCAGGTTTCTGGCCCGTACGTGAGTACTGGTAAGACACAGCTGTTATACACTTTTCTCTTGAGGGATAATGGCAACCTGCTGTTCATAATCTGCGAATTCCTGCCAAACGCACCCCAGCCCATTCTTATTCTTCTGATTATTTCACTCTCATGATCCGGATCAGCAGTCACTACCTGTCCTAAGTAGATGTATTCCCTTACCACTTCCAGTGCCTCGCTACCTATCGTAAACTGCTGTTCCCTTCCGAGACTGTTAAACATTACTTTAGTTTTCTGCAGATTAATTTTTAGTCCCACCCTTCTGCTCTGCCTCTCCAGGTCAGTGAGCATGCATTGCAGTTGGTCCCCTGAGTTACTAAGCAAGGCAATATCATCAGCGAAGCGCAAGTTACTAAGGTATTCTCCATTTACTCTTATCCCCAATTCTTCCCAATCCATGTCTCTGAATACCTCCTGTAAACACGCTGTCAATAGCATTGGGGAGATCGTATCTCCCTGCCTGACGCCTTTCTTTATTGGGATTTTGTTGCTTTCTTTATGGAGGACTACAGTGGCTGTGGAGCCGCTATAGATATCTATCAGTATGTTTACATACGGCTCGTCTACACCCTGATTCCGCAATGCCTCCATGACTGCTGAGGTTTCGACTGAATCAAACGCTTTCTCGTAATCAATGAAAGCTATATATAATGGTTGGTTATATTCCGCACATTTCTCTATCACCTGATTGATAGTGTGAATATGATCTATTGTTGAGTAGCCTTTACGGAATCCTGCCTGGTCCTTTGGGTGACAGAAGTCTAAGGTGTTCCTGATTCTATTTGCAATTACCTTAGTAAATACTTTGTAGGCAACGGACAGTAAGCTGATCGGTCTATAATTTTTCAAGTCTTTGGCGTCCCCTTTCTTATGGATTAGAATTATGTTAGCGATCTTCCAAGATTCCGGTACGCTCGAGGTCATGAGGCATTGTGTATACAGGGTGGCCAGTTTTTCTAGAACAATCTACCCACCGTCCTTCAACAAATCTGCTGTTATCTGATCCTCCCCAGCTGCCTTCCCCCTTTGCATAGCTCCCAAGGCTTTCCTTACTTCTTCCGGCGTTACTTGTGGGATTTCGAATTCCTCTAGACTATTCTCTCTTCCATTATCATCATGGGTGCCACTCGTACTGTATAAATATCTATAGAACTCCTCAGCCACTTGAACTATCTCATCCATATTAGTAATGATATTGCCGGCTTTGTCTCTTAACGCATACATCTGATTCTTGCCAATTCCTAGTTTCTTCTTCACTGTTTTTAGGCTTCCTCTGTTCCTGAGAGCTTGTTCAATTCTATCCATATTATACTTCCTTATGTCAGCTGTCTTACGCTTGTTGATTAATTTCGAAAGTTCTGCCAGTTCTATTCTAGCTGTAGGGTTATAGGCTTTCATAGATTGGCGTTTCTTGATCAGATCTTTCGTCTCCTGCGATAGCTTACTGGTATCCTGTCTAACGGAGTTACCGCCGACTGCTATTGCACACTCCTTAATGATGCCCACAAGATTGTCGTTCATTGCTTCAACACTAAGGTCCTCTTCCTGAATTAAGGCCGAATACCTGTTCTTCAGCCTGATCTGGAATTCCTCTATTTTCCCCTTTACCGCTAACTCATTGATGGGCTTCTTATGTACCAGTTTCTTCCGTTCCCTCCTCAGGTCTAGGCTAATTCGAGCTCTTACCATCCTGTGGTCACTGCAGGGCACCTTACCGAGCACGTCCACATCTTTTATGATGCCAGGGTTAGCGCAGAGTATGAAGTCTATTTCATTTCTAGTCTCGCCGTTCGGGCTCCTCCACGTCCACTTTCGGCTATCTCGCTTGCGGAAGAAGGTATTCATTATCCGCATATTATTCTGTTCCGCAAACTCTACTAATAACTCTCCCCTGCTATTCCTAGTGCCTATGCCATATTCCCCCACTGCCTTGTCTCCAGCCTGCTTCTTGCCTACCTTGGCATTGAAATCGCCCATCAGTATAGTGTATTTTGTTTTCACTCTACCCATCGCCGATTCCACGTCTTCATAGAAGCCTTCGACTTCCTGGTCATCATGACTGGATGTAGAGGCGTAGGCCTGTACAACCTTCATTTTGTACCTGTTATTAAGTTTCACGACAAGACATGCCACCCTCTCGTTAATGCTATAGAATTCCTGTATGTTACCAGCTATATTCTTAGTAATAAGAAATCCTACTCCTAGTTCTCGTCTCTCCGCTAAGCCCCGGTAGCACAGGACGTGCCCGCTTCTGAGCACTGTATATGCTTCTTTTGGCCTCCTAACTTCACTGAGCCCTATTATATCCCATTTACTGCCCTCTAATTCTTCCAATAGCACTGCTAGACTCGCCTCACTAGATAACCACTAGCGTTAAACGTTGCCAGGTTCATATTCCAATGGCGGCCTGTCCGGAGCCAGGGATTCTTAGCACCCTCTGCAGCGTCGCAAGTCTGACCGCCGCCGTGGTCAGTTGCTTCGCAGCTGCTGGGGACTGAGAGCCGGGGTTTGATTGTTGTGTTCATATAGGAGGTTGTGGCCAAGTACTGCACCAGGGTGGCCAATCCTGCTCTGGTGAGGGAGTGCGTTAGCGGTTCTGGTCACCGGGATCAGGCCACACTCCAGGCCTGTTTATGCAATTTCATCAACACGCGGATTTTTTTTTTTAATCCGATGGAAAATTGCGTGGCACCGGGATTCGAACCACGGACCTCTTGCACGCGAGGCGGGTGTTCTACCTCTACGCCACCGCTGCATCACTGAGTCGCCGCAATACCCGATATGGTCCGAAGTATCGCCTTAACAGTTTCTCGGAGAGGCCTCGTTTCCGTATGGGTGTCCAAACCCACACTCTTGTCACCGACTTCATAGGTAACGGTGAAGATCGTAGCGGTCTGCGTCGTAGTCTTGCTACTGGCAGATCTGCAAGCGCGTGAGCTGCCGAGCTGCGTCTGCGCGTTGCGTAAACATATCGGCGTCCGTATCAGTGTCGTCAAGGTCGAGTGGAAGCATCGTATCCAGCATCGTTCGTACATCTCGTCCGTGAACAAGGGTGAACGGAGTCATGCGCGTTGTCTCTTGTTTCGCCGTGTTATATGCAAAGGTGATATACGGTAGGATGTCGTCCCAGTTTTTATGTTCGACATTCACGTACATTGATAGCATGTCTTCAATGGTTTTGTTTAGGCACTCTGTTAACCCATTGGTTTGTGGATGGTAGGCGGTTGACTTTCGATGGGCCGTTCCACTTAGTAGCAAGACGTGATCTAAATGTGCAGCCGTAAATGCGGTTCCTCGGTCTGTAATTACGACGGTTGGCGCACCGTGTGGCAACACCACATGCTCAATGAAAAAGCACGCTACCTCGGCTGCTGTGCTGCTATGAATTGCCTTTGTTTCAGCGTAACGTGTGAGATAGTCGGTTGCGACGATAACAAAGCGATTGCCTGCAGTAGAAGTAGGAAGTGGGCCCAAAATATCCATTCCGATTTGATCAAATGGTCTTCGAGGGACCTGGACGGGTTGTAGGAGGCCGGCTGGTTTCGTCGGAGGCGACTTGCGCCTCTGGCAGTCGAGACAAGTGCGAACATGATGTTTCACGGCGGTGGTAAGTCTCGGCCAGTAGTACCTTTGCTGCACTCTGGCTAATGTTCGCGTGTAGCCTAAGTGACCAGAAGTCACTTCGCTGTGGCAAGCTTGCAGTACTTCTGTACGAAGAGCTGCAGGAATGACAAGCAGATAGGGGGACCCGGTCGAAGAAAAGTTTTATTTTTTTTTTGTAAAGGACTTTGGCCCGTAAACAAAACGACAACAGTCCTCTTGAGAAAACTCTAGGTGGTTTCGCAGATCTTCCCTCCAAGTAATTGATTAGTTCAAGCAACTTAGGGTCGTTCCGTTGTTGTTGCGCGATGGCGGATGTGTCCATAACACAAAGAAATGCTGAGTCTTCTTCTTCGGGCGGAACAGGTGACTCTATCGGCGATCGAGACAGGCAGTCAGCATCCGTATGTCGTTTCCCCGACTTGTACGTGACAGTCATGTCAAACTCTTGCAGCCTTAGGCTCCAACGCGCCAGTCGTCCAGAAGGATCTTTAAGGTTTGTCAACCAATATAGTGAATGGTGGTCGCTGATAACTGTGAAGTGGCGGCCATACAAATATGGGCGAAATTTCATAACCGCCCATACCACGGCGAGGCATTCTTTCTCAGTTGTGGAGTAATTAGCCTCTGTACGTGAGAGTGTTCTACTTGCATAGGCAAGCACTCTTTCTGTGTCGTCTTGCCGCTGCACAAGAACAGCTCCCAAGCCAACATTGCTGGCATCAGTGTGAAGCAATGTAGGAGCGGTCTCTTTAAAGTGAGCAAGCACTGGAGGTGTCTGGAGACATTGCCGCAAGTCGTTGAATGCACCTTGCTCTTCGTCGCCCCATACAAAAGCAACGTCGTCTCTCGTCAGGCGTGTTAACGGCGACGCAATGCGAGCAAAGTCTGCAATAAACCGCCGGTAATAGGCACAGAGGCCGAGGAAGCGCCTGACAGCCTTTTTATCAGATGGTACGGGAAACTGTGCGACGGCTGCAATTTTTTCAGGATCCGGCCGGACACCTGCGTGGCTGACGACGTGACCGAGAAACTGCCGTTCCGCGAAGCCAAAGTGGCACTTCTGCGGCTTCAGGGTGAGGCCGGCGGACCGTATGGACTGCAGAACCGCTTCAAGCCGTTCAAGGTGTTCTTCAAACGTTGCGGAGAACACGATGACGTCGTCGAGATACACTAAGCAGGTTTTCCACTTCAGACCCGAAAGTACAGTATCCATGAGGCGTTGGAACGTAGCAGGGGCAGAACACAAGCCGAAAGGCATGACTTTAAATTCGTATAGGCCACCTGGCGTCACGAAAGCAGTTTTTTTCACGATCTCTCGGGTCTATTTCGATTTGCCAATATCCGCTTTTTAAGTCCATTGAAGAGAAGTAACGGGCCTGTCGAAGCCTGTCGAGTGAATCATCTATACGGGGAAGCGGGTATACGTCTTTCTTTGTCACCTTATTTAGCTTTCGGTAGGCCACGCAGAAACGCAAGCTGCCGTCTTTTTTCTTGACCATAACTACAGGAGATGCCCAGAGACTCGTTGATGGTTGGATCACGTCATCTTCAAGCAATTTTGTCACTTGTTGTATGGCTTCACGTTCTCTAGGAGCCACGCGATATGGATTTTGGTGAATTGGTCTTGCCGTATCCTCAGTAATTATTCGGTGCTTTGTTAGAGGCGTCCGACCGACGCTGTACGTCGACGCAAAGCAGTCGTTGAACTTGGCCGATAGCGTAAGAAGGCGCTCTCGTTCGTGCTGCGACAAGGCAGTGCTAACGTCAAGTAAAGGAGCTGGGTCTTGCGTAGGCGCTTCGAGTAGTGAACAGCAGCCACGAACATCCGCAACGGCGTCAAAATAAGCCACAGCCGTGCCCTTGGGAAGGTGCTATTACTCTGTGCTAAAATTTGTTAGCAACAGGTTTGTGCGCCCGTCGGTGACATTCACGATTCCTCGTGCGACCGAGATACCGTGAGTAAACAACACCGTGGTTATTTGGTCGGCAACTCCTTCGCTACGAAACGGTATGTCACATGCTACCGAAACAAGGGCACACGATCGAGGGGGGATGACAACGTTGTCTTCTGTTAGACGAAAAGAGTTGTGTTGCGGCGATAAGCAATGGACTAAACCGGAGCTCTTATAAAACGTCACCATGCGGTCCGGGATGCTAATTACGGCGCCATATTCTTTTAGGAAGTCCATTCCCATAATCAAATCTTTGCAGCATACAGGAAGGACGATGAAAGCGGCCACAAAAGAAGAATCCCCGATGTTAACTCTAGCAGTACATCTTCCAGTAGGCATCAGTAATTGGCCGCCTGCCGTCCTTATGTGAGGTACCGTCCATGGCGTCTTTACTTTCTTCAGACGGATAACGAGTTCCTGACTCATTATAGAGAAGTCGGCACCAGTGTCGACTAACGCTGTCACCGACTACTCATCCGCGAAAACATCAATGTCGGCGCTCACAATTTCTCCAGTGTTTATCGGCTTCAAGTCGTTCTGCAGCGAGAATGTTGCGGGCTTTTTAGTGTCTGGTGGCGGGCCTGCAACCTTGCCCCCAGAGGTCGCCGCCTTCAGGGGGCTGGGCGACCTTCGTCCTCGGAGCTCCGCAAAAGTACGTCCAGTAGATGAAGCCACCTGACGTGGAGGGGTTGGAGAGCGCGACCGACGGCCGAAATCGGACCGATCTTTGGCCATGGATTCGTTATTCGGGTGCGCTATTGGGGGTCCCTGAAAAGCAGCGTCGTCGCGGCGTAGCATGGCGTCGTCATTTGCACGTCGACCATAGGACCACGGACGAAGAGGTCGAAATGATGTGTCACGATGCCAGCAATGACGCGAAATATGGCCGGCCCCTCCGCAGTGAAAACAGAGTGGACGCCTATCGACAGTGCGCCATACGTCGGTTCTCCGAAGTTGCGGCCGTCCCGTAGCGTCATTTTGCGGCGGTGACCAAGACGCGGCAAACGACGGCTGGCGATATGACTGAAGCGGCATAACGGCTGCGCGCTTCGAAGCCTCCTCTTATGGCGGCGACCAAGGAGCGGCTGTCGGAGGTTGGTGGTACGGCGATGTGGTTGCAACCGGTGGTCGACATCGGACAGCGGCGGCGTAACTCAGGGGTCGCTGGTGGTCTTGAAGATCGGTTACCGGGAACGCCTGCCGGATTTCATCACGCACCACTTCGGCGATTGACGCGACGGGTCTATCTAGTGCCGGTGTCATGATCTTTTGAATTCCCTCTCTGATGAGCTCTCTGACAAACTCACGCAAGGAGTTCTGATACTCGGCAGTCACTGCGGCGGCATTGATTGTAGTGCTGGTGGACAGTCGATCGTATTGCCTGCATCTTTGATGAAGGGCCCGCTCAATAGCCGTAGCCTCTTTGATAAACTCAGCGACAGTGACTGGCGGATTGCGCACAAGCCCCGCGAACAACTGCTCTTTTACACCTCGCATGAGGTAGTGCAACTTCCTATCTTCGGTCATGTTCGGGTCGGCTCTACGAAAGAGGCGGGCCATGTCCTCGGCGAACATTGTGACCGACTCATTAGGTTGTTGCACGCGTAGCTCCATCATTTGCTGAGCGCGGTCGCGTCGGTCGGCACTCGCAAAAGTTTCCGTGATCCTCTGCCGAAAGTCATGCCAGCTCGTGAGGCTACCCTCGCGGTTCTCGAACCAAGTACGGCCACTGTCGTCAAGGGCGAAATAGACGTGGGAGAGCTCTTGCTGCTCAGTCCACTGATTAATCTGTGCGACGCGTTCATACTTGTCCAGCCAGTCTTCAATGTCTTCGAAGACTGCACCGCGGTAGCGATCGGGAACCAGCGGATGCAGAACGGTTACCTGTTGTGGATTGGAAAACCGACTGGTTTGGGGTGCTTGTGGTGGACTGGTTTCGGCCATTGCAAGATGTTTGCAGCTCCTGGAGAGAGGTGGTTGAAGAGCGGAGAACTCCGGGGCAAGGTCTAGCAGTCGACGACTAAAGCGATGCATGGGTGTCGTAACTGGTGACCGTGTATCCAGGCTAGATGAACGACTCCCAGAAGGACTCCGACGCATCAGACGCGGTCAGTACCCAGCACCTCCACCAGTGTCGCGGTACAACGCGTACAGAACACAGGGAGACGTTCTTCACGAACAACAGGACAATCTTGTCTTGTCTTGTCTTGTCTTGTGTCCCAGACAGTGGCGCGTACCCACTATGGGGGATTGGCCCAGAAGCAGGCGGTTTTCCGTAAGGTTAGAAGTATAGAGAAACTAGATTTGAATAGTGGAGCGTGGGACGATAGAACTGTAATTTAGACTTGCAATGAAAGTATTGGTAAGAATTTTGATAAAATAATTTAACCTAAAGGAATTAAGTAATAGAAACTATGGATAATTGTAGAAAATCAGCAAGGTACTCTTTTTGTCTCTCTAATAAAATTGTAAACAGCAAGAAAAGCATCCCTGTGGCTGGTTCCCAGTGAAGTTGCCCCAAAAGAAAGAATGTTTGTCGAGGTTAGTGATAGGCCAAGTTTGGTAAATTAGTATTCTAATATTCTTCTTTGTCTTAGAAAGCGGCGGCATGAGAGAAAATAATGTTCGATAGTTTCAGGTGCACTGCAATAAGAACATAGAGGGGACATCGCGAGACCAGACCTGTGTAAGTAAAAATTTAGAGGAGGTATACGGCATCTCAATTTTGTAAAAGATACTTCCAATTGCCTTGAAGGACACCAATTAATATTCCATGGAAAGCCAAGATGGTGGAATTCAGAAGACGGTGTTAGCATGGATATTGCAGAATTTTGAGATATAGCGAAATTTCTGTACCTTGCCGCGGTGACATAAGCTGATGTCGGCAAAACAGATATGATAGGGCCGTTAAGGGATGCTCGTGCGAGTGAATCTGCCATTTCATTCAAGTGCAACCCACGATGTCCCGGTACCCAAAGCAAACATACTTTTCGTAAGTACGTATCATGGAACGAAATGTTCTTTGAATTGCTGAATTTAATGATGGAGTTAGTGCGGTGCATACAGATAGCGAGTCGGTCATGATAACAGCTAATGGGTCTTTTTGGGGGAGTTTTCGTAATGCTAATATAATCGCTAATAGTTCTGCCTGAAATATAGGTGTGAAGTCGGGAAGGCGAAGGGAGTAGGACCATTGAAGAGATTCAGAGAAGATCCCCACTCCTGCCTTCTCATTGCAAACTGAAGCGTCAGTAGCTACTACGTTGTCAGTGGTTAGCTGGTGCAGGTGGTCGTGTAAGATATTAAACATTGCCTTGGTAATAGTTTTGCATGATTAGGAAATATGTCCTCGAACTCAATTTTGAGGTCTGTAAAGGCATCATTTGAATGGTAAACTTGGCGTATGGATACATCCAGTTTTTGTAACTGTGCTTGTACGAATACTATCTGAGGGCTGTGCAATCTCGACCACGATACTTGGAAAAACTCAGCAGGTTCAGTGATAAAGGCATATTGCGTACGTCTTTTTGAAAACTCATAAATTTTTAAAAATGTCTGAACCGTAAGCATGCGGAATCTGCAATCTAGGGTGGGTATATGAGCTTCCTGATATAAAACAGCATTGGCAACAAATCTAGGAAGCCCGAGGCATGACCGTAGAGCTTCTCTTTCTAAAAGTATGAGAGGTTTAATTTTGTAGGCGGGGCCACCGGAAAGTATCACGCAGCCGAATTCTAATATGGGCTGAACATACATTTTATAGATCATCAGTAAGGTATCCCTGCGTAGTCCAGAGCGACGGTGGCTGAGCCGGTGGAGCATAGCTACGGCTCGTTCTGCCTTTGTTTTAATATGTTCAATGTGACTGCGCCAGGTGAGTTTGCCATCGTAAATGACACCAAGGTACTTGACTTCGTCAACTTGAGGAATGATTTCCTGTCGGTATTGTAAAGTAATTTGCACCTGTGCAGTTAATGGGAATACCAATACCGCACTTTTGCTAATATTTAACGACATGCATAACCCCTCTAGCCATGTCTCCAGCATTCCTAAGTAATTCTGCAACGACTGTTGTAGTGAATGTATATTGTTTGCGGACGTAAAAAATGCGATATCGTCCGCGTAAACATAAACATGTACTTCCGGACACAAAGGAATTGTGCTTAGCAAAATATTAAATAATATAGGGGAAAGAACGGAACCCTGTGGTACACCTCTTGTCTGCTTGTGTTTGGACGTCGAAATACCGCGTTGGTAACAATAAAACTCTCTATCTCTTATAAATTCATAGATCCAAGCGGTTATATATTTTGGGATATTCGTAGACTGAAGTTTATCGAATAGAATACAATGTTGTACAGAGTCGTATGCTTTTGCTACATCTAGCGTCACCAAAGCTGCGTACTCTCGTTTGCGGCGAGCAAGTTTAACGCGGCTCTCTAAGTCTACATGGGCGCACCATATGGAGTGGCCGGGACGAAAGCCGATTTGGCAAGGACTGAGAAGGGTGTCATCCTCCATAAAATTTGTTATACGGCCGTGAAGAACTCTTTCTATTAATTTGACGGCATTGGAAGTAAGAGAAATTGGTCGTATGTTGTCTAAGTCAAGTCCAGCTGGTTTTTTCTTTAATAGTGGAATAATTTTAGCTACTCTCCACTCTCTTGGAACCCATGCATTCTTGAGAGAGAAAGTTATTATGTTTAGGAGGTCCTGAGGTGCATTATCAAATAAGACTTTTAGCATTCCTGTTGTAATTCCATCGGGACCGGGGGATGACGCTGGCATCGAACTAATAATGCGTTCAATCTCTGTCGCTGTTATTTCCTCAAAGTCGTCTGCCAAGGGAGGTTTCTTTAGGTTTAAGGGCAATTTATGTTTGAAACGTTGCGCAAGTCCTTGAGCAATTTTTTCAAGTGATTCCGATACTTCTTTTGTAGTTAAAACGACAGAATCGACATTCACGGGCGCCGGTATAACTTTACGAGATCTAAGAAATTTAAACAGGGCCTTTTTATTGCAAGACTTTGAAAGGTATGCGTAGTGCTTGGAATCATAATCCTCCTTAGCTTTTGAGACTGTTCGTTTAAATGTAGTAGCTATATATGTATAATCAGCCCAATTAACAGGACTTTGGTTGAATAAAAGTTTCTTCCACGCTGCTTTTCTACGTCTAAAATCTCGTTCGCAGTCAGAATCTGTTCAAAAACAAAAAGAGCAGAGACACGTCTTCTTCGTCATCACCCAATCTCACTCTGACCCACTAGGCGGAGTCCGTTAGTGCTCCCATCCTCGTCTTCGTCTGCATAGAATACACGCGTCAATATATACTTATAGTAATGAATCAGTAGCCAGTAGTGTCGTTAGTAAATATATCTTCGTATCTCTCCTGAATGTTAATGTTGTGCGGCAGGCTTTAATATGGGGTGGTAGTTTGTTCCAGTATTTAATGGCCGTAGAAAGGGAAGTAAACATTCATTATTTGTGTTTATTCGAGGGAGTAAAAATTTTTTCTTAGAGGAAAATCTCTTATTGCTAGTGTTGGTAAGAGCAGAGTTATTAAATGCATCTAAAATTATTTCATGATTTAGTGTGCGGTATATTAGTAAAACCAATTTGAGCTGGAGCATGTAACGTAATCGTAGTATTTTTAAGGAACTTAAAGATAGTACTGCATGTGACATGTAACTAGAGAAATTGATGATCCTCAAGGCTTGATTTTGTAAATGTTGTAGGTGTATTATGTACGAGCAATATGTGTTTCCCCAAACTGAGACGCAGTATTGCAAGTGACAATGAATATATGCCTAATAAAGTGAAGTTCTAACGTATTGTGGAAAATACGAGCGCGTTAGAATTAGTACTCTTATTCCAAAGGCAATTTTTTGAGACCATGTCAGCATGCAAGTTAAACTTAAGTTGGGGGTCAAGTTTGACGCCAAGGAAGACAACTTCATGTGCAGGTGAGAGAACATGAGTTTGTAAGACGAGCGGTGGCGCGGGCGCGATAGCGTGTTCATGTGTATGAAAAAGCATAAACTGAGTTTTCGAAGGGTTGATGTGAAGTTTGTTTCTTGTGCACCACGCAAATAAGTTGCTTAGGTCAGAATTTAGTCGTTTTATTACAGTATTTATGCATTTGCTATTAGTAAATATAGTCGTGTCGTCAGCATATAGTATAGATGAAGTACTGGTTAAACAGTGAGGAAGATCATTAATGTACACCAGGAAAAGTAAAGGGCCTAAAAATAAGCTTTGTGGGACACCCTTAGTGACTGATTTAGTACGTGAGGGTGAACCTCCGAAATTTACTACTTGTGTTCTCTTTAAAAAAATTAAATTATGGGGTTTTACGTGCCAAAACCACTTTCTGATTACGAGTCACGCCGTAGTGGAGGACTCCGGAAATTTAGACCACCTGGGGTTCTTTAACGTGCACCTAAATCTAAGTACACGGGTGTTTTCGCATTTCACCCCCATCGAAATGCGGCCGCCGTGGTCGGGATTCGATCCCGCGACCTCGTGCTCAGCAGCACAACACCATAGCGACTGAGCAACCACGGTGGGTTGTGTTCTGTTAGTCAAATAACTGGGGATGAGCGTAAGTGCTGGGCCACGAATGCCCAGAGCCTCTAACTTATAAGAGAGGATGTTATGACAGATGGCGTCAAATGCTTTACTAAACTCAACGAAAACTGAACCAACAATATGGGAGTTGTCAAGGGCATGTTTTATTTTGTCAGTAAATGATGTTATAGCTATTTCAGTCGAATAACCTTTACGAAACCCGTGTTGTTCAGGCGAGAGAAGATTAAATTTGTGAAAGTAGTTTGTTAAGCGGTTTACAAGTAGTTTCTCAATGACTTTGATAAAAAAAGATAGCATGCAGATAGGGCGATAGTTCGAAATTAATTCTTTGTTACCTTTTTTTTAATATAGGAGTTATTTTACCGTGTTTTAATTCGCCGGGGAAAACGCCTGCTGTGAACATGCACTTAATAATGTGCGCGAGTACATCGCCGATATGAGATGATACTAATTTGATTTTAGAAGGTTGTAAATCATCAAGGCCAGGACCTGTAGTTCGTAAACTAGCGATTGAATCGGATACTTCTTTGGGTGATGTAGGGAACAAGTAAAATGAATAAGGGGTTTGCCTGTGGCTGTGGTATACTGTCTAGTGAATGATCATGTGTAGGGCAGAAAAAAGTATTGCATTCATTTGCGATATCAGTGGTTTCCGTTACTACCCTTGTTCCTGTATTAAGTTATCTCAGTGCGTGGTTTGGTGAAGACAGATGAAGACAGGACCTAATGGTATCCCAGGTTTCGCGGGTGTTATTTTTGTGTTTAACAATCCTTTTCTCAAAGTAGGAACGCTTGGCTTCTTTCAAGAGTCAGGTAAGTGTATTAGAATAAGTTATGTACCGCGACTTTAAAGTTACATTAAAATATTGACGTTTTAATTTTTTATGGAGGTTATCACGCTTTTTAATACATTTTAAGAGGGATCCTGTTATCCATGAGTTTCTAGGGGCGGAGAACCAGTGAGTATTTTGTGTTAGACTCGGTACACTCCGAGTACACGCTTTTAACTTTGTTGTTAAATTGTTCGAATGCCAGGATTGGGTCTGTTACAGAAAGAATCGGGTTCCAGTCGATTTCAGCAATTTGACTAATGAACTTAGTGGTGTGAAAGTTCGCTGTTTTTATGTTTCGTTGGTACGCTGGGTTAATAGACTTTAATAGAACGAATACGGGATAGTGGTCTGTTATGGGAACAGTGACTACGCCAGCGCATTGCTCTAGGTGTAAGTTTGATAATACATGATCTATTAAAGAGTGAGATCCGGACGGAGGACATCTTGTGGGTACGGTTATTAATGAATCTAGGCCATATCCCGCATAGCAGTTGGTATAATTAGAGCAATGACTATCATTGGGGTTAGTAATATCTATGCTTATGTCACCGAGGATGACGACATTTTTGTTTTCGTTTGCAATGATGTTCAAGATAGCATCTAGTTGAGAAGAAAAGTTTGCAGAACATGATGATGGGGAACGGTATACTGATCCAATTATTGTGTTTCTACTGTTAGCTGAAAGAAGAGATTTGTCGAATTCCAAAAATACAGATTGAACGTTAGGGCAAGAGAAAGATAGATCATGGCGACGGTGATATGGATGGTTATCTTTGACAAGAATTGCTGAACCACCATACCGAACATCCTTACGGGCACATACTTAAAAATTATGGGGTTTTACGTGCCGAAACCACTTTCTGATTATGAGGCACGCCGTAGTGGAGGACTCAGGAAATTTCGACCACCTGGGGTTCTTTAACGTGCACCTAAATCTAAGTACACGGGTGTTTTCGCATTTCGTCCCCAACGAAATGCGGCCGCCGTGGCCGGGATTCGATCCCGCGACCTCGTGCTCAACAGCCCAACACCATAGCCACTCACCAACCATGGTGGGTGGACACATACTTCCATTGTGTATCAGGGTATACCAAATAGCTTGATATCAGCGTTTGTCAACCATACTTCTGAGAGGCAAATAATAGTAAAAGGGTTATTTAGATTAGAAAAGAAATCTATCATGTTATCATAGTTCTTTGAGAGGCTACGTATGTTGAAGTGTATCAGGGATTTATGGGTGAGCCTGCTGTTATTTAGTGGACGTTTTAGTTCTTCTGAAGAAAAATACATTGTCTGGAATATTTATTTGATTAGATATGAAAACAGAAGGCTTGGACAGCTACGAGACGATTAGCGACAGGTTGCGTGTGCTAGAAATAACGTACACGCGGACTCCTTCTGTCTTTCGTGCTTTGAGGTGGCAGTTGTCCGTCCTGACGATCTGGAACTGACGATCAGGAATATCGCTCCAGAAGACCAAACTTAATACTGTACGGCTCCCAGAGGACAGCCAAGAAAACAGTGCCTTGCTCGAAGAACTAGTTAGTAAAAATGTTTTAAAGGAATCCTTGAAGATTGATCCCGTACATATTGAAAGAATTCATCGCATAGGCAAAGCACGATCTAATAAATACAGGCCTATCATCTTCAAATTAGTCAATACCAGGGACAAAACGAAAATCATAAAATATTGCTACATACTTAAGGTTACATCCTATTCCATTGGCGAAGATTTTTTTTCTGTCCGAGTACGAGAAATTAGAAAAAAAAACTATGGAACGCAGCCAAGGCTAAAAAAGAAGCCGGAGATAAGATTGCTTTAATTTTTGACAAACTGCGTATAAATGGTGAATTATACGTATGGGACAAAAAAAAGCAGAATTGCCCAAATCCCATCTGACTTTCAAGCGTCAAGTGAAAAAACGACACAAACGAACAACGGGCCCCTCGCCTCAGACCTCGCCACGCGCAACAGCGGCCGAAAGAACATTCGCAAACGTTAATGTACGTAGCTTACTGAATGTACTGCATGTAATGTACGTCGCTTACTAAACAACGATGTGAAAGATTTCAAAATAGCCATACCAAACTATACTGTCATATGCAAAGGTAGGCCAACACATGGTGGTGGGGTGGCTATACTGATAAAAAAAAATCTCAGTGCCCTTCCACTCTGTGAAGAAGGATGACCAGCGAAGCTTTGTATGTGGGCCCCTTAATGGCGAACTGCCCTTCCGCCGCGGGTCGGCCCGGCATTGTCCTATCTTCGGGATCAGCCCACGTATGGGGAATGCTTAACGCCTGCGTCACCTCCGACAATATGGATCGAAACCCGGCGTGTACTACGTGGGAGGTGTATCCGGCCGCTGTCGTCCACGAGAACCGAACAGTTAACGGGCTCACTTTCCTAGCCCGGAACATAATACATGCGGAGGAAGTCGCCATTGCATTGGCAGTTTGTCCTCCCACATCGCAAACTATCGTCTCCGATTGGCGAGGGGCCTGTCGGAACGTCGAAAACGGGTGGGTCGCGTACTTAGCCTATCGATTATTGAAACATAGCGACTATCAGGGGAACCCCGCAATCCGCAATATTGTCTGGGCTCCTGCTCACTTAGGAGGAGGAATAAACTTTATTCGTGGACAGCAGGATTGAGAGCTGGGCCTCTCTACCTACATGACGGCCTCGAGTGCTTGGGCCCTGGCGGCATCTTCGGCCGGCTGGCTCACTTAGGACTACAAGGGAATGAGGCAGCCGACGCCGCCGCCCGCGCGCTCTCATACCGGGCATTCCCACTCGACTCCCCGGATCAGGACGACCTCGAATTCAATCCGGCATATTTTCTTTATTTCTTTAATTCATTGCATACACACAATGTACAATATTCTTTCCGCGAAATTGTTCACCATTACCAATCTGACCACAGCCTTTATCTACGCCCGCGCAAAGGCTTAAGTAAAGCGGAGGACCAGCTTCTACTCCGACTTTACACAAACGCTATGCTGTGCCCTGCAGCTCTTAAACAATTTGATCCCGCCTTTTTCGGCAGTTGCTCGCACTGCGAGGAGAAGTCTTCGGACATCTACCGCATGGTTTGGGTCTGCCCCTCCAACCCTGTTATATCGCCCTATTCCCAATCCAACCCGGGAGGACTGGAAGGCAGCCCTGCTTGGCTGCTCTGACCTTCAGGCCCAAAAAGCCTTGATCGGATGAGCCCAGGCAGCGGCCGACGCCAATGGGGTCCCGTACTAGGGATCCTCACCTAGTATTTGTAAGGTCCGTCCTCTTAAGGGACGGTCCCTGCGCATATCCTATGTATTCTCATCAAGAGACCCAATAAATGTTTTTACCACCTCCGCCGCGGGTCGGCCAGGCATTGCACTATCTTTGTGATTTTTTTTTCTACACACGGACACGATAGTCGGGAAAGTAGCCCTTAACAACTTCGCTGTAAAAAAAAAAACACTTTGTATCATAAATATTTCATTTCTCTCTATCTTGCACTAATCGCACTAGCTTAATTTTTTGCTCGATTGCAAATGCATGGAGTTGCCTTTCACAACGACAGCTGCACGGGAGGCTTTATAGCAACTGTATGCAGTGGGCGAACCATCTTTCAATGCGATGTGATATGAAGAACCGGGGGACACGGTGCCCCAGCGGGCTTACAGCGGAACGCCGATAGCGCAGCCATCGAGGCGGCACAGACCTCGGCCGCGGGCGCTCGTCCCGAGACCTGCCGCGACGACTCACAAAGGGACTGCAGAGCCACTCTGCCGTGACTCAGAACAGCCGTCAACGGCGTCGGCGAACGCGCACCAGTGCACGGGATACTTTCAAGGCCGGTAGGAATGATGCGCAGTTGCGTGGCGATCTGAACGTGCAGTTTTTGTTGAAAGTACGCAAGACGCTCGACACGCGAGCGTCTGCTTCCGTGCGCTATGGATATTAGCGTACTATCCTAGCGGCGCTCAAGAACTTTACTCCCTGCGTAAAGGAAACCTTGATCTTCAAGCCTAGAAGCCATATAAGGCCCAAGCGCCACAGTATAGAGACACGACACACGTCTAGCGGCGATTGTAGCCGGGTGCCTGTGAGGTGGCACGCGTATACGTTACAAAGACCACAAAAGAGAAACATTAAGTCAGTTTATAAAATAATAAAGCTTTCTTTTTTCATATCTCTATTTTCCTTGCATTCGTGGTAAAAGCCATACTGCGAAATCCAGTGCCACAGATACCCAGTATCCAGTTCCGTGCCTGATTATGGACCCAGTGTCGCACTGGATACCGCATGCTGATCTGAATTACGATCGTATTTTTTATGTCAGCTATTATGAGCATACCGTATGTCGACTATTTCCATAATAAACTTTTCGCTGCGAATTCGGCGTTTGTGTTGTTTGCTTCTTCGTCCGCTCGTTTCTCGCGCTGTTTTGTTCTCAAGCACGGGTTTATACCAACAAGTCCACCTTTCAGTCTTGCTACGGCAGATACGTGAGGATGCGCGCACACAAACACTCACGCGTAGCGCGCGCACCTACAAACATGCACAGACACACATATGAGCACGCACACAAATAAGTACGCACGCGAAAACGTGGCGCACAGAGATGCACGGACGCACACGTGCGCGTCAGAGCTGCACGGAGCGTTCGAACCGTGCCGTTAGAACTGCTGGGTGGCGAGGCATGCACGACGTGGTTTCGATCCGAGACTTGCCATTAGGAACATCCGCGCTCACCGGTGCTCCTAAATTTGGAAAGAACGAAAATGCGCAGAGCGTGCACGGGCACCTTCGGAGCACTGTGTTGTCATCAGCAAAGAAGGTAAGAATAAAAGAAAAATACAAAATGTTGAAAGAATGGAGAGATGGGAACGAACGTACGGTACACCCTTCCTTCACAGTATATGTTCGTCTTGCACAGTCGGTGGAAACATTTTCTGCCACACGTCTGCAGGAAAAAAAGAAAAAAAACAGCAGAACTCATCTCAAGATGACTGTTGACGGCAATGCGAATAGCTTTCGAGCAATATAACGAGAGACCCCATTCAGTCACGCTTATAAACACTGCACGTGCGGTAGTAATTGTGACAGTTTTGTTGACTCGGCTATGTGCCACATACTCCAATATCGTCCCATTTTGCCATGGCACGTGCTCGCCTGCCAAGTTCGCCCATGACCATTGCCGCATGACGACGACTGTATGACGGCGACGCAATGACGACAATGGCATGGGGACAGCATGACGACGACGGTGTGGCGAGAACCGGAGGAGGAAGCTTGAATGACAACGACGGCACGACGACAACTGATATACAGCATCTGTATGGCGACGATGCAATGACGACAATAAGATGACAACTACGGCATAATCACGATTGAATGACGACAGCATGCTTACAATAGGATGACGAACAAGCAATGACTTCGATGGATCGACGAAGGTGGTATGTCGACGACGGAACGATGACAATGGGATGAAGTACAGTAGTAATGACGATGGTGAAACGACAGCGAGACAATGATGGCATGATGAAAACGGTATGACGACGACAGTGTGGCGACGATGGCTCACGACGACGCCGTGACGACAATTGGATGTCGAAGTTACAGTGCTGACGATGCAACGACTGCGACGGCATCACGAAGATGGTATGACAAGGAATGCATGACGACGACTGTGTGGCCTGACAACCACATGAGGACAATGGGATGACGACAAGTGCATTATGACAATAGCGTAACGATCGTTGTATTATGAAATGACTAAGCGTGACGACGACGGCATGACGAACGTTGGATGACGAAGCTGGTGCGATGACAATGGCGCAACCACGAGGGCATGACGACGACGGTGTGGCAACGGATGCATGATAGCAACTGTCTCGCGATCTTGACAAAAGCGACTTAATCATGAATGAAAGACAACAGTATGATTATATAATAGAATGACGAAGAAAGCTTGACGTCAATGGAACGACAAAGGCGGTGTGGCGACGACGGCTTGACAACAATGGAATTATGTTACTGATGTGATGACAATCATTAAACGACCGCGTGACGACGACGGTATGACGAAGGTATGACGAGAGACGGATGACAAAGCTTGAATCAAGACGATGCAACGACCACTACGGCATCACGATTACTTGCCCATATTTGGTGGCCCAAGCTGTACGAAAGCTTGGCCGCTGGGTCGGCATAGTAGGCGCGACGACGACGTCATGACGATAGCGAGATCACGAAGCTGGAATGACGACATTAGATTGACCACGACGGGTCCTGGGCATGTTTGTCGAATTTTCCGGCGGGAACGGAACGGCTCTCCGCAAGATCATCGCTAAGGACAACGCTTTCCGCCTCCTTCGCAGAATCGTAAACCGGCACCGAGGCATGAAGAAAAACAATCTCCTCAGGCTGATCAATGCCTTCGTACTATGCCACTTCACGTACAACTATTTCTATGCACAACTGGCTCAGAGCGGAGCGAGACAAGCCCAACGCTCTCATCCGCAAAGTAGTCAAGAGGGCTCTCGGGCTACCCATCAGGACCTATACCGAGGATTTCCCTAAGCTGGGGGTACATAACACCGCCGAGGAGATTGCCGAAGCCCAAGAACGCGCGCAACTCACTCGCCTGACCACCATAGCGGCAGGTAAACGCATCCTCGAGGAGCTGGGTTACCACCCTGCGGGATTCCCGATGGTCGGTACCCCGATTCCTAGGTGCATTCGAGACAAGTTCGAAGTGGTCCCTGTGCCCCGAAACATCCATCCCGTCCACAAGGGCAGACGCAAGGCCAGAGCAGCAGCCATCCTCAAACAGATCAAGCAACACGACATTAGAGCAAGCTTCGTTGACGCCGCGGAGTACAGCGACGGGAAGACCTGTGCCGTCGTTTTGGTCGACTCCAGCGGCAAGACTTCCAATAGCGCCTCGAATCTCACTTCAGACCCCGGAGTCGCCGAGCAAGCCGCTATCGCCCTCTCCGTGCTAGACGGTCGTGGGTCCGAGATCTATAGTGATTCCAAAACGGCAGTTAGGGCTTTTTAGAAGGGTTGCATCGCCAAGCAAGCTGCTCGTCGTCTTAGCGGCTCGAGTCCATATGCTCTCACGCATCATTCAATTCAGTGGTTTCCCGCTCACGTAGGGTCGGTCGAGGGTGCTCCCCCGAACCTCAATGAGTCTGTTCACGAGGCTGCGCGTGATCTCACCGACCGCGCTTCCTCTGCAAGAAGCGCTGACTCCCCTCCTCTCTACGGCCACAGTGACGCTCCCGCTACTCACAACGAGATTATTAAATTTTTCTACACATCTAGCAGGGTCTTTCCACCCCCTCACCCCAAGTTGAATAGGGCGCAAGTCATTTCGCTTAGACTTCTGCAGACCAGCACATATCCGTGTCTGTCCGTTTCAACGAGGCTTACGCCGACGTATAACACTACGACGCCTGCCCGTCCTGCGGGCAGACCTCCACTCTAGCGCGCATGCTCTGGGAGTGTGGGTCGACATACCCCAAGTTCATCAAGGAGAAGTGGAACTCGCTTCTGCGTAGCCTCGCTCTTGAAAAGCAAATCCTGGCTGTCTGGCGTGCCCGTGACCGGGCCGGTGGGCTAGACCTGCCGGTCCCGACGTGGGACTAGCCGGCTGCGCGACGAGTTCGTGTCCTCGCCGGACATGCAATAAAGTTTCTTCACTCACTCACTCAAGACAACTTAGGCCACTGCATCAGCGTAAACGGATAGATAGATAGATAGATAGATAGATAGATAGATAGATAGATAGATAGATAGATAGATAGATAGATAGATAGATAGATAGATAGATAGATAGATAGATAGATAGATAGATAGATAGATAGATAGATAGATAGATAGATAGATAGATAGATAGATAGATAGATAGATAGATAGATAGATAGATAGATAGATAGATAGATAGATAGATAGATTACAAACGGCTGAAGTAGGCAAGGAATGCTATTCGTGCTATTCGTGTAAATTAAAATTCACTCGCTGTCTATGCCTTGAATGTAGGTGCGTAACCTGAAGTTTCGTAGCAAGCACCGCACCGCGAAAAATCTCAGCTTCCTGGAGGAACTTTATGCAGGAAGCGACCTGACTGTGGGACACCTGTAACTCGGTCCTCTGGAGATACGGTAAGAAATATTCATAGCATATGGTGTAAGAATACACGACCGTTGTTGACTTCCATACCATAAGACACAGCTGAAAGACGATGTGCTGTGCAGAGTACTCTGCTTCTGATATCTGTTACTGCTGTGTCCCTGAATTGCTGTGCAAAGACGAGCTAGAGCTGTCGTCGTCACCGGGCTGCCTTCATCATCAGCTCCACCCAGGATATAAGGCAAATAAAAACTATACTTTGTCCAACAGTGCCAATCGGATTCGAACTCCCGTACATTCGGCAATGTGCAGTTAGAGGTTGGGCGTGGTACCATTGCGCTATGGGCTTATGCTCAGTGTTCGGTAGTTTTTGCTATAGGTTCCGAGCATCACAGACAATCGGACAGTGCATGGCAACTTATGTGCACCTATTTCGGAGGCCACAACCAGCAACACCGCAACGAACATGGACGACGTTTCGTGCGTCGCAAGAGTGGTTCAGCTGAGAAGATGGCGATGTCTGCTGCCGCGGTAAATGAGTTCAGCGCTACCGGAGGAAGGAATAGCTCAAGTTTGCTGATCTCGTTCTTTTCTTTATTTCATTTAAGCATGAAATGCATTTCACTCCCGTTGACGGCGACCTTCAAGTGACCTTGAGCCAAAAGCTAGAGACGTTATCCGGGCACTCAAACGAGAACATCCGGCAACTAGTCAAGACCGCATTATATACGCTAGTTACTTCCCAAACAAGTTACAAAAAATATTGCTTCCGAGTTCTTCCGAATGTTTGCTCACAATATAACTCAAGCTGTAACTTCTAGTACGCTGAAGTTTCATGTCTCATTTTAAATAGCGACGTTCAAAGGCAGATCTTGTCATCTTTTGGCGCTGAGACAGAGTCGCCTGTGCTATTTTCAACGTCAGTGGTCTGTGAGGTCCGCGGCGCGTCCGGCACGCCGGTAGCGCCGGTAGCGCACGGCAGCGTCCAAGCCGGTAACGTCTGGCACACTACAGATGGTTGTTTGACCGAGACCAGACTTGCAATGAGGTTTTGTCTGTGACAGGAAACTAGTGCGTTCATATCTCGAGATCGTTTGGGCCGCCTGTCTAACCCGTTCTACGAAAGTACCCATTGGTGCCTGTTACCGTCCTGCTGATTCACACCAAACATTTGTCACCGACTTTCGCAACAGTATTGCTACTGCAATGAAGGTCGGCCCAGCGGATATAATTTATCTATTAGGGGATTTTAATTCTCCGCACGTCGACTGGGCAAAGCTAACCTCTACCTGTCGAGTGTCATTAGAATTCGTTAGTTTAACCCTAGTCTTCAACTTCACCGAGACTGTCAACCAACCCTGAAACAGTACAGCAAATAACATACTTGGATGGTTTTAGCGACCATAATCTACTCCAATTAACCCTTAATATTCCGTTACCATATAAGGGTATAGTAAAAAAAACAATTCGAAACTATAACAAGGGTGACTATGCTACCATTAATGCTGACCTAGATTTTTTTTTCAACAATGCATTTCTTCCTTCCTTTTACAGTAGAACGGTCGAGCAAAACTGGGTACTATTTTGAGACAAATTAAGTTCATTAATAAACTAGTACATCCCAGTAATCACAATATCCAATGATAAATCGAACCTATGGTTCACCTGTTTCCTTTGGCGTCTTCGAAACAAAAAGAAACGCTTATACAGTAGTGCTAAACGATTGGACACCCCATCGGCTTGGGAAAAATACAATTAGTGTTTAAAAAAACTACAACTCCGCTTTATCCGTTGCTAAAGATAAATATTTTTCATATGACCTTCCATGTATTCTCAAATCCAACCCTAAAAGTTCTGGCACATTATCTCTCCGAACCGCGACACTAATCACATTTTTTTTTACGTGATAGCGACCACGTATCCCTTCCAGACAATGAGTGTCCTTCATGCTTCATCACATATTTTTCATCTATATTTAGTACCGAAGATCACTCCACCCTACATGATGTTCCCGATTTGGTCTATCAGTACATGACGCCCATCGACATTACTATCGACGGCATTGTATCTCTTGTAAACAATTTTAAGTTATCGCATTCTTGTGGCGTCGATGAGATTAATTCCAAAATACTAAAGAACACCATTATCACTTCTAGCAAAATATTATATCCCATCCTCAGACAGTCACTAACTTCAGAAGCGCTCCCGTCAGATTTGAAGACTGTGAAAGTACTTCCCATATTCAAAAACGGTGACAGGTACTCACCAGATAACTAGCGGCCAATTTTACACACGTGCATTTATTGTAAAATGCTCGAGCATATAATCGCTTCTCACATATACAACCATCTGGAATCAAACAACTTTATTTTTACCAATCAGCACGAGTTCAGGAACGGTTTGTAATGTGAGATACAGCTTTTAGAATTCACGACTGACCTGCATTTAGACATGGACCATAATGTACAGATTGATAGCATACTCCTTGACTTTTCCAAGGCGTTTGATCGCGTAGCCCATTGCCGCCTGATTTCAAAGTTAAACTGAAAGAGATTGGATTCACTGACACTAACTTGCTCCGGAACTTTCTTTCTAATCGCCGACAATTTATAATCGTTAACAATCTTTATTCGCCCCTTCCCTATGTCACTTCCGGCGTGCCACAAGGTAGCGTACTTGGGCCGCTACTATTCTTAATATACATTAACGATATTCCTGATAACTTAGCATCCCGAGTGGAATATTCGCAGACGACTGCATTATTTACCGCCCTATAACCAGCCCCGATGACCACCTCATTCTTCAAAACGACCCTCAGCTTATTTTGGATTGGTGTAACACTTGGTTAATGACGCTTAATTCATCTAAATGTAATGTCCTTCACTCGTAAACACTCAATCTCTAATTTCCAATATAACGTAAACAATAAGGAAATTTATGCAGCTACTTCCTACAAATACTTAGGCATTAATCTCGCACCAAGCCTTTCCTGGACCCATCGCGTTACTACTATATGTGCTAATGCTTCAAAATCACTGGGGTACTTACGCCGAAACCTATGTAATTCGTCCTCCAACATCCGCAAGCTAGCTTATCAGACGTTTGTTCGCCCCCAGCTCGAATTTGCCTCTCCAATCTGGTCACCCCATCATAACAACATAATCAGCTTATTAGAATCAGTTCAAAATAGGGCCGCCAGGTTTATCTCACGTAACTACACCTACAATTGAAGCATCTCACAAATAAAACTTGATATTTGACTTCATCCACTAAGTACTCGACGTAATTTTGCGCTCATATCATTATTTCACTAGTACGTTCATACGGTTAAGAAATCTTCTTTACGGCTTCAAGTCACACCTTGCACATCTCGCAGATTATATTATCATCTCAGCTTGACGCGCATCTACGGGAACACTCATGCATTCAATTGGTCGGCGCTTCCTCGTTCCATTCGATTGTGGAACGCTCTTCCTGATTTCATCGTCTCCGAATCTAACCACGATAAATTCCGCCAGCTCATCATCATATTCCACCGTCTAACTTCAATAAAGTGCATGATGCATTTTCTTCTGTTTTCCAGTTATGTGCTTTCTTGTTTATGAGCTCATTATTTCGCTTATTATTCTTGTATTTTTTTAGTATTGTTTAGTATTTGTACTGAAATGGCAACATTTTTTTACATTGTTTATCGAAAGAACTGCACCATTTGTCTTTTTTCTAATATGTACATTGCCGACCCTGTCATTTTTGTACAATGCTTTAATGCTTGTATAACATGTGTATACATTTTTCCGTTGTCTATTAATAATGTATGTCTATTATGTTTTGTTACATGCCCTATATAATAATAGTGCCTTCATTTTCCATCCCAAGAATGTGGAAGGCAGAGAGAAAAAGCTAGATTTCCAGCTTGACGCGCTCTCACCTCCCCGATACACATACATAATGTTTAGAAAAAAAAAGGCCCACAGTACAAGCATATGAGCACAGACAAAAAGGAATATCACAATGCACAAACAAATTGGAATTTTTACACAAATGTACAATTTAAAAAAGAAGCGATGTGCATAATATCATGTCGTACATTTCAAACAAAAAGTGCCACCCTTTCGCATATAACTGAAACAAAATGACGCAAATCTTTTGGCCGAATGCGTTGGAGATTTAAAATTGTGATTTTTGCATACGTTTAAGAAATATGGAAGAGTGTTTCTGAGCATATGTTGTCCGTAACCTGTTCTGAATGAATGTATGTGCAAAATATCGGTGTTTATGGTTGCGTGCGTGATGTTTCTTTTCTGCAGTGATGCCAGTTGTGCAATGAGCGAGACGTTGTTTTTGAGCTCGGTAATGTATTTAGAAATTAGGCGGTATGCGTACAGATCATGAATCGGCATTGTGTTGTCTTTCATAAAGAGCGGTTTAGATGGGTGGTCATATGCTACATTGTATATTATTCTGAGCATTCTTTTCTGCTGAACGTGTAATTTTCCTAGATTCGTGAGGGATGTTTCCCCCCAGAGCAAACGACAATAATTTAGATGGGAACAGAACAATGAATTGTGAAGGAGCAATTTCACTTTTATAGGGAGGAGGTGCTTATGAGTGTAAATCGATCCAATGACACGTGACAGTTTAGATGCTACGTAATTTGTGTGGTCATCCCATGTAATTTTCTCATTGAAAAGTACACCTAGTACTTTAAAGGAATTTACTATCTCTATATTAAAATTATCAAGAACGATATCATCGTTAAAATCAACATCCTTGTTTTTTTTTGGACGGTAAATAATGGCCTTTGTTTTCGAAGTGTTAATTTTTAGAGCGTTATATTTTGTCCACTTCCCAAGCTGCCTAAGTGCTGTATTTGCCTTCATGACCATGTTCGAGGCAGACGAGGCTGAAAATAAGCTGGTGTCATCAGCATATATGACCATTTTTATTTCACTGTCTATCTGTGTTATGTCGTTCCCGTATATATTAAAAAGAAACGGGCCCAAAATGCTGCCTTGCGGCACGCCGGGAGAGAGAGTTTTAACATTGGATCGGTGACCGTTTATTTCAACATACTGTTGTCGGCTTCCGAGATAGCTGCTCAAAAGCATCAATGACGTTCCTCGAAAGCCATATACTTGAAGCTTCTTTAAAAGTAACTTGTTGTTCAGGTGACCAAAACCTTCGAAAGATCTACATATATTCCTAAAGCTAAATTCCTGTCATCAAGAGGTTTTAGAATGTATTCTTTTTGTTCTAATAGAACGAGTTCGGTGGACCGGTGTTTCCGAAAACTAAATTGTGAAGGTGTCAATATATCATGCGTACTACAGAAATTATTCATCCGGATCAAGATTACTTTCTCAAGCCCTTTCGAGAAAACAGGTAGTATTGACAAAGGCCTATAGTTTGCAAAGTCATTCTTGTCACCTTCTTTATAAACAACTGCTACTCTTGCAATCAGCATTTGCTGAGGAAAGACACCATTTGCCAGACAAAGGTTGAATATATGGGTGAGACACGGTGATATTACATCAATAACATATTTCCCAGGTTTCACCTTAATACCGTCTTTATCACAGCTCCCGGAATTATTTAATGAAAGAAATACGGTCTCTACTTCGGACTCAGTTACAGGACTTAGGAAATATGTCTGATCTATGGTACAATTTATGTAGTCCAGAGCCATCACATCATAATCATTTTTCTGGAGATAAATAAAAAATCATTAAACGCATCAGCCAACTTCCTGCCCGACAATTCTTCATTTTTCTGACTAATTTTTATAACTAGGTTTGATAGGGAGAGAGGATTAAGCACACTTTTTAACTTTTTCCACGTCACGTCAGTCCTAGAGGTTGAGTTAAAAAAGAAATTGCAATAATACTCACCTGTAGCGGTTCTGATATCTTTCGTTAGTTTATTACGAAGGCATTTGTATGTTTTAAAGAGATCACAATCACGAGTTTCCAAAAACTTCTTATACATCCTATCCTTCGCTTGGATTCTACTAAGTAGACTTTGCGTTATCTAGGGCTTAAGTATTTTTCTTTTACTGCGTAAAGTACTTGTAAGAAAATGATGCATTATATATCATAAAGCTACTCAAGAATAAGTTGTATGCATGATCTGCTTCTGTTTCGCACAGCACATCGCTCCAATCAAAATTATTTACTCTCTGTCTGAAAAGTTCTAAGTTTTTAGGCGCTATTTCTTGCTGTGTGCTCTTTGGGCGTGCATTGTTATTTTCAAGGTACATGTATATGGCATTGTGATCGCCGACATCACTGCATATTACTCCGGCTTTACAAGAATGTGTGTAGTTATTTGTTATAAATATGTCAAGTAGTGTTACAGATGTAGCGGTAATTCGGGTGGGGGAACTAATAACATTTGTGGGCATCCAAGGGACAGAATGAGGTGCTCCATTTCTCTTTTAGCGGGAGTATCAGTAAGCATGTTGACATTGAAGTCCCCGCCCATTATAATAGTGTACTTATTATCACCGACAAAAGCCAGTAAAGACTAAAAAAAAAATAAACCAGTTGCGTGCGTCTCCGCTCGGGGGCTTGTAAACAACAGCAATCATAGTTCTGTCTATTTTTAATGACAGGATTTCATAGTCTGCGTGAATGCATGAGTAGGTCGGCAAGATTTCACATGAAAACTGTTTTTTTTTTTTACAAGCACTGCTACACCGCCCCCACGGCTAGTAGTTCTGTTGAGATAATATATTATATTATGGGGTTTTACGTGCCAAAACCACTTTCTGATTATGAGGCACGCCGTAGTGGAGGACTCCGGAAATTTCGACCACCTGGGGTTCTTTAACGTGCACTTAAATCTAAGTACACGGGTGTTTTCGCACTTCGCCCCCACCGAAATGCGGCCGCCGCGGCCAAAATTCGATCCCGCGACCACGTGCTCAGCAGCCTAACACCATAGCCACTGAGCAACCACGGCGGGTTCTGTTGAGATAAAAATTGCTGTATTCCTTCAAGTGAAAGGCATTTGAATTGTCAACGTACCACGTTTCCGTTAACATTACAAAGTCGAAGAGCGACTGAATTTCAAAGAACAACGTTTCGAGTTGAGCGACCTTATTTCGGGCAGACTGTACATTCAAGCGAAAGAACTTTAAAAATTTAGGGTGTAGATTACAAGATTGTTTGCCAAGATCTGAAGGCAAAACATAATAGGATTCAGCCATGGTAAACTGTGGGACCAAGGTTACAACAAGGGATCGAACGAACTAAATGAGCTTATCTAGGCCCTCCTCGTGGCGGACGTTGATAGCGCTGTCACCGTCTTTCTGGCGAACATATATGTTTCCATTTCGATGCCACGCATACTTGAAGCCATGCGTTCGTGCCCAGTCTTTCAAGTTCGCAAGAAGTGTCCTGTTTCTTTTCGTCAGATTGTCAAGGATGTGACTTTGTTTCATAAACGCCTCCTTTGTCGACTGCCTTCTGAAATGGACGATAATTCCTGGCACCTTATCCTTAGCTGCTGGCAGCCTGTGAATAGCGACATCATGATCGGTCAACTCCGGGATTTTAATCTTCCTTGCTACTTCATTTACTTTTGACAACAGGTTTTCTTTTTCAGTTACCGGCATGCCGTGAAACTCGAGATTCAGTTTCCTGCTTTGCCATTCCAGCTGGTCAACCTCTTTCATGATTTGGGAGGTATCAAAAAATTTTCTTGCCTTTCAATTATTTCAACACGTTTCTTCAGTTCGCCTATTTCTTTATCCTGGCGACGCATGTGGATCAGAATTTCGTCATACTGACTTGACATCAGCTGAACTGATTTCTCGATACTTTCTTTAAGCGTTGCAAGTCCGTCAACCTTTTCATTCAGAGCAACCAGGAGTATTGCTAAGTCAGCTTCAATCCTGGGCTTGCTTTCCTGAACACCCCTCGTCCGGCCCGTTCTACAAGTAGGGCACCGCCATGCCTTTCTCCATGACTCGCCTTTTGACTTAAATGTGTTCTCAGACACGTTGAACCATTTCCTCTTATAGTCAATATACTCTTTCAATCCTTCTGTAACACCCCCCTTACCCAATGCCTTATACGAGGCATGTAAGGACAGCTTCAATAAATAAATAAATATGGATCAGGAATAAGGGACAAAGACTAAAGAAATTAGTCACGATGTTCCCTCGGCGAGGTGGGCCGATGCCTTGCACAACTCCACGCTCGCTGACCAAATCTGCTTGTCCAGCAGGCCCGCGAAGCCGCGACTAGGCAAGGCCTTGACCGCGGTGTCGCCTGGTCGTCCCGACGTGAGGGACCTCAGCCCGGGTCATCAATCTGCAGGACATTCAATGAAAGTTTTACAGCGAAGCTGTTAAGGGCTAGTTCCCCCGGGATCGTGTCCGTGTGTAGACACAAAACTGCCCATACGTGGGCCGATCGCGAAGGTAGTGCAATGCCGACCCGACTTGCGGCGGAGGTCAAGCAGGCGCTAAGCACTCCCCATGGGTGCGCCGATACCGAAGATAGTGCAGTGCCGACCGGACTTGCGGCGGAGGTCAAGCAGGCGCTAAGCATTCCCCATACGTGGACCGATCCCGAAGATAGTGCAGTGCCGACCCGACTTGCGGCGGAGGTCAAGCAGGAGCTAAGCACTCCCCATACGTGCGCCGATCCCGAAGATAGTGCAGTGCCGACCCGACTTGCGGCGGAGGTCAAGCAGGCACTAAGCATTCCCCATAGGTGGGCCGATCTCGAAGATTGTGCCACACCGAGCCGACCCGCGACAGAGGTGCACATCGCCATTAAGGGGCCCACATACCCAGCTTCGCTGGTCACCCTTCTTCACAGAAAGGAAGGGAAGGGGAAAGTTTTTTACAAACCAATGGACCAGTGCACAGTATGGTGTGGTGCGGTCTGGTGTGGTGGGGTGTGCCGTTGCGAACATGCACTAGACGAATTTTAAGATTGTGGTTAGTATCATCGCCAACCAATCTGCTTCGCCAGTAGCCATGCTTACATCTACTCTTGATTACGGGAGAACCAGCATTTTTTTTTTCACTTGTGTCACTCCTCCTTTCCGGCGAAACATAAGTAAGCATCATCAAGCGAAAGAAAAGAAAAAAATGAGGGGAACGACGCCCAGCGAGTGCAGAGCGGCACGAATCTTCTGCAGTGGCGGGACGCGTGCGAGGAAACCGATAGTGCGCGGCGGACCGCTCCCCCGGCAGCAGCGCAGGAAGCCGCGCGAGCATCAACCACCGCCCCTACAGGAAGTGGGATCGCCAGAGGAAAGCGCTGCAGGAAACTGGTGGCTGCGATCGCGCGTGCAAACTGAAACCGCGATCGCTCGCTGTTCGAACGGCGCTATATAGCGGAAGTGACAAGCCTTGTGGGAGGCGTTCTGAAAACACCATCTGCGTTGTCCAATTGCTGGTTTTGCCGACATTCTCATTTAGCGTATGCGTCTCCCTTTCGACTTTGTCATGCGTACCACAAAAGCGGGTGTAGCTAATGTTCTAGTTGAGATTAAGAGGTAGCAGTTGAGTTGGGCAGGTCATGTGATTCGTATAGAGCAGATCTGAGCAGATAACCGGTGCTCTAGAGTAACAGAATGTGGTGCAAGAGGAAGGCAAGCGCAGTCGAGAACGGTCGATGATTAGGTCTTGTGATAAGATTAGGAAATTTGCAGGCGTCTGTAGTCGGCGTCTGTAGCAGCGCAACAGCACGTAAACTCCCAATGCCTCGACGGAGCAGAGCGGGCGAAAGGGAACACGTGCTGCCACCCCAGGTGTTGCGTGAGGGCATTCGCCTCGACGCCACGTCACCCACACTCTTGGAAGCTTTTGTTATCCTCGGTTATGCGCGCATTCCTCTTCCGCGCAAGCTCTCGTCTGCGTTCCAATTTCGCCTCGGTTATCGCTACAAAGAAATAAAAAACAACAGAATTCGAAAGGAAAAACGTTGGCGGTAGTGAGTTTCGTACCTACGACCAGTGGCGTAGCAACGGGGGGGGGGGGGGGGGGGGGGGCGGGTGCACGGGGCCAGTAGGGGGGGGGGGAGGGGGGGTCTTATACGTCTGAAGACACCCGAAAATTGTGGATATCCTCGCCTTCCTCGACTACACCCGGGGGGGGGGGGGGGGGGTGACAGAGGAGCTATCGGCCCCGGGTGCAAGCCGACCCAGCTACGCCACTGCCTACGACCCCCACGCTCAAAGACCGAGTGTATCAGTCACACGGCTAAACGAGCAGGCCAATGCACTCTGTTTTGTGACATCATGCTGCTTAGACAGAAATTTCCATTGCCAAGCAAGGCCAAACGTCTCAACGCGTTCACTTGCTCGCGAAGAGTTCATAACTCGAAGGACCGCTCAGCAGCGTTCAATTGGAAATTAATGCTTTCGCATACACAACTCATGAAGTGCTTAGGTGCCTTAGGATTTTTTTCTAAATAAAGTTTACAACTACTACTTAGACGAATGCCCATCCAGCGATTTTCAGCAGGCCAAGAGTGGCATACGCTGGGGCTCGCCACTGATGAAAGTGTTGCCTCTTCCTAACGCTGCGCTGCTAGAAAACCGCCCGACTGGTTACTATGTTAAACTTATGGCCCCTTAATTCTCTTCAATTCTTGGCATCAGGCAGCTTCGGAGCCACTTCCTGGGACTTTTCCAAGAAATAAGGATGGTACTTCGCTGCGATTATCCCTCTGTGTCGTGACACTTCTCGAATGTGGTGGGCATCAATCATTTTTTTTTTCTTTTCAACAAAGCGCTTATAACTTCAGCCATTGTCGAGCGACCATAGATTGTAAAAGTCGAGGACGCTGCATGCTGGAAAGAATATACGCATGGTGAATCCTTCAGGATAAAAGAAAGCGCGGTGAACTGGCCCCCCAATCCTACAGAGAGATGTGGTGATTCCGGGACCCTTCTGCCCTGTAATATTGCGCTGAATTAGAATTCACCGTAAGAGGTCCTAAAAAAGGAATGAAGCACATAGATTACACATTAATCGTGCCCTCGCACTTATCCATATCATTAACTAACATTCGTAGCATTCTTCCTAAACGCAATGAAATTTCGTCATACTTACATGACTGTGAATGGCACTTACGGAAACTTGGCTCAGCTCTGAAATTACGGATGGCGAAGTTCTACCCGATTCCGATGTTTGCATTATCTATTGCAGAGATAGGGACGACAGAAGAGGTGGTGGGGTATAGCTCGCCATAAAGAAAAACATATCACGTCATTTCTTGTGCCGGTGCCTTTGAATCTTGACATTTTGTGGGCCTGCGTATCATTTCCCCAATCGAATACAATTTATGGTATATGCTACAGACCACCCGTTGCTCCTAAAATTTTATTTCCGAATTACACGATAACATTACTTCTATTCGATCCAAATATAACAAAGCTGACATTTTTCTTCTTGGTGACTAACTTTCCAGACATTGACTGGCAAAATTGCGAGGCCCATCACGTGCATCTTGTGAGTTCGTTCAACTAACACTTGATTTTTCATTTGTGCAATTAACCGACCAACCAACTCGTATCAATAAGATTTTCGATCTTGTTCTATCGTCCGCGCCCGAGAGGGTTAATACTATCACTTTTGCGGATGGGTTCAGTGACCACCGGTTATTACAATTCACAGTTCATACACCTTCATGCTCACGTCACCTGAAAACTAAACAAGTATTTGATTACAAAATAGCAAACGTCAGCGCTATTAACAATGGTTTGGAAAGCTTCACGTCGTCAATATTAGCAACTCTTTATGAGCGGTCAGTGCACGAGAATTGGTGCCTGTACAAAGAAATGTTAGTGGAATTAGCACATGCGCACACACCAAAGGTTTCATTTCGCGTTAACTCGTCGAAACCATGGTTCAGTAAAGCTCTTCGTACTGTACAAAATAAAACGAAGCGTCTCTACAGGACTGCCAAACGTGTGGACACACCTGTATCTTGGAGCAAACATAAGTCTTCTGATGTAGCCTACTGCAATGCCCTCCGTCAAACCAAGCAAAAGTATTTCTCTTGTGATCTGCAATCACTGCTTCAAAACAACCCGAAAAAAATTTTGGAAAACAATCTCTCCCGTTAAAGATTCCGACATTTCACAACTACTTGATAGTTCTGGCTTGCCGATTGCACGAGAGCCTTTCAGCATCTATATTTAACAATTACTTCACGACCGTATTTGCAAAGGAAGGCCATTCGAAAATGCCAACACCTATCGGACTCGATTATCCATACATGGCCCCCATCAATATAACAACCACTGGTGTTGCTGAGCTGATCAACAACCTCAAGATGTCAACTTCTTCCGGCATGAAGGGCATAAACTCAAAAATCTTAAAGTATACAGTAGTACCCTCTAGCAATGTCCTTTCTCGCTTGTTTCAACAGTCTCTCTCAACAGGGGAACTTCTGGAAGGTCGGTAAAGTTATATATTTGCTTAAGTCTGGCGATAAAAGTGATATTAACAATTACCACCCAATATCACTAACAAGCGTTCCCGGTAAGTTACTAGAGCACATAGTCTTTTCAAACGTAGCAAATCACTTGGAAACGAACAAGTTCTTCTTTAAACATCAGCATGATTTTAAAAAAGGGCTATCATGTGAAACGCAACTGTTCGAATTGAACTAGGGTGGTTGCTTGGGCTAGTTGGTAATTGTAATTGGTGTATGTCGTCTCTCGCAGTCCTTTTCCTTCGCGCTGTACGGTATTTTTGTTCGAATTGACTACAGATATTTTCCTAAACACGGATACGGGCCCACAGACAGATTACATTTTCATAGACTTCGCTAAGGCTTTCGATCGCGTTGCTCAATGTCGTCTCATAGCTAAACTTGCATGCTTAAACATCGATTCCCAAACAGTATCTTGGATAAGAAATTTCTTGTCATTCCGTAAGCAATTAACCGTCGTCGATAACTTTATTTCCAGTACCAGTGATCGATATAACATCTGGTGTACCAGAAGGAAGCGTACTCGGACCATTACTTTTTCTGATCTATATATTAACGACCTGCCATCCGAAATAACGTCATCCATTCGCTTGTGCGCAGACGATTGTGCGATCTATCATCAAATCTGCTCACCTTCCGATCACGTCGCTCTCCAACGAGATCTTGACCGTAATACTAACTGGTGCCCTTCTTGGAAAATGACCCTAAACACTGATAAATGCAATCTAATGACATTCACTCGCAAAAAGGCATTTTCCGCTTTCGATTACTCACTGGATAAGAACCCCGTCACACGCACCAACTCATACAAGTACCTCGACATGCTCCTTACACCTAACCTGTCATGGTCTGCGCACATCGAAAAAATAACTGCTAAAAGCCTCACGTACGCTCAGTTATCTTAACCGTAACCTGCGCGATGCTCCTGCACTCACGAGACAAATCGCCTATCAGACATTCGTAAGGCCACAACTGGAATTCGCAGCCCCTATCTGGTCACCTCATCAAGCTTACCTAATCGCGACTTCGAGTCAGTCCAAAACCGCGCCGCGCGCTTCATTGTCAGATTATCACCGCGACTCTAGCGTGAATAGCATTAAGTCATCTTTATCCCCCTCATCTTTTGAATCACGAAGAACCATAGCATTGCTTTGTCTGTTTCACAAAATAGTCCATAGCACGCGCCCACCCACCCTGCAGCTCATTCGTACATCTCGGCGTCTGCATAATCATCTGTTTCCAGCGTATCTTTGGCCGAACCAACGCTTTCAATTCTTCCGCCTTACCACGTGCCATTCAGCATTGGAATAACCTACCAAACGACATAGTTGACATTTTTGACCCTGTATCCTTCAAAGCACGCTTATGCATATTATTTCCATAATTCATCCCAACTAAACTTTACTGCGCACCTAAGTAAATACTTTTAGCGAAGTTGTATAGCTTTTGTTTTGTTGGTTCGTTTTGTATTGCGTTAACATTGTTAGAGACTTGTTCTTTCATCTTCACCAGCTAACATTCGTATAATTTCTTGGTACTCCTTTTTTGCTACTTTAGACAGTCGTTTTGTTTCATTTATCGCGTTATTCATATTGTTATACATTTGTTCTTTCATGTTTACTCGCTAACAATGTATAATTTCTCTGTACTCCTTTCTTTTTGCTAATTCCATGTATCCTCCCCTCACGCAATACTCCTTCGGGAGCCTGTGAGGTAATTGAATAAAAAAATAAATAAATAAATAAATAAATAGTTTATTCACTACACTGACTTGAACTACACGTGTCGCCTGGTACACGTGTGGAATAATAGCTTTCCTGCAGGACAATATGAAAAAGAAAAATCGGCAGCCATTTCACTTTGCGAAGGTGGATGACCAGCGAAACTGTTTAGCAACGACACAGAGGTGTCATAGAATTTTGAACGAAGCTACGAACATTTTATTGCCCTGATCGGTGGTCATTGTGACAATAGATATGCACGCACATTCTCTTATCACCTCTGTTATTAAATGCGTCCGTCATGAAAGACAATGAATGGCTCATACCCCCTTAAACAATGGTTCATACCACCGTAAATATAAAAAAAATTATCGCGGCTTCTCTATTACGACGACAGGAAGATGATGAAGATGAATAAGCTTTATTTGTAAAAATGAGCTGACGGTAGAGTCGTCCGAGGTGGGCGGCGTCCCTAGTCCAGGATGCCGTGGGCTTGAGCCGATAGCTTAGCCCTGCTCTCCAGAGAATGCTGGTCTTCAGGGCTCGGGCTTGTCAGCTGAGCCTCCCACAGCTCGACGGTTGGTCCGGTTATGTGTTGTGTCACTTGGTTGTGCCCACACTCCCACACCATGTGGTAAGGGTGTTGTGTGCAGAGCAGAAGGCACACTTGTAAGTGTAGCTCGCAGGATACATGGCGTGCAGCAGGGTGCCATGCGGGAACGTGCGGTTGGCAGAAGATCACCGCCTCTTCCCTAGTCAGCTTGGGATGCGGGGGTGGGTAGATCCTACCACCCAGTCTGTAGTGGCTCAGGATGTCGCTGTATGTTTTCGGGACGCCATCGTGTAAGTCTACCGAGGCTCGTGAACCCGGTGGGTAGCCCGGAGAATGTGATCTCGGGCAGCTGCGTGAGCCGCTAATTACCCGCCAGGGACTAGTATCCCGGGGCCCAGACAATGTATAATAATTAGAAATTGTCCAATTTCTCGAGGATGCTGAGGGCTTGTTTAGAAATGCGGCCCTTTTGGTAATTTCTGCACGCTGTTTGCGAGTCCGTGATGACTGTGATGTGATCTTCATCTCGCTTGCCCGTCGTGGCCGCCAGAGCAATCGCCGTTTCTTCCGCGGAATCGATATCTGTTGGAGTGTTCAACGAGGCCGCTGCTACCTCTTCTCCCTGACCGTTGATCACGCTGACAGCGTGGGCTGCTCCGTTTTTGTACTTTGCCGCGTCGGTGTATCTCACTTCCCCATTTCTTGGTTCTTCGTAGTCCTTACATAGAGATTGTACTCTCGCTTGACTCTTTTCTCTGTTGTGTTCCGGATGCTGGCCACTATGATCTTATCTCTCAGGGGTAGAGGGACCCGCTGTTTTCTGGATTCATATTCGACTGGGTAGTCGTCTTCTTAGCGTGTCCCTGCCCATTCTGATGAGCTTGAGTCGCTCTATCTGACTCGTCCTTGTGGAGCTCTGCTAGTTCCTCCCAAGTATTATGGATGCCCAGGCTGAGTAGCTTCTCCGTCGATGTCGTCGGGAAAGCCCCAGTGCCAGTTTGTAGGTCTCTCCTATGAGAATATTCGGTTTGTCCTTCTCGCTGTTATCGAGTTCCAGGTACGGGGTGCCGTAAGTAACTCTGCCGATTATCAGAGCTTGTATTATTTTTATCATGTCTTGCTCCTTCAGGCCGTGCTCTCTGTCAGTTACTCTTCGCACCAGGTGCGCGACTTGGGTAACTGTCGCTTGCAGCTTTTTAACGGCGGCGAGACCGGCACCGTCCTTCTGGAAAGTGAGGCCCAGGATGCGGAGTACGTCCACGTTGGATATGTTGACTCCGTGCAAGGTCAATGTTGGGTCTGGTGTCTTCTGGGGAGGCCACCTTCTCGTCCTCTTTTTGAGGATTAGGAGCTCCGGCTTTTCCGGAACGCATGAGAGACCGCAACAGTGTAGATAACACTCGGTCCTGTCGATGGCTTCCTGCAGGGCGTCTTGTTGTTCACCCGCCGATCCCGTGCACATCCACACGGTCAGGTCGCCCGCGTAGATTGCGAGACGGATACCCCTGATGTTGTCCAAGAGGTTCGGCAATATCCCCTCATCGCTATACCGAAGAGCTACGGGGAGATCCCCGGCCCCTGGGGGGTCCCTTTCTGCGGTATTTGGAGCTTGTTAGTCCTGAGGTTCCCCAGGTCTATGATCGCTCTTCGACCCGTCAGGAACTCCCGGACGTTGTTGTACGTCCGCCGTCCGTACTTGTCATGTTGTAGACTGTTTAGCACTGCTTCGTGGGAGGCGCTGTCGAATGCCCCCTTCACGTCGAGTGTCAGGATGGCACTCTTGTGGCAGGTGCTGAGGCCGCCCAGAACATTTTACTCCTGCTAAACGGAGTCAACGACAGAAGAGAAATTAAATTATACGCTGGAATGATGAGCGGAAGCGCAGCTAGCTGTGGGAAACGACGAACGCGCGAACATAGACACGAGCGCGTTCGAGCCATATAGTTTTAGTTCGAGCGGTTGCTCCGAGTGGCGCAAACGAGCCAGCTGTGTAAGACGACAGTGCTCGAACCATTGCTTATGGTGATGGTTAATGACGATAGTTTCCTCTTGCCAATGAATGGCTCATACCACCTTAATCAATGAGCGGCAACGGAGCCAGCTATGGAAGGAGACAACGACAAACGCGTGAGCAGTGGCACGAGCGCGTTCGAGCGGTTGCGCCGAGGGGCCTGCGAGGGGAATGCCCTAGCCATATACGGCTTCGCTGTAAAAATGTATGACCTAAACTTTCTTTACGTTCCGACAGATCTATTCCATCATGTTTATCGAGCAATCTCCCGGCTTCCCCTTGCTTATCTAACGTCTTGCACAGACGTCAGTCACACGGTGCATTTCAAATCGCTATCGAACTTTTCGACAGCGGTTGGCTCACTTTCGCAAAACATCCAATCACGATCGAGAAAATCGGTCCCGACAGGGCTCGATAAAATGCGCCTTGTGGCACCCGCACCCCGTGGCGGCTTCCCAACGCTTCTTAGGTCTTGTCTGCATTTAGTCCTCAAGTACAGGCCTCGGACCCCTGGAAGCGCGAGTTCTTGCCAGCGCCCTTCAGACAGAGGATAGGTGGTAAGGAGGCGCATGTGCTGACCCTGCAAGCATCCTACCAGGCTAGTCCATCTTTACGTGACGTGGAATTCGATCAGATTAGCCAGGCGAAGGATGTTCTCGTTCGCGCGTCGGTTGAATTCGTAGCTGTCCAACGTTCTGGGCACAGCAGTGGAGTCTCTCGGCTGTGGTCCGGGAGTTCTTCTATGGTAGTAGATCGTGTATCTGGCCTTCTACTGCCACGCAAGGCGAAAGAAAATAAAAAGGCCTAATTGTGGAAACTCTGCCCCCATTGCACTTCCCAGCGAGCCTGCGCGACACATGCAGGCTGCATACCGGTATGCAGCCTGCATTCGCCGGACCTGTTTTAACGCCAAAGTCCTGGACAGTTGCTATCGTCCTTGTATTTGGTCAAGAGGGCTTTCCTTAGCTTAACACAGGGATGGCGAACAGGCACAACATGTTTATCCAGGGCGACCTATCACGCTTTCCGGGATCAACTTGGTAGTCGCGTCTCCGAGAGAAGCCCAACAACGAATTTTTTATTTTATTTTTTTCTGATCTCGCGGCACGCCGATGCCGCCAGCCAGCATCTTAAGGTCGTTCAACTACGGCCCTCTCTCTCTAGGGCATCGCTGATTGAAGATTATAAAAACAGAGGCAAATGCGCTTACACCGCAAAATCATATCTCCCAAGAGAGAGTGCTCCTCAAATGCTAGTCGCGTCCACCTACACAAACCCGTGTGCGACAAGGGACTGCTGTAAACTCAATCGTAACACACGTGGGCGTTGCAGATAGCTCTGAACTGTCAGCCAGCTGTTAAATTCTACGCTGTCAAATTGTCCTTTCCAAGCGCGCTGACGGCGTCTCTTCCACGCTGCACGCGAGGTCAAGGTCGCCGGTAGACAGCCAATCCAGCTTAGGCAAAAGCTGGAATCAGATACGGTTGCTTTTAGAAAAAATGTTACACGAGGTTAGCCGACGTATGGTTCAGGAATACGCTGCGATATGCGCCTCGCAACAATGTGCCGAGGGCGCCAATAATCACCACGACCAGCCTGTTCAAGGTCACTATCATTCCTTTATTCCCGCATATAAAAACAAAATGGTTAAGTCGTCGGAAAATTTCCGAACCCTTCTCATGCCATCGTCACGAGCGCATTCATTCGCCTCAAGGCTTAAGATGTCGCGTTTTTTTTTATCTTTCTTCTGGCCAGCACTTGCATCATCAATCAACGGAGTGGGGGCGAAGAAAGATAAGCAAAATTTGTTCGGCACAGTTACTCCTGATGCGTAATCCGGCCAGAGAAAAAAAAAAATGTGCCACACATAACCTGCAGTCATTACACAAGACAACGGGCGTGGCCCTCAACTTGAGCAGCTTTCCCAATAACGGACATTTGCCCTGTTGAATCACTCCATCCAGCACCATGGATTCCTCCGAACAGACCCACTACCACTCAAGCAGTGGGAAGCTTCCAGACTACAAATCGCCAAACATGCCGCACCAACGAGGCAAGAGCTTGCATTAATTTGAGCTCCCTGCCACGGAGTAAAAAAAAAATTGCCCGCAAATGCTGCTGAATGCTGGCAACAGCACACTGGAAGGCAAGCTGGCCTCGCAAGACATTTGGGGAGGGGGACTTGGCCAGCAACATTTGCCAAAAGTTGGTGCCTGTTTTATATGAACAGGCTGTCAATCACTCTGCACCATGCATGAAACTGTCCGTTCACATTCATACATCCCCATTAAAAATGTATGAAACCCCACCACACAGTTTCCTTGACTAGGCTCTCAGTATACTCGGCACTGAATTTTCTTTTTTTTTTTCAAGAGGGGAAAAGCAAGAATGCCACAGCATTCATGCTCCATGGAAGTGTTCTAAAATGGCACTAGGTCTGAAAGCAAGTGTGGCTTACCAGCCGGCACAATATGGAAAGAAAATGCTTTTTCCGGCAAGCTTCCAACCTAACACAGCACCGATTCGAGCGCTGAAGAGAACACGTTAGCAAAAAGCATGAAAAAGAAAATAAACCAAACAAGGACGAAGAGAAACAGCACAAAATAATTTAATAGCACCTGTCCACCTCTCAACATGTGTGCATAAAAAAAAGTTGGGTATAAGTTCACCAACACTGGAATTTATTCCAACCGGCGTATTTGGCGCAACACCATGTTCACTGGCTTTGACAGCTTTGCCATTAACGCACAAATTGTTTCCCCGACCCACCTAAAAAACATTGAAGAGGAGGAGAAGGTGAGAAGAAAAGTACATTGTAACGCATAAAAAAAAGATTACAATTCACAATTAAAAATGTGCCAACGAATACAGGCAAGAAGTGATGGAGTCTTCTCTCCTTCGCAGTTGCACACCCCCTCCCCTTTCACAGAAACAATATAGCGGGACTCCGCAGAACTCACGGACGTGTCATGTTAACAGTGCTCGTGAGAAAGTGGAAGGAAGGAAGCGAATTCGAAGGAATGGGTGGTGCAAACTGAAGTTGCAAGAGCGCCGATGCATGGGGCTGCGGTCTTCGGCGGACGTCATCATGTTGGCTTTGTGGCATCTTCATGGTTTGACCATCAGGGAAGGGACAGGAAAGGAAGGTGGCAGCGACAGCAGGATCAGGGGGAGGAGGCGGCCCGAGCAATTTCGTGGCAGACAGCACTTTCCTTTGCTTTGTAAAACTGCAGAGAAAAAGTGAACAAACATTGCACAACAGCCGTGGAGACAACCAAAACTCCCAAGAACAGCACGAGAAGCTACACGGCATTGTAGGTGTCACAAAGACAACGGGCAAAAATCAGGCTAAACTTGTACAAGGCATGAAGGTAACATTAAACCCAAGGACTGCAGCCTTGGGAAGTGTCCATCTGGATACACCGAAGCTGCCAAATGATAACTGAGCATTGAAATGGAATATAAAGCGAAAAATATTTCTGACACGAAAACAATGAAACTGGAACTGCTAAAAAATCAAAAGGTGCATTCAGCAGATGTATTGTTGCAAGTTTAATGAAAGCTACCACAATATAGGCACATGCAAAGAAAGTGGCAAGAACAAAACAGGCATAAACGACTAATAAAAGCTAAACATACCTAATAGTTATTTTGCTTCAGATAGTCTCCTAGTTTCTCGACCACAGTGTTGAGCACACCAGGAGGGAAGCCATCAATGGTGGCAGCTACCAGCAGACCTGCGATTAAGAAGCAAAGTAATGCACTGAGATGTGTTCCAAGACACACACAGGCATTTACACCAGCGATTGACAAGAGGTCGCGCGACCAGGTTAGTTAGACCAGGTCGCTTTGGTCGAAACACGTGCTGTTTGTGTCGGTCGCTCACTGCTCGGTTTCTCGGTGGTAGACCTGAACAATTCAGGTGCGCAGGAACAGGACGTGTTTATACGCTGACGCTTACTTTAAGTTTCAATAGCATTGCGAGCAGACTTGAAACGGCATCGATCATGAGACTGTTGCGACGTGCCGGTCGCCTTGCGTCGCTTTGTGGTTGCGCGACCTCCTGAAGTCGCAGGCGTGAATGAGCGAAGTCTTCTTGCTCAGCAGTAGAAGCTATTGCCACTGAGCCAACCCTGCTAACATAATTGCGAAGTGCACCGGTAGAATGCAATTTCAACTGCTCTAATGAACGTTTCCAAACGAGAAGACGGCATACTTACCGACAGGAACACGATCAGGAACTGCGTCCCCGCAAACTATGGCCGAATTAAACCGCTGTCCAAGTTCGACATGCGGTAGCATGTCGAACTCTTAGTCACTTGCCAACCGCCGATTTTAATAGCTTGCTCGAAATGGCCATGTTCACTGTTACACAAACGGCGCTCAATAAGAATTTGTCGGCTCCCAATGTAGTATATTTTGCTGCCATACTGCACCATGCGCGAGTACGACTGGCATATCCGGTGTTTATGACAGAGCAAACGACTTTGGGAACTCACAGGTGTTCGTGGCGACGGCGATGAATGCTGAGCTGCCTTTTCGGCCCCGGACCAAGTTGTTCTCGGCGCATAGGCAGACATACTTCTGGCCACCAAGGTGGATGCCGGTCTCGTTGAAAGCACTAGGGTTGGTCCGCATCGTGTCGGCGATGGTTTTCAGCTCCTGCTGCGTGATCTGCGTCGATACCAGCAAGCAGATGAAGCCTCTCCCCCCGTTCACAAACTGGTTCGACCGGCGCACAAAAACGAAAAATCGCCCCGCCCCTCCTCAGCTCGATGACATTACCCCTCCCCTCCGATCAGGTTGAAAATAGAAAAGCAAAGTCGACCGACACCGCGTCACGATCACCAAGGCTCGCACCGCGATGACCCGAGCTCAGTCACACCTAGGCCTACCTCCTGATGCTCGCCACCGGCAGAATGCCGCTTTTTAGATATATTCAATGGAAAGCGATATGAAACTTGTAAAAAGCAACTTCAAGTGGACTCTGCTAGTATGAACAATTATGCTGCCGCACACCGCGAATACAGGACGAGCGAGCGCAGGTGAACATATCATCAAACTAATGCCCCGGTCACAAGTAAAAATCCCGAGCACATGCGGCGGCCAGGATAGTCAACATGAAATTCGAGAAATGAACGGTTACGTAGGATACATTTTACAGCCAAATGTCACTTTTATAGTCACAGGAATCTAATCAGTAACACGAAAGACCTGCGACGAGAGCGCGCGCTAAATTTACTGACGTTCACGGAAAGATTTGACAAACAAGGTAACGCCTTTGGGCGTGTACGAGTACTAATGCCAATCTCGAGCGATAACGACGGCCAAGGGTCGATAAGGTGTAACAGAAAGACCACAAACGAAAGCGCAGACGAAAGACGGCAAAATGCACCACAGCCGAAGCAGTCGACGGCGAGCAATGAATGCCCCGTTTTCAAACCCGGCCACAAAGGTGATTGAACATGTCGGCGTGTTAGGCCTAGTCGAGGCACCGGCATTGGAGCCGCTTGCTCACCGAACAGTTGGAGTCCTTTTCATATTTCGCCCAAATGGCTCCATCGTTGAGGCCAGCAATTGCGGCCACTGTGCAGTTGACCTGTGCACAAATCTGGTTGTCGACGTACGTCTGCCAAGACATTTCTGAAGCGTTGTTTTCGTTGCACTACAGAGGTATCCGACACGAAGCCGCAGCGCTGGCACCAGATGCGCTCAAAATCCAACAAAGCCGGCACTGCGAGAGCGACCTATGCGCGCACGACGTATCACTCCGCCCGGCTCCGGTGCACGTGACGTCGGAATCCGCCGGCACCTCGCTTATATACTGGACTGGCAACCAGCTGTCACTGCTTGCTCGCTCGCAACGCCGCAGTGGGCGAGAACGAGGAGGAAATTATCAGCGGGATTTTTACAAACATCTTTCGCCATTTTAGGCGACTGGCAAACAGTGACTCTTGCTGTAAATAGTAAAGATATTCAAAATGCGCATGACGTGCGCTTGTAGCACACACGGCACCGCCCCATGAAAGTACTTGTATCTAGAAAAATTGCGTAGGGATAACAGATGCATTTCCCCCAAAATTTGAATTCTACGAGCTAGAGAGTAAACATAAATTTATAGAATGCCTTTGTTAAATTTGTTCTTTTTTTTATTGCGATTAGTCATCAGTGGTGGTGATTGGTGGGCTTGCGGACAATCCATTCGAAAATGCGCGCAGAGCTTATAAGCGTTGAACGTTTTCAAATAACTGTTCATTTATTTAAGTGCTGCTACAATTGGGCGGCAACCACTGCAAAATTGGACGTTAAAATGATTCGTATTAAATAAGTTAACTCAAAACGGTAACTATTTTTCTCGGCGCAAGGTTTGCTACGTCACTTTTGTCATTACTTTCGCACAGCAATCGTAGTGCTGTGATTCATCCGTGACGTAAGGCGGAAATGGAAATCGGTGGCGGCCCCTGCCAGATTACCGCTGAAATCGGTTCAAATTAGCGAATGTTGGTTCTGCCGATGCCGTGTTATCCCGTCGCCGCCGTCACTTCGTCACCCACGCAGCTCGAACAGCGGAAGCAAACACTAAGCAAGTTTTGACAGTATGTTCCTTTAAGTGCGACAGTTTTGTGCGACCTGTTCCGTAGCGCCGTTCCCTGGCGAGTCCGAACAGCATGACTTCTTGATTCGTGCCCGTATGTAACTCGCCCCGTTACTGAAATGGCCTTGTTGTCTTGGGAAGAAGAACTTCGAAAAGTAGAAAAAGAATTAATATCCACTGAGAAGGAGATAGTTCGTCTTAGCGCGATACGGGAATGCCTCACGAGGAAAAAGCATGAACTTACTGTTAAGTTGAAACAAAAGTCGCTGGACGAGATTGCACGCACAGATTGGAGCAGGTCCGATTTCCCATGGTCAAATAGAGTTAATGAGGTGCTAGAAAATGTGTTCCACGTAAAACGCTTCCGTTCCATGCAGCTTCCAGCCATAAACGTCACCCTTTCAAATAAAGACTGCATTCTCATCATGCCAACCGGAGGCGGAAAAAGCCTTTGCTACCAACTGCCAGCGCTGATTTCAAAAGGTGTCACTATCGTCGTGTCACCCCTACTTTCACTCATGGAAGACCAGGTCATGGCGCTGGAGGCCATGTCATACCCAGTTGCCATGTTGGCTGCCAACGTTTCTGTAAAAGATACAAACCGGATACTGAAGGCTATGGCTGATGGAGAGGACAGCTTAAAGCTGCTGTACGTGACACCAGAAAAGATGGCCAAAAGTAAGCGTTTTATGTCCATGCTGGGAAAGGCATACCAAAGGAAGCATTTTGCCAGGCTTGCTATAGATGAAGTGCACTGTTGCTCCCAGTGGGGCAATGACTTCAGGCCAGACTACAAGTACTTGGCCATAATGAAACGCGAATTTCCTGAAGTACCAATTTTAGGAGTCACGGCCACTGCTTCTGCAGCCATCGTTGCCGACATTCAGAAGATGCTTGACATTGAGAGCTCTGTGGTACTGCGTGCGCCACTGGACAGGCCTAATCTTGTTTATGAAGTACTGCCAAAGCCTTCGGGGACTGACGAAGCTGTGAAAAATGTTGCCAAGCTCATTCTCGGTCGTTTTAAAGATCAATGCGGCATTGTTTACTGCTTTTCCATTAAGGAGACTGATGAATTGGCAGAGGAGCTGAAAGGCTATGGTATTGCCGCGGACTCTTACCATGCCAGCATGGAACCCCAAAGACGCAGCAATGTTCATACCCTCTGGATGCATGGGAAACTTTTGGTCATTGTTGCTACCATTGCTTTTGGTATGGGAATTGATAAGCCAAATGTGCGCTTTGTCATTCACCACACTCTGTCAAAATCTGTTGAGAACTACTACCAAGAAAGTGGCCGCGCAGGAAGGGATGATCAACCAGCCACGTGTTTGATACTTTTCCGGTTTGCCGACATATTTCGCCAGACAACATCCGTCTTCACGGAGAAGTGTGGCCGAGAAAATGTCTACACAATGGTGCGGTACTGTGTGGATGTGCGTGAGTGTCGTCGTGCCATGTTCTTGCGACACTTTGGAGAAAGACATCAAGACATACGTTGCCATGACGGCATCTGTGACAACTGTCGACTCAAAGAGACAGTGAAAGACATTGATGTCACAGTGCACATCAAGAACATCTACAAAGTGCTTTCAGCAGCAAGTGAGGCAAAAGAGCAATTGACAGCGACAAAGTTGATTGACGCCTGGATGGGCAAAGATGCCAAAAAATGGAAGGAACGAGGGATCACAAAAACGGACCTGCCACGGGAGCGGTGTGAGACGATAGTTGCATGGGCACTGCTGGAAGGCTACCTCGCTGAAAAGTTCCACATCACTCCTTATGCCTACATCAGTTATATTCGTATAGGTGAGAGGAAGCAAGAAATTGACAAAGGCAAAAAAGTTTGTTGCCCTTTCTTGATGACAAGTGTAGCTGCTCCAGAAGTCGCATTGCCAGAATCGGTGAAGCGCCACAAGCAAAGCAAAAGTGACCATGCTCAAAGTAAACGACCCAGAAGTGAGGCACAAGGCTCTTCAAAGACAAAGAGCCAAAAGTCATTCAGTAATCATTTACCAACATCCCAAGACGTGGTTGTGATTGAATAATGCACTTTGGTTTGTTATTGCTCCTTTGACATACCTGAGTTCAATAAGTCAGATTCTTGTGTTCTAAACATTACATGTGAACCATAATAAGGCTGTTCAAAGAACTGAGAGCCATTGAGTGACCATTTAATTATCTCACAATATGTTACAATTCTTATTCGCATTCTGATTTATTGTTGCTACATGGACATACTTGTGTTCAATAAATATGATTAGGCTTGTGCTTTAGATTTCACTCAAGGAAGCCAGACCTTGTAGCGCATCAGTAAATGCATTAAAATTTTATGGTTTAGTGATTAGCAAAGTTGGACTGTAGCATGCAGTTGACCTTAAGTTGAACATTTCAGTCCTCCGACTGTAAAGCAGGACTGAGATTCAGCATTTGATTCTGTTGTAATCAGTTGGCATGTTGATCTACATAATAATACTAAAAAATTTCAAGCTAGGGTTGGCACATTTGGAACTCCCTCTTCTGAATTTGTTTTCATCTGGCTGCTTCTATACCTAAAGCAACTGAGGACCGGCTTAGTTGGGGGATTTACTGTTAATGAAATGCTAAGCTGTTAGCGATTGTATCTTTAAACCAATGCATAAGGTGGTGTAAATAACAATGTAATGGAAGATGCAAATGCTTGACTGTCCTAAAATTGGCCTTAGAGACAATACTTTAGTATTGGTCACACCCTTGATGCATTATAGCTGTGATGGCTGCAGCACCAGTAGAAAGCAAATAAACATGAATATATTGCACTTAGTGTTACACTGACGAACATAAGGAAGAAGACGCGGGCGTACATGGTGCAATACGTACGCACCACCTACGTCTGTGTCTTGCTCCTTATGTGCGTCACTGTGACACTAAGCTCAATATAATCATGAACATCCACCAACTAGCCCCATTCACTGTTTTACTAAAAGCTAATATAGTTAGTCGCACTGCTTTTACATAAGGAGGGTAAATGGGCCCCACAACACCTTTTCTTTAAAACGGAAGACACTAGTAAGTACGATGTGTTTCAGTGAATATACTACTGCTGCAAATATTTTTGAAAAGGGCCCAATAATAATGGGGATATAAAGATGTCTTGCCTATTGGTGTTTCCTTACTTTTTTCCACGGTGCACCTATAGTTACACTTCAAGCTTGCATCTCACAGAGAGCAAAAAAGAAGTGGCAACAGAATCAGTAGGATGCATTAGCAGCCGCCACTTCCCCATTTGCTGTAGAACATCCTGCAGCATATAGGCTCCCTCCGCATGCACCGAAATAGTATTTGGCATGCATGTTTGTGGTAGTGTCATCTACAGATGACGGACATTTTCTTATTGTGTAGAAAAACTTGTAGCACCACTTTTTGATAAACTAGAATATAAATGTTTTTGAATTAGTATTGAATAATGTCTGATTTTCAAGCACAGACACACATTTACAGAAGGAATATTTATTTTGGTATAATTATATAGCACTCCTGTACTGACTAGTGCAACATAGCTATTAGAGACAGAGGATCGGTTTAAGCATAAGATCACTAGTTGTGATAAAAAAATATGAATAGCTTTTCAACAACCTTAAAGCGCGATTGCAAACAAAAGTTTTCTAGAAAGAATTGTGCTTGTGTATGTAGCTTTCTATAAATTCTAAACAAATGGTTGCTAAAAAAAGATGTGATGTTGTGAAAAAAGGTGCTGAAGGATTTGTGAGCCTTAGAGTAATGTGAAAGGGCTGATTGCTAGGAAAACGTTGCAGGTTCATTCATTCAAGTAACTTTATTGAGTGCCCTGCAATTTGGTAGGGTGGGCCTGGACCCCACCTAGGTTTCGGCCAAGGGTTGTTGGCCCTTGGCGGCTTCCTCGGCTTGCTGGACGGCTCAGAGTTGGTGCTGCAAGTCTGAAGTGAGCAACGCAAACTCCCAGCACGCACAGAGGCTGTCGCTGTTTGAGGCTGCATCACTGTTGTCCTGTATCACAGCCATACATTCCCATAGGATATGCTCCAGGGTGGCTCTAGCATCACAATGTCTGCACTTGTCCGTTGTGTATAAATCTGGGTGTAGTGTAAAAAATAAAACTGCTGCATGACAAGATTGCCATAGATGGCACACTACAAGTAAAGTCGGAAGTTGTCATGTGGTGCAAAAGCAAAGCTTAATCAAAGCCTGACAGAACTCCAACCAAAATTTATTTTAAGAATCCTGTTTCAGAGCTGAATCAGCTCCTTCAAGAGTAAGATGCTGGGGGCTGCCAGCTCGGTATGAAACGCACTGTTTTTAAAATAAAATTTGCATAGAGTTCTGTCAGTCTTTAATTAAGTTATTATTCCTAACCAGGCAGGTCTGTGCGAAATGTTTATGTTTGAAAACAAAGCTTGAATTATTGGTCTTGTTTTAACATTGCTCCGAAAATTCATTGTTCATTCACTCCTAATAATCTGCAACGGTCAGTTGTTCTGAAATATGTAGTTAGTCTTCAGTCTTCGAAAATAATAGTTCCTTTTCAAGTATGAATAGTTACTGACTAATATTCGATTCATATTTGAAACTTTGGATACTCGCCCACCCCTACTTTTTAGTGCAAACGATACCAATTATATTCTTTTGCATATACAGCTTTTTCACTATTCGGATTGCTTGCAGCAGTCAATATATTGTGTATGCTCCATTTGTAATTCCAATATAATTCAAACAAGGAATCTTGGCCAACTTTTCTCGCTGCAAACCAGCCCAAGTCTATGAAATATCGATTCAAAGAGATACAGATGCAAGAGACTGGCAGCAGAGTATGAAGCATTGTGTGATGATGCCCTTGCTGCTAGAGTCCAGTGTAAGTTGAGGAAAGGCAGTTCATCCTTCAATTGCAATTTTCTAGACAGCTTTAAAACAATGACTAAGCCAATTTAGTACATTCAATTAAAATACTTTCAGTACTTACCATTAAATGAGTCATTTTATCAACATTCTAGCAAACTAATGTCATAAAATCAATAATGTGAAAGAAATATGATATTTATACAATGGTTACCCGGCATGCTGCATTGCCACATGCAATCATCTCGGCTTACTGACATGAACACTTATGCCACAGTACCAATTTTCTCTTGGCCTTGGTAGCTACTTACTCAAAGCTGCACACCAGATGAGTGACACCCTACCACACGGTGCTAAATGACGTGTCACTTTATGTACACCAACTAGGGACAAATAGTTATACAAAATTTAGTGTGTCTGTGGAATAATTTAAATTTTACTATGCATGCAAGGTATGACTGTCCATTATGTGTGATATAAGGTAGATAGCTCTTGGAAACTGCTGAAACCTCTTGAAACATGTTGAAAATTTGTTTATCAATACAGTCTATCGAGCGGGTTCGTTCATTATACTCAAATAGTGAATAGAGCACTGAACAGATTCTAAAAAAGAAAAAGGAACACAAGCTCCTGTATAAATTTGTATGTGTAATGGTACCACAAGCTTCTTCTTGCATTATTCAAACAGCACCGAATTAAAAAATTTGAGGTTCAAAGCTTCCTAATATTACTTGTATTAAGGGGGCTTATTCGGGTCATAGAGCAGCCGTGACAAACGCAGCATGAGCAGGTAGGGCGTAGCCGGAGACAGACCTGGGTACGAGCCACACGATGGCAACAGGGCTTTTCAGTGTGCCTGTCTTCTTCCTAACAATCATCCCCGGTGTGAAAGAGTAGCCGTCCTGGTGACCTAGGGAGAGGTCAGTGGATCGCAATATGGCTTGAGCCAGTTAATGCGGACAGTCTCTCGCACGTGACGATGGAGATTGGAAAATGACGATACAGGTTTGACCAGGTAATTAACTGGTGATGTTTGAGCAAGCATGTGGTAGGGTCTATAGTACTCTGGAAGGAGCTTGGACGAATGGCCAGGAGCAGCAACAGGTGGGACCCAAAGCCACATAAGGCATTTGATGGTGAAAGGGTGAGGAGGTGGTTTGAGGTCATGCCACCGTTTTTGACAACACTGTTGAGCAGATGTCAAATAACGGGCCAGTTGTCGGCATTTCTCGGTGTGCTGAGTGAAGAACTGGGTACAAGCCACACAATGGCAACTGGGCTTTTCAGCGTGCCGATCTTCCTCAAACTTGCTTTTGACTGAACATTGCAGTATACTACAATAACTAGAGCTTGCGCAATGCTCTAAGGTCCATGCAAAGCGTGGCTGCTCGATGGCTGCTTCAAGTGCCTGCCGCTCAGCCCACACAGCCACAAATACTTTAATTCTCTATTCTAAATGAAAGCCTGCTGTGTAATATTGTAAAATTGCTTCTTTAGTGCGAGAAGCAAGCCATTTTAATTACACATAATTACAGACCCCTCTATGTGCATCAGGCTGCATGTACATTTCATGTTGCCAACTCCTCCCAGCGCAACGAAAGCTATGTGCCTTGTCGGAAAACCAGAAATGAGAACTCGACATTGCTCAACTAGCGTTGAGTAGTGGAGGATCAGCAGACAATAATGGACATAATCACGGGCAGTAAAAAAAAACTAGTCGCAGCAAAGCGCGGTGCTGGTGTGATGCTGTACAGTCACTCTTCATTATTTCTAAAGATTGATCTGTTTTGCACAAATTCCTGTGATCATTAACCTATTTGCTCATACCCCTGCAAACCAATTGAGCATGCAATCATGCAACTCTGCTTGCAAACTGTTCAACGAGACCGTCTTATGATTTACCACCTTTAGTTTTTAATACATTGAAAATTATTGCATCCGAAGATATTTTTATAGACAATTCATACCTCATTCAATTCCCCCGTTGTGGTCACTCAGTGGCTATGTTGTTCATTTTCAAAGGAGATTTGTTCCTCAGCTACAAAAGTCACGTGCTGATGGGGACACAATGCAAGAACATTTGTGTACCATGCTTCCAGTATGTGGTACAAGAATGCCAGGTGTTCCAAACTATCAAAGTGACCACGAGCCTCTTGTAGCCCTGTGTTTCTATGGGACATCAATAAAAAATACAAAATCAGTTCAGACTGACAAAACACCCTTGGAAGACTCCATCAGCATTTATATGGCAGAGCACAATTTTTTTTTTTATTAAACAAGAAAATGAAGGCAAGACTCTCCTTTTACAATATTTGTGCCAAAGCAGCAGCAGCACTGGTATCTTATAATGATGTCGCAAATTTAGATGTTTTTCTTGCGTGCTTGGGCTATTTTTGTCTAGAAACATATCAAAACAAATTAGGTTGCACCCTTGCATCCTTCAGAATGCAAAATAATCCATGTTCACCGATAAACTACTAACTGCTCATGAATAGATGTAAAGATATACAACATCATCAGGACCCATCGTATCGGAACATGAAGGTTGCTTAGCAACTAAATTTTGTCAATTCTCTGGCTTGCCAAGGCTCCCCTCCCAACAAAGGCTGTCCTCACAATATTAAAAATTGTAATTTAAGAGTTCAGCTGAAGATTCTTTAATGCCCCTTTAAACCCTACAAAAAGTGTATTTAACCGAAACAAAACTGTATATATATAAAAAAAGAAACTCCAGAACAAAACTATTTTCATTTCTGGTTGACCACCTTTATCGAAATTTTTCATCAATTTATTGACTGCACTTGTGGTTCAACCATGCTACCTCACTTGTATATGCACATCGGCTTGCTGTCATTTTAGCAGAGGCAAATTTGAATGTGGCTTGTGAAGGGGCAAGCATGTTAGTAATACCCGTGAGCATTTGATAGTGGTGATTGTCAAACAGTTCACTGGTGTGGAAGACATATAATAATTGAAATAAAGAAATACTAAGTGAGCGGTCACTCTTGATTACGCTTGTAAGAAAACTGAAGTAGGTGCAATATAAATGACATCCGACGTATTGCTTGAGAGGTTCCATATGAGAAACCAAAAATGTCTTCTTGGTTCTACATTCTGCTTGTGAATCAAATCAGATCAAAACAGTCACACTCCAATCCTTGAGACCACAGAGGTGACAGCAGCCAACAGCACTAGAGTCCACTATTAGCGTCGATAATTTGGAGTGGTGCCCACTCGCGAGTGACGTCACGGCCAGGACGTCGCTCACTCCTGCTCGCTCGGCTGCCGCGAGTGTTCATTTCCTTCATGTATGCTTGGGGTATGAGTGGCTCGAGCCGTAGTTATCGAAGGATATGCTGCCTTCTTTCTGCTGCCATGCCTGAACCACAGTTCCTTCTTCTAAAGCGCGTGAGTCAAGAAAATTTGCAGCTTGGATATCGCAAGCTATGTAGCGTTTAAGGGATCTACTGGTTTTGCAATGCATATATGCGCCGTGGCTGTCCATAAATTTTGCGTAAGAAGAATATCTGTAAATTCAACATGCAAACTTGTGTATGATGCTTCACTGAACACTTAACACACCCTCAGTACTTATATACGAGAGACATTGCACTTCACATGGAAGAAAAATCTTAGTATTTGGTGTCAACATGTTATCTGTGTAAGAAAGACACTGCCCAGCAAAGCAGTCATCGTGATTCTTATTACTCTGGTGAGTTGTTCTAGTCAAATATGGCCACTTAATTGATGCATAAAGGATAGAGCTAGGCATGCATTTCATATGAAAAATTTGCTGCTACTTTCGCCGATCTCTGAAACAAGCCCCCATAAAACGAATTGCTCATGGCTGCTAACACGACGGCACGTCATATAGAGCATTTACATAGTTAATTCAATAATACAATAGTAGAAATTACCTGAAAGAAATGTGTCGTGGTTAACATCGAGAGCCAATCAATTGCAAGCAATGAAATGTTTCATGGTGGCCCTCAGTAGCCCCCTCATGCAACGGAAGCAACTGACTGCCATTACGGCTAATCAAGTACCTTCTGCCTCACCATATCCCGATCCGGCGTCGTTTAATTATACATACGGAGAACTATTCACTTCATCAGTACGTAAAAGAAAACCTGGCAAACCTTCATAAGGAAGACACCACAAGCCTTGCATATTTCACTTGGTTTTTGACTCTGCACCAGGAAATTATGATATCTTCAATATGTCCCATACTACTGAATGATGCTTCAGCTTTTTTCTAGCTGCAGCCACATGGTCCAAAAGGCATATTTCACTAAAAAATTTGAGCCGAGCAGCTGTGTCAGTTAACCAAACAGATTAGTCATGCGTATTCCTCAAGCAACAAACACCAGTGAATTGCTTGAGTTGAACATGCACCACGGAAATGAGTATATATATTGGTAAATTCCTTTTCGTATTCTGCAAGCAGCTCTAAGCTTCAGTTAGCTTTACTTCAAATTACTGCCACTTAAAATAAACACGTGAAGAACCGGCTTCTAAAAATTTTTAGAAGCAGTTAAAGAAGCAAATGGTGGTAAATGGTCGTCAAGAAGCAAATGGTAGAATCTAAACTGCAGTGTTAGTTAAGTCCTCGTATTGCTGCTGAGCATTTCTGTGAAGAATATAAAAATTCAATATTTTACCATGAACCAGTCGTCGTGAGCAAACCTGTTTAGCGGATTAATATCAAGGTAACTGTTGTAAACTGAAGTAATGTTTAACAGTCTCGGAAGAGAACAGCAGTTTACGATAGGTAGCGAGCCACTGGATGTGGTAAGGGAATACATCTACTTAGGGCAGGTAGTGACTGCGGATCCGGATCATGAGACTGAAATAATCAGAAGAATAAGAATGGGCTGGGGTGCGTTTCGCAGGCATTCTCAAATCATGAATAGCAGGTTGCCATTATCCCTCAAGAGAAAAGTGTATAACAGCTGTGTCTTACCAGTACTCACCTATAGGGCAGAAACCTGGAGGCTTACGAAAAGGGTGCTACTTAAATTGAGGACGACGTAACGAGCTATGGAAAGAAGAATGATGGGTGCGACATTAAGGGATAAGAAGAGAGCAGATGAGGTGAGGGAACAAACGCGAGTTAATGACATCTTAGTTGAAATCAAGAAAAAGAAATGGGCATGGGCAGGAAATGTAATGAGGAGAGAAGATAACCGATGGTCATTAAGGGTTACAGACTGGATTCCAAGAGAAGGGAAGCGTAGCAGGGGGCGGCAGAAAGTTAGGTGGACGGATGATATTAAGCAGTTTGCAGGGACAACATGGCCCCAATTAGCACATGACCGAGGTAGTTGGAGAAGTATGGGAGAGGCCTTTGCCCTGCACTGGGTGTAGCCAGGCTGATGATGATGATGAACTGTTGTAGAAGTCATATATAGCCAGCGTTTGTGACATACCTGTTGCACTGCGGCATGTATGGTATCGTAACTGGATACTTATGTGCTATGTTCTTGCGGTTGTCGATCCGCACATGAAAAACCCGCAATGGGCTAGCCTGTGCTCCTTCGGCTGGCACTGTAGCGTTTTCTTCGATTCTATTGTTGTCTAAGAAATAAGCTCTTTGAATAAATTTTTGCGATGAAGACGTCGTAAAGGTATTTTTGAGGTGATTGTCATAAGTACACATGGAGAGAGAACGAGGGCGAACAAATGAAAACACTGCAGAAGGCGCCCGGACACTGCCCGAACTGCAGCAGACGACAGGCGCGAGTCCGTGCCCTGACGTCATGCAAGCGGCGCTAGCAGCACCCTCTAGTTTGTTCTCGGGGCTAATAGCCCTCTGTGTAGCTTTGAAATGTTCAAGATCATAATTTGAGTATTTTTGTTTAAATTTTACTAACATTAAGTATTTGTACAAATTTAATATCAACTTAATTAAAATTCATCCTCCTGTATTCATTCACTCAATCACAATCGACGGAAAAACTAAATGACAACTTCAGTAGTACAAATATAAATGTGGAAGAAGGGCCAGTTCTTTATTTTTGTTTAGGTATATGCTTGTCAACACAAATTCTTGCTTCTGTGCTTTCTTGAACATGAGTAGAAAGGGGAGACCATATGATAGAATTTGCCGTGTCTTAGAACTTCTGTGAGATCAAAACGCAATGTCAAAGTAGGCAGTACACATATTATTGTGTATTCGATCACATAACTCTTCAAGGTGAAATGCACAACAAGCAATTCACCAAGCAATCACTGCTTGGCCTCCTGATCCTTGTAATGACGGTACTCTGGCTTGAGCTCCCACATATTCTTGTGAGGATTCTTGGCATTGTAATTGCAGATTTCCTTAAGGATCTCCTTCAGGTAGGGCTGGAAATGAGATTGCATGGCCTTAGTGGGACTCATATGCTAGAAAAAGTGTAATGCATAAGCCTAATGCATTTCGCAGAAATCATCACTCTGAAGAGCATTTCACAAATTATGTGCACACACACACTCATACCGTTAGTGTTGGCAATGGCTAACACTCCCAAGGTTAATTCTAGTAGACAAACATAAATACCCCAGAAACTGGATGGAAAAATGGCGCAGCGATAGCTCAACTGCTAAGAGCATAACACACATAATGTGATGATGTGGGTTCGTATTCGACCTGCGGCTAGTTATTTTTTCGTCCTCTTTCATTTCCATTTAGTTGCGATTTCTTTAATTCAATTAAAATCTGCAGATAATTTCCCCTATGCTGTCCTTGGTTGTTGGCTTCTTATGCTATGACTAATAAAATCGGCCCACTAAGTTTCCTTTCTTCTCACATTCATATATATATATATATATATATATATATATATATATATATTTGTACGGTTTAAAACAAACTCAGCATAGACGTTCCCTTGTGTGCATGCTATAATGAGTACCGCGCAATAACTTAATTCTCTGGAATTGAATGGATCCTTTGTAACTTTCTCTGGACATGCTAAGCCACACACACTAGGGTAAGCACATCCAACTGTTTTCGCAGCTATTATTCAGGTAGCACTTCTAGAAAACTGTCTATATGATTCCCATCATTTTGACCACATCAAAAGACTGTACAATCAAACCTCAATATAACAAACATGGTTGTAACAACTTATGGAGTATAATGAAATAACCTAATATGCCTTTTATTGATACCAGCAGGTAAAGATATATGCTTTAATGAATATTGGACATAATAAAGGTGTTTTCATGTCAGATATGACTGTTATAATGAGGTTCACTGTTTATAATTTTGCTTTCATAATTTTTAGGGGTTAGTGAATATCCGAATACAAAGCCAATGTTACACACCAACTATTCGTATTCGAAAATGAACTATTTTGGTATTTTCGAATATCGAAACTAACCAAATCTTCTGAACAACCGACTGTTACACTCGAGTTACTGTGCTTTGTCTGTTAAGCAAAGTATCAAAAATATCAAAATTGAAACAATGACATATGTTTTCGGAGCACCACAGAAACAAAATGGGTAATGCAAGCTTTGTGTGTGGTTTCGCAGTGGAAATCTACATGAAAATCTGATAGTACTGCTTGTACTCTGTAATTTAGGGTTTCTTGCATTCTAGCCACGTAGCAGTTTTATCTTTTATACTAGAACTAATGATGTTTTTCTAGGAATGGGCCATTTTACATGTGTCTATGGCACGGAATTTTTCCAGCAACTTTTCTTTTTCCCACATCTGCTTTTTTTCCAACTACCATATATTCATAATTTCTAAAAAGCTAGTCACACAGTAGCCGTTTATTCTTGGAAAGCTTGTTCACAACTGGCCTTTAAATATGCTGAGAGGCTAGTCGTGGGGTCCTTTTATTGAGAATTAGTGATCTTGTGTGTAAAAATTTGGAGGACGCTTAAGCTTCGCATTTAAAATTGGAACACGATTGCACCAAGAGATCCCTGAATGCTTCTCACACTTTCCGGCAACTGCAGCCTATGTAACCGTAATGTTTACCAGGAAACGCTAGCGGCGCAATCTGTGCACGAAGGCAAGCTTTCTGGTGGAAACTCGGCCTCTTGCATGGGCTGCAATGCAGCAAAGGTGAGTGCCACCTGATGATGTTGCAAGGAATCGGGCGTGCTGCTTTATGGCCTTTGAGATTTACTCGCGCAAACCTGGGAGGCCATGGCCGCTCTATGTCTGGAAAAGGGTTTTGTGGTCTTTTTCTTAGTTTTTGCGTAACAGAATTATGTTTTCTCATATATTCAAGCTACACTCCGACGCTATCATGTCTGTAGGTTGTGTGTAAGTTGTACTTTATGATTTTTCTACATATTTTACTTTGAGAAATTCAATTAGTTCAGTAATTTCCTTGCACCACATGGAGGGCCTGCGTGGTTGGGTATGCGTAGTTCGAAATTCTTTTTGCCGAAGCGACGTTCAACGCTGGACACCAGACGCCAACCGGATTTTCTGCAACACGGGACACTTAATGCTATGGTGTTAAAACTGATGCTAATTGTGTTTGATAGTTGGTTGTTTCTTTTTCACTAGTCTGTACAAGAGTGGTGCCCAATTATACCGAAATAAACATTCCTACAATAAATACACGCATCTGCATAGGACTATTTGATACTACAATGCGTGTTGGATTCGTGTTGGAAAAATTTGATATTTGATGATTTGAAATTTGATTATTTGCCCACTTTTAATAATTTTCTTTCCATTTTAACTCACAGGAGTGAATTAATTCTACCATAGTGAACCATTATTCTTTTTACTCCTGAACTGAGCCAAATCGACTGTTTTCACTGGACTGGCATAAAAACAGTTTCCACCTGCCTGGTGTTAACAGCGCAAAACGTAGAAGGGACACGAGACGAGAAGGTGACACCACAAGCACTGTGGTGTCGTCTTCTCGTCTCGTGTCCCATCTACGTTTTGCACTGTTAACACCAGGATGGAAAACCAACAAGCCCAAGCTATTATTCTAGTTTCCACTTGACAGCCTGGCTATAAATAGTGCAGGCAGAGGAAATGGCATGTGATGAGGAGAAATTAAGCTCAATGCAGCTATGGGTCACTATTGCTATAGATTGCTTTGTAGCCATTAGCTTAAAATTAAATGCAGCAATTGGTTTGTAGCAAACACTCTGCTGCCCTAAACTGCACAGCCATGATTATGCGCTCATCCTCTTAACCCCTTACTGAATAAATTTTTATTGTGAAAAAATTAGATGAGCCTTTGTTTAGACCAGATAAATCTAAACAAACTTCAATTTTTTCGAAGAAATGTATGGTTGCAACTTTATGAGCCAAGGTTGTCGGACATAATATATGGTACACCACGCAGTCGCAAACATATTTTATGACCATTCAGAAAGACATTTGAATTGCAGAAGACTTGCCAAATATATGTAAACTACTTAAAGAAGTTAAACACAACTTGAAAAACAGTGTATGGTTCTTTCAGTTCCAGGTAGTACAAGTTTCTTTAATTTTGAGAATGTGAAGCTTCATTGATAGCTTCGATATCTAGGTTGGATCATTTATAAAACTTGGTTCTAGGTCAATTTTTGCTCTGCATAGTCTTTAGGAGCTTGATGCAAGCCAACAGAAATCCTTCTCTTTTTTTTTCCTCGAAAGTTAGAGCATGGAAAAAGGTAGGCCTTATGCTATCTTTATCATAAACACTGTTGAAATTTTTATTTCCTGGCGTATTCAACACCAATGATAATGCTAAGAAGCCATATAGCCTGTAGAAATATCATATTTTGCCACTAAATTCATACTTTTATGAGACAACAAAACTCTGCTCCCCTTCACAACACATCCCATCACTGCACGAAGCTGTGAGGCAAGCATGAATGCTTGCCTCACAGCAGCACCAGAAGATTTTTTGATGAAAACATCATAGTAGGCAGGGTAATTAATGTTGAATTTCAATGGCGGAGTCGGAGCAAGTTTTTCTGCTCGTTTCGGAGCAAGTTTGTTCCAATGGCAGAGTGAGGGCGGGAGTAAGGTGTTCCAATGAGGGAGTCGGAGGGGATTCAGAGCGGGAGTCACTCCGTGAAGCAGAAAAAGCTGCTCCGCCAAAATCGGTGGAGTGGACCGGAACTCTGCGTGACGTATTTCCTTTACCACGTTTGTCCGCTGGGAGGCGCCACCGGTCACGACTCGCGAGGAAGCAAAAGCTGCTGCACGCTTGGCGAGATATCCATTCCGCACTTTTAAAAAAACAACAGGTGACCGGCGCTGAAGAGACAAGTGACCGGTGCGGCGGTGCTGGGAGCAAACAGCAGAAGAAAATGACAACACGCAAGGTATCCTGGGTAACTCGGTGATAGAACTTCCGCTTCCGCCTTGCTCCGGCGGCGCAGGTTGTGTTCCATTCGCGGATCTGGAGGCGTTGCTCTGCGCCAGAGTCGAGTGCTCGCTCGCGGAGTCCGTCGGCTGCTCCGACTACGCCATTGGAATTCAACATAACAGTTATAAAGCACTCTGGAATCCCATGGACTGATATGGAGAGTAGAAACTGTGTAAATAACTTGTTTATTTAGGTACTCTTTGCACATTGTGTGCAAAGAGTACCTAATAATAATCATAAAGATATAAAAATAATAAAAATAATAATCAAAAATATATTTTCAGCGCTACAGTTGCTATGTAGTAGTATTTCAATGCTAGAGAGGACATATATTCTGGGTAAATATGTAGAGTTTTCTTTCTTTTTAATTCTATCATGCTAGAAGTTCTATGCATATCATACGCCATGCGGCAAAGGGATTCATCCCAACTAGTCTGTCACTTACGTGCATTTGTTCTACGATTCATACTACAGTCTTCCTGTTGCTTGAAATTATGCCTGTTGTTTTCCATTACATTGTTCACTATACAATCATGAGCTTCCTTTCAGGCACTTCAATCTTTTCTAAGTTTCTACCCCACCGGCAGAATGTGCTGATAAGTGCGTGTTTTTCAAAGTTATCACTTCATTCATGATTTCCAAGCCATTCATGACACGGAACATCAGAAATAGGTGCAGCAACAAGTTGGAAAACTGCAGTGATGCTGTCTGCATAGCCAGGTATTTGAAACGGGCCATTACACGTCAAAACTTTTAAGAGGCTTTCGCCCACTCAAGGCTGCTCCTATCATTGTGATTTGCCATAGGCAATCAGTCAACTCAATGTGCCATTATTTCTTTCTCTCTCTTCACCGATATTTTACTTCCTCATTTTGAATCACACGAAGGCCCAAGCACCCTAAACCAAAGAAATAATACTGGCCATTGCCAGACCATCCTAAATAACTTACAATTGCTTACACCCATGCAGCCTGAAGAAACATGTCGGAAAAAGCGCTACTAGCAACTAGAAAAATTTTATCTAGTAATACACTTTTCCTAAATAAAATTTTTTCAGCTGGTAGTAGCGCTTTGTCCTACGTTCTTGCTAAGTATCCGTTTTGGTATCGCTTTTTCCAACATGAGCGTTTACCAACACACCCAACTGACTAAAGGGAAAATCAGACATCCACCTGTTCGTAGCAATTGCTGCAAAGGAAACCCATACGGGTTCCTCGAAAGAAAAGCCTCGTAGTTGAAGAAAAATTTGTCCTGGTCCGGGACTCGAACCCGGGACCACCGCCTTTCCGGGGCAGCCGCTCTACCATCTGAGCTAACCAGGCGGCTAGCAGATGGCAGGGCAAAGTCGAATTTGTTGACAACAATTTCCGCAGAACTACTACGTCATACACTTGCCATGCGGATTTCTGCAGAAATACTACATTATACAGTTGCCTTTGCTTCATGTTGTCTACAAATTCGACTTCGCCCTGCCATCTGCTAGCCGCCTGGTTAGCTCAGATGGTAGAGCGGCTGCCCCGGAAAGGCGGTGGTCTCAAGTTCGAGTCCCAGACCAGGACGAATTTTTCTTCAACTATGAGGCTTTTCTTTTGAGGAACCCGTATGGGTTTCCTTTGTAGCAATTGCTAAGAACAGGTGGATGTCTGATTTTCCCTTTATTCATTACTTCTCTCCACCTTGTGGATTTCCGCAGAACTACTACGTCAAACCCAACTGACTGCCATTTAAGAAACATGTACAGCATTCTAGTTCTCTTAATTATTATTATTATTATTATTATTATTATTATTATTATTATTATTATTATTATTATTATTATTATTATTATATATGAGCAACACCCGTACACTTAGCCTCATTGCTGCACAGCAGGAGAAAATTCTTCTGTGTCACGGCTGTTATGAAATTTTAACCAAGTCATGACAACATTGATGACGCCCAGATCCATAATTTCAAGGCACCTTTAGTGTCAAATTAAGTATCCTATAAGTGTTTCTCTCAAAGTTTTATTCTTTTATATGCAAGAAGCGTGTCTTACAGTTTTTCCACTAAACATGTGTCAGTACTCCTTTGATGCCTTTACAGTTTACAGAACACTTGCGTCAGCGTTATTGTGGACACTACACAGTGCTTTAGAGATACTGTCCTTACCACTGGCTGCCGTGTGATTTTCTCCAAGTCCTTGATATTGTAATACTGGTGTTTCTCAAAGGCTGAGAAAAGCATGTCCAGCACTTTATCTTTGTCCTCACGTGCCTTCTTTCCCTCTGCTTTCTTCTTCTGTTCAAATTCCAGCTGTATTGAGAAAGGAATTCATGCGATTTCTTTCACCAGATCACCACCAAGGCACAGCACATCACCTGCCAACTCTAAATTATGAAGTTTTACGTGCCAAAACCACTTTCTGATTATGAGGCACGCTGTAGTGGAGGACTCCGGAAATTTTGAATACCTGGGGTTCTTTAACGTGCACCTAAATCTAAGCACACAGGTGTTTTCACATTTCACCCCCATCGAAATGCGGCCGCCGTGGCTGGGATTCGATCCCGTGACCTCATGCTCAGCAGCCTAACACCATAGCCACTGAGCAACCACGGCGGGTACCTGCCAACTCTGTGGTCCTCTGACAAGTGAAGAAAATTTAACTGCTTTCTTGAAGAAGCACTAAATGCAATCTACAAACTAGGTGAACAGTTGTATGATTTAAATTAGTTAACCATAAGACAGATCAGGGCAAAGCATGGGATGGATAGATAGGTGCATTTTCTCACATTTTGTTTTCTGACTTGCGCAAAAGTTGACTAACAAGCAGAAACAAAATTGAAGCTAAAGGCTGAATTGTCATTTATAAGTTTCCCTTACACACTAACAGAGATGGTGATGACATTGCTCCAGTGATATGGAACATTTTTCACATTCAATAAACTCGCGGACAATCTTCTTCAAAAAAAAATGCTGATAGAAACCGCTAAGTTCAGTGTCTCAGGTACAATGTAGTTCACCGTTTCTGTTGTCAATGTTAAGTAGCTTCTTTAAGCCACTGCCAAAATTTGTGATGTCACAGGAAAGTGGCTCAAGAGTAAGAAGGCAGTGCCACATTCGATCTTACACATCCTTCTTGTTTTATCAAACACACTCTCTCAATAAATGCAAACAATTACTCTATCAGCATATATTATACGAAACATCAGCCAATATTGTATGGCACAATAGTCTTCTTTATTGTTTGAAAATTGAAGGGCAATGACCACTTTACACCTCTGATAATGTACACTTGCCTACAAATATTCTTGAAATGTTGTGAAGGAACTCGATTACTTCAAGGCCAAAGCATGCTGCCTTTATGAGATGTGATTTCTTATTCAAACATGGGAGCTCAACAGTGCATCTCTAGGCACTGAGTCTGCTAAGAACTGTAGCTTATATTGCATTTGAAAAACTCTTGTGGGCAGTCTGCCAGATTTACATGCCGTTCAAGTATGTACAGAATGTACATTCCTAAATGGTTAAATTCATAAATAGTCAACTTTCTTCAACTGAAATCAACTGCTTTCAATGGCAAACGAGGCTACCATAAGGCCTACTTAAAGGCAATGCTGCACAATGCCCCGATTGGAGGTTCTCTTTTTCTTTAAGCTAAACTGGTTAACCTCCCTGCCTTTCCTTCTCCACTTTTTCCTTCCTTCCTTCCTCTGTTTCTTGTTTTTGTAATCTTTATCCAAAGTGTCTTCATGCAGCAGATGAAGTAAACTGTGCTGTGCTACTGTGAACAAATAGATTTCCTAGCTTTAATTTTCTTCCGAGACTGTTGCACAGCTGCCTAGGCAGATTAACCAGATCCTTAACAAAGCTGTGGTAACAATTGCTTCAAATCATAGTTTGTGATATTGACATGTGTACTTGTTTATTTTTATCGGGTGACCACGTTTCACCGCCTAACAAATGTTATCGCACAGCGCAGGGCATGCCTGCATGTATCGGAAGTTTCTCGAAAGTTATCAGTGGTTCTATCTGCTGTCCGTTGTCGCCGAACCTTGTGTAATCTGATTTCATGTATGCACAACGCGAATGGTGTAGAACTTTCTGGAAGTCACGCGGGCACCAGCGCTTACTCTGGAACCTTCGATGACTGATGAATAAAAGCCGACGCTCTTAACCCGCTGATCAGATTTTCGACGATCACCGACTGTGTTCGCCACTGTCGCCATTCATTGAGTGCAGCCTGTTTTTGAGGGCACAAGTTCGCCCAATAAAGGTTTAGTTTTGCCATTTACAATTTTGCTACTGTGTTCGTCACAATCACTACCATGTGACAATATCACATAAGAAATTCTGTTGTGCTATAAGAACCAATCTTCCATGTACCACCACTCACGGTGACCAGTTAAACTGCTGTTTTTGATTATTTATTCATTTTACTTTACTTTAAGTAAACACGTGTGAGCAAGTAAGTTCCTTCTTGCTGTAGGGCAACATATTTGCTGGCAACGTCGAAATATATTTCTAAATCAATACAGATTGGTGTATCTAATATTTCATTAAGATGTTCCAACATATATTCTCTTTTGCATTTTTGTGTACTATTAATAATTTGAACATAACTTGAGTACTTATGTAAACTGATGGCAGTTTATGCCAGCAGAAGTAGCAAAACAATGACTCCTCAGTGAGGAGCCATTTCATCAATGGGAAAAAAAGCATTTTATCAAATTCACAATTCGCTGTCCTGCAAAAACTGAGCCTGCCTCAGTACATCTGTCATCCTCTCTACATGAACGCGGGCACTGGTTGGGCAACACAGGTTTTGCTAGCCAAGAGAGTACCATTGGTAAAATGAAACTCACATTGTGCTTGTGGTCGGCCACTGGCTTGTAGTTCTGCACAATTCGATCTAGCTGCTTCACTTGACGCACAGGTTGGCTAGCCTTCAGGATAGTTTGCCTGAGGATGTGCGAAAGACCTCTTATAGACTATGTATATAATGGTACGCATGTGAAACACACAAGGCAAACAGAGAGAGACAAAAGAAAGGCAGGAATCTAGCCAGAACAGAACAAAAGAGCAATGAAAAAAGAAAGAAGGAGAGAGGGACACAGGGCACATGCACGGGATAATGTGCAGCACAATGAAAACCAATTAAGGATAAAGCTTAAATCAGTTTGTGCAGATTTCTTTGTTCTTAAAGGGCCCCTCACCAGGTCTGGCTATTTTGAGCTGACAAGCACAGAGTATGCAATGCACACCAACGATCGTGTTTGCAAAGAATTACATCGCTACACGCTGCAAAAAGGTCTGAAATTTCAATCTGAATGCCGTTTTCCCTTTTCCTCGCGGCTGCTGCTCTCCAACCCGGACGATGGCGTACTCATATCCCTACACCTACGTACTCGGGTCTGCAGAGTGATGTCGCTCGTGGTAAGACGCGACTTCAAGAATTATTGAAAGCACCATCTGTTATTTGCGCTATCTGTTGCTTGAATTGATGAATGAAAGTTTGGAGAAATAATAGATTACACAAACAAAATGTCTGCGTGTTTTTTATTTTACTTTGCACTGAAGCAAGAGAGATGTACTTCCGCTTCGTCTGCTTGTTCGCACGGTCGTGCAGTCAACTATGCCATTTTCTACCGTGTTCCAGCACATGGTCATGCTCTGCGATCCGCTTGTTCTGCCTCAGTATTTGTGGAGCACTGAATTATACTGCTAGTAATGTGTGCTGCGTGAAACCAGACAATCACAACAGCTCGTGCGCAACGCTGCACAAAAAAAGAAGAAGAAGAAGAAGAAGACAAAAGAAAAAAAGGGAGGAGAAAAAGAAACGAAGGCGGGACTTGTGACGTATGCGTCACAATATCCTCGAGGTCCGGTATGAGAGAACGCAGGGAAGGAATTTCGCTTGCGGAGGCTAGACGGGGCAAGTGGAGAGAGTGTCTCGCTATGCAGTGGAGCTCGCCTCCTGAAATCATGGGTTCACGGCACCAAAATATTTTTATCTTGGCTATTAACGAGTTGATTTGAAAAAAAATTTTTGCAGCAGTACGCTACCTAGAGGACACGTAACAACTTTCAGCGTATAAGCAAAATTTACTATGGGGCTTGGTGTGGGGCCCTTTAACAGTTGCAGCAGTGTCTTTGACACCCTCTGCTGCAATGGCATATGAGATTGATATTAGAAAATGTTTTGCTTTTACAATGATCAGTGATCAGTGCAAGCAATCAACTGTACCCTATCAAGGACACTCATACAGACCATGTTAAAAGGGTCTCCGTGTGATGATAGTCATCACACTATAGCATTGTCGGCTATTCCAACAATGCAAAAGTGAATTAATCTACAACTTAAGGCATTAGAACATTCGTTAACCAAATAAGCCATTGTTGCCTTTGTGATGCTATAGCTGCAGAGCCTTCAGGCTGATCTGCACAGCAAATTTAATATGTATGCAGCGATCACAATGCCACAAGAGACATTAAATAAAGTAATAACAGCAATATATGTTGTCAAGTAATTGAGAGACATAATTGTACTGAAGTACAACAGGGTGAGATGCACCTCTTCAGTTGCATGTAGCGGTCATCTCCCAGGGGCCTGCATTCACCTTTCTGCACAACATGGCCTTCCAGGTAAACCTTACCTGTAACATTTGCACGAATACACATAGCACTGTCACAGGGCAGCAAGCACTGACAGCTGGAATGTACTGCTTAAAGCCCAGTATGTTCATATCACATAACTTAAATAATAAGGTTTAACTTTCCAAAGCAGCTCATGCATTATCAGAAATGCCACTGTGGGAGGCTCCAGATTTCAACAAAAAGAACAGAAATTTGCGCGTGTTTGTACAAATGCATGGTTAACCTAACAGCAAGGGTTGTTACCTTTCTCGAGAAAAAAAAATATGGCACCAATTCAGCAGGGGGGTTGAAAGGCAGTTTCAAACGGTCTCGGAAGATATGAGAGTTTAAAAACAAAAATGGCCACCCCCGCAAGTGTCTTGTGTGAGTGTTCCCACACCGAAGCATTGTAAATCTTGCAATTTTTTTGTGTCTACGGCTGAATTTAATTCCAATTTAATTCAGAGGTAGGTCAGCAGCCAGTGATGGGGAAGGGGACCAGCTGCAGTAGCTTAGCTCTTTCCTCTTGTTTATTTGGTTTTGTCGCCACCATGCATTATATGCCCATCTGTTTCCTTAAAAACTTCGAGTAATTCATCTATTCTTGTGTGACTGTGCCATGCTTGTTAAGGTTTCTTCAGTGTTATGCTACCTTCTTTCTTTCTTGTTGTAAAATACAGGGGAGAAGGCATGACACACGGCACAGACAAAATACATCTGTTGCCCCTTGCTCCCCCATTGGGGGCGGTGCACACAACGGTTTCACAAGACCTTGTTTTGGATTTTGTGGCGAATGGACGTGCTTTTCGGGGCTCCGTGGCGGCGACGAAATCATAAGTTATTGTGCATGCTTTGAGCTTTCTTCCGTTTTTATTTGCCAATTTTTTGCCATTAAATAGTAATTGTGTGGTTTTCTTTTTCTTTCCTTCTTTTGTCTCGTATTACGGGTGTGCAGGTGTGCTTCGTGTACGTTTGGTTTTGCAGGATGATTAGTGCGTCCATTCGTGCCATGTGCTCCAACACGTGCAGCCGGGTGGAATGTTGAGTGTTTGCAGTCTTTAAATGGTAGCTTGGAAGTGACAAGACAAATAGCCATTAGTGGTTTTACTGTGCGTGTTTTGGTAGGAAAGTGAGAGCGTGGCCGCGTGGTTGAGCGCATGCGAGAGCGTGTCATACCTTCGGTCTCCGCGGCATTGATTGCTTTTGAAACAGCGGTGAGAGTTGCTTTGCAACATTTTGAGGATTTGGATCCTGTGCGTATCGGTGTTTATTAAAAGGCACGCGCTCTGCATTGATATAGTATTGTAGTATTATAGTATTTGCATCAGTAGAGCATTATTATAGTATTGTAGTATTTGCAAAAAGCCGTGCAATACACGGCGAGAAAGACAGGAAAGCAAGCAGTGCGCGGGGGGTCCCTCAAGGCAGATGAGATGGATGAGAATGGAGAGGGCATCGAATCAAGCGGCACACAATGTGATGTCGATACTAGGCTGCAGAAAATGGAGGCTTTCAAGGAAGAGCTTCTCGAACAGATGCAAAAGCTCAAAAATGAGCTAAACAGAGAGCGTGATGCACAGAAGGTAGTTGAAAAGAGACTTGAAGCAGCCGAGGAAATGCTGAACAGGGCTGCCATTGTGAACGAGAATGTGCGCGACAATGGAACGCAGACCCCCGACGTGACAGGCGAGGGAGTGTCAGCGAAGTACATGGAATGCATGCAGCGTGAGGAAGGGTTAGCTGGAAAGAGCGGCACCTACCTTGAGGCCACCATGCGGAAAAAGCAGGAGTCCAGGGGACAATGCCCTTTGTCGAGTCCGAATCAGGCGGAAAAGGACACCGGGAAGCAGGGAGAGGTAGGAGAGAGTGAAAGGGTGATTATCGCTGGCGACTCAAACATGGCTGGGTGCTCAAAAGCAATTGTGGAGAGGGTGAAAGGCGACAAAAGAGTGGCGGTAGGGACATTTCCAGGGCGGACACTGAGTTCTGTCATGGAGCGAGCAAAAGAAAAGCTCACGGAAAATGCCCACGTGCGCAACCTTGTCGTAGTAGCAGGTGGGCTAAATGACGTCCTGAACAGGAAAGGGCCAGGACTAGCCCAGCGCTTGGCGAAGGGGGTGGACGACTTGCGCGAGCTATCCCCTCAGGTGCAGATCGTGGTGTGCACGGTGCCGGAGGTGCCTGTGCGTGACAGTCACGTACAAAGAGCCGTAATGGCTGCCAATGAGGCAATATGGAAAATGAGCCGAGAGAAAGGCTTCGAGGTTGTCGAAGTAAACAGGGAAGTGAGAAGTTGTGGTGGTTTTAAACGAGATGGGATCCACTTCAATTACAGGCTAGCACGAGAAGTGGGCTGGCGACTTGGTGGTCGCACTGTTGCTTCTTTAGGGGGCCCGCGGGTGCTCAGGAGGCCAGAGTAGGTAGTAATGAAGAAAGTTCCCTAGGGGAACCTCAGAAGAGCATCGCCGTTGATAACAGAAAAAGGAGGAAAGCAAGAAAAAGAGCTCGCCATGCAATAGGCTACATAAAAATGCAGGGCGGCAGAAGAAAGGAAAAGTGGGCAGAGATTGAGGAGCAGTTACATAAAGAACAAATAGGATTGTATGCGGTTACAGAAACGCACCTTAGAGACTCAGAAGAGCCGCCAGTTATTGAGAATTATGTTTGGGAAGGGTGCAACAGAAATAAGCCGAAAAGAAAGGGAGGGGGAGTCGGAATGCTCATCCATCAGGGAGCCAAATGGAAAAGAGTAAATTCAAAATGCCAAGAACATCTTTGGTTATCAGGTACAATGAGTGGGAAAAAACTTGGCTGGGCGTTACGTATTTGTTGACCGGAAATAATTTTACCGAGAAGAATAAAGAGTTAGTGGAATGCATAAGCGCTGATATTAAAGGTTTCAGGGACGGTGCTGAAATTGTCCTATTAGGTGACATGAATGCCCACATACAGGATTTAGATGGCTATACCAACAACAACGGGAAGTCAATGCTACACCTTTGTGAGCAACATAACCTCGTTATCGTGAACACAGGGCCTAAGTGTGAAGGGCAGATCACGTGGGAAGTGGGAAACCGGCAATCGACCATTGATTACTGTCTGATGACAGAAGGAATTCATGATAAGTTGAAAGAAATGGTCATTGATGAGGAAGGGCATAGCAGCATAGGCAGTGACCATAAACGCATCATTTTGAAAATGGGATATGTAGTTGGGAAAGAGAGCAAGGAGCACAAAATGGCGTCCAAATTTGAATGCTGAACAAATAGCAAATATAGTCACTAGAGTAGAGGAAGAACTTGGCAAATGGGCAAGTAAAGAGTGGGAATATGGTGAGCTTCTAAGTGTAATAACGACAGAAATACGGAACGAGAAACAACATGTTCGTTGGAAAGGAAGAAAGAAACTGAAAGCTGGTGGAACAGGGAGATATGAGAAGCGATCGCCGAACGACAGAAAGCATTTTGAGAGCACAGGCAGGCAAAGAAGGTGCAGTTGCCGCAGGATGAAGTAACCAGTAAATGAGAAATATACCGAGAGCAAAAGTCTATGGTTCAAATACTGGTGCAAGCAAAATTAAAAGGTGAAAGTGAACGTTGGTTGTCAGAAATACGTGAGAAAAAGAAGGCCGCACCTAGAATATTTTGGAACCACATAAAACTATTAGGCACAAAGTCAACAACAATACAACATATCCTAGACGAAGATGAAAACAGACTGGAAGGAGAAGCGGCAATAAATTACATCAGAAATATAACAGCCGGATCTTTCCAAGCCAATGACGAGGTTGTATTTGAGGAAAAAAAGAGCATGAAAGAGACCCAAGTGGAAAAAGAGCTGATGCTGACAAATTTCAACTGGAAGAAAGCGGAAGAGAAAATTCCTAAGCGCACAGCCACGGGGCTAGACGAGGTTCGCGTTAGGCTGATTAATGAACTAGGACCAAAAAGTCAGGAAGCTCTGTTGAAAGCAGTGGAAAAAACTTTAAAAGATAGACGAATACGAGACAGTTGGTGACAAAGTAAAATGACTTTAATTTATAAAGGTAAGGGGGAGAAAGATAGAGTTCACTCGTATGGACCGTTGACCATTACATCGGTAATATACAGGGTAGCAATGCAGGCAATCAAATTAAAGCTTCAAGCATGGGCAGAGAATAACGGCATTTTGGGAGAACTTCAGAATGGCTTCAGCATAGGTAGGCGTCTAGATTATAACTTATTTGTTCTTACTCAGTGTATTGAAATATCAAAAGTAGAAAACAAGCCGTTGTATGTGGCCTTTTTAGACATTACAGGAGCCTATGACAACGTAGACCGCAACATCTTGTGGGATATTCTGGAAGGGGAAGGCTTAGGTGATGATCGCCTACTGCTTTTGAGAGCGATTTACCTAGAAAATACTGTTTGCGTTGAATGGGAAAAGATGAGGAGCGAGGAGAAAGTTCATATCAACAAGGGCCTGAGGCAGAGGTGCCCTTTATCCCCGCTGATGTTTATGATGTACATGGTGATGATGGAAAGGGCACTAGAAGGAAGTAATATCGGGTTTAATCTCTCATACAAACAGGCGGGTACAGTAGTAGAGCAGCACCTCCCAGGTTTATTTTATGCGGACGACATTGTGTTGCTAACTAACAAGCAAAGTGATTTGCAACGTCTGGCTAATAACAGGAAGGCAACAATTTAGGTTTGAAATTTAATGTTAGAAAATCAGGTGTTATGGTATTCAATGAAAACAGTGAACAGACAGTGGAGATACAAGCTCAGGAAATACCTCGGGTAACAGAATGTATATACCTTGGTATATAGATAAACGAAGGCAATAGATATATGGAAACACAGGAAAAAACTATAACAGTGAAGGGGAAGAGAAATTCAGCCATAATGAAGCACAGAGCGCTATGGGGAAACAATAGTTACGAGGTCCCCCGAGGTATGCGGAAAGGTGTAATGGTTCCAGGACTTACTCTTGGAAATGCGGTTGTTTGCTTTAAATCAGGGGTACAATCAGGACTCGACGGGAACCAAAGGTCAGTGGGTCACCTCGCATTGGGCGCTCACGGGAAGACTACAAATGAAGTTGCGCAGGGGGATATGGGCTGGACTAGTTTCGAAGTGAGGGAAGCTTGCAGTAAAATTGAGTATGAAGAACGGCTGAGGAATATGGAAGAAAGTAAATGGGCTGGGAGAGCGTTTAGGTATCTGTACAGGAAAAACATTGATTCACAGTGGAGGAAAAGGACTAGGAAGCTTACCAGCAAGTATGCTGCCTGCAGGGTGGGCAACACAGCAACAAATAACGTCAAGCGGGAAGTCAGAGAGGCCGAAATAATCTCATGGGTGAGCAATGGAAAAGAAACCTGCCATGAGTAACTACTTAAGAGAAAAAAAATGAAATCAGGAAAGAAACAATTTATGATAACTCAAAGGGAAGCTCATTACATTTCAAAGCGAGATTGGGATGCCTTAGAACATGCACCTAAAAGCGAGATATAAGACGGAAGAAGAAGCATGTGCTTGCTGCTGTAAAGCTACGGAGATTATGGAGCATGTTTTATTGGAATGTGAAGATGTCTACCCAGCGGTCGATTTAGGTGCCACTGGCCTCCTTGAAGCACTTGGGTTCAGCAAGAGCAGTGGAAAAGTAAACATGTCCACAATAGGCATTAGTAAGAGGCGACTGGAGGATTGGTGGAAGAAAAGTAGGGAAACAACAAAAAAACTGAGACGTACAAAAGCACAGTTCAAAATAGGGGATCAGAAAATTTGGGTGCTGTAGTTCATAGTGGTTTTTTTTTTCTCTTTTTTATTGTTTAACCTAGGTAGGACATTAGGCAGTATAATAGCAAGAGCTTGGTGGTGCAACCAACTGGCCCGTTTCAAAGGGGACTCTCATAACATCCATCCACCATCCATCCATGAGCTGATGGCACGGCAGGCAATGGGAAGGAGCCACATTTCAGCGGCATTCCAAAGAGGAGTTTACAAAGTGACCTTGGTTATAGTAATGTTGGCTGTGATGACATCGGCTGAAAGGCATGCACGCATGTGCGATTTTGAAGAAACGGAAAACCAGCAACTGGGGTGCCGGTATGGGGTCGAAATGGCAGCCAGCACAATAAGTAAAAAGACCGGCCAGGTGGCAACCCTAGTAACAGTGCAAGTGAGACATAAATAGAGATGAGAGGAGAACTGGTAGAGGGTGCAGGCACATGTGCTGTGGCTTGTTTTGGTTTTATACTTTGCTTTCTCATGGTGGTTAAATTGTGCTTTTCTTCTGGAATAAACAATATTCTGAAGCCATCATTAGTCCAGTTCTCCTCTTGTTTCTGTTAGTGCCTTAGTAGCACTGTCGGGCCAATCACGCATTATTTTGAATACTTGAGGTTTCTTGACATCCACCTGCAGCGCAGAATAGGAATGTTCTTGTATTTCGCCCCTATTGAAATACGGCCACCAATTCCAAACATGGAACCCATGATCTCGTGTTTAGCAGCGCAGCACCACGGCCCCAGACACACCATGGTGGATGGGCTTATCATGTGATCTAAAACTGGTACAGCGCAACATAGAAAGGAAGAAACAAGCCGAGCTGGCCAGATGAAGGATCAGAGTGCTGACTTCCAACTGGTTTATTGGCAAGTTGCACAAAATATATAGCTACAAGAAAGCATCAGGACATGTCGTCACAACACTTCACAAAACGTCACACCGATAGAAGGCTACACCATCATGAGTCACAGAACGTGCAATTCTGTCATGCACGGTTAAACTGGTCAAGAAATCTTACTTCCTTTGAAGATAGGCACAAAGATGGCACGCTAACACACGTGCTGCCAGCCCTTGCTATGAGATCAGCTTCAATAATCTCCCGCGTAAGTTGTGATCAGTGCTTTTTTAGCACTTCACACCGCTAAAAATTTGGCTTACATCCACAGTCGCGAGAGTGAATTCCTAAGTGTCCCTGCATAGCTCAGGTTTACAAGCTTTTCCAGTAGACGTAAAAGATTTATATTATTATTTACCGCATGACAAGTTGTTGCAGTGTGTTGAGAACACCAACGATTCCTTTGGTGTGATAGCTTTCCGAAATCGCACTGGTGTTTGTAACAGCAGCTTCACTGAACTTTTATAGTTTTACCTAAAATCGACTTTTGTATCTTTTAATAACTGGACCTACATTCAAAACAGTGGTGTGTGCAATGGCTCATGCCTGGCCCCGGTGCTAAGTAACATTTACCTTGCTCATCATGACCAGCTGCTATTGAGCATGCTAGATAAACGAAGTGTCGTCAAAGTATGCCATTTTGTAGATGATTGTTTGGTCCTTGTAGATTGCAACAACGCTGCTTTCCAGCTCACATCAGACGAAATCGTGAGAACATTTAACAATTGCTTTCATCCGCTTGTGTTCGTTCATGAGATGCCTACTGACAACAGCTTACCGTTTTTAGACCTCAATTTACTCCTTTCATGTGACCATGTATGCTGGATGTAAGAACCAAGAAGCGGGAAACCTATTTTATAAATTGACTCAGCCCATTCTAAACTGGTTAAGCGAAGTATCACTAATCTTTGTCTTACTATTGCCCTCGGGAAATCCTGTCATCATGCCGTGCAACGCAGTTTTGCAGGTCAAGTTGATCGACTTTTGACTGCCGGGTACCCGGCCACAGACTACTGTTGGCTATAGCTGAAAAGCTATTAAAGCAGCTAAAGAAGAGCAGTGACACGGAAGCCCAAAAAAGAAATAATGAACGAAAGAGGCAGGTAGTCATACCACATTTTCATAATGTCTCTCACAGATGAAAAAAGATTGGCTGCAAGGATAACTTGGAAGTAGTGTTTTCCGCACCTGATATGCTACGCAGGCTCTGTACGGTCGTGAATCCGCTCCATCCACGCACTACTGTCTGTTCGACCATGCATAAGAAGCGTTTTGGGTCTTGCATATTTAGGGTTTATTCAATTCCACTATCATGTGGGAAGAAATATATAGGCCAAACTGGTTGCTGCCTTAATGGAAGGCTAAAAGAACATGATTACAATGTGCGCCAAGCTATACAGGGGCACTTAGAATTCACTGTCGCGACTGTGGATGCAAGCCAAATTTTTATCGCTGTGAATTGCTAAAAAAGCACCGATCACAACTTAGGCGGAAGATTACTGAAGCTGATCTCATAGCAAGGGCTGGCAGCAAATTTGTTAGAATGCCATCATTGTGCCTATCTTCACAGGGAGTAAGATTTCTTGATCAGTTTTGTGGGGATGCGCGACTCTCACGCATCCCCTGATATGCTGTTTTCCCACACGGCTCGCGTAGCCTGGCGCCCGCGGCGGTCGGAGTGGTACAAGCGCGGTGCGAGAGATGGCGCGATTGTCGTGCCGCGGCGGGGTTACTCGGGCGCCGAGAGACAAGGCGCGCTCTCTTTGGTTGGAGATCGTCGGCGGGCACGGACGTCCGCGTGGGCGCCGTCCGATGCTTCTGCGAGACTGTCTCGCGTGGCCGCCTTCGAACGTGCCACCATTCGCGTGACCGTACACGCGAACGACCAGGCGTTGGGATCCAGCATGGGGCGAACATATTCGCTCGCTATCCGGTCGCTCGGTGAGTCAGACTTCTAGATTTGTCACGCGCCCATCGGCATGTTTTGTGGATAGCAACTCGGCTAGCAGGCATCGATCTATGAAAGGTGCAATAAATGCCCTTGTGATTGTTTGCACTACTGTGTTGTCGTTCCTTTGTCCCAAGAGTACGGAGGAGAACCCTGTATCTCCCACAGTTTAACCGTGCATGACAGAATTGCGCGTTCTGTGACTCATGATGGTGTAGCCTTCTATCGGTGTGACGCATTGTGAAGTGTTGTGACGACATGTCCTGATGCTTTCTTGTAGCTATATATTTCATCCAACTTGCTAATAAACCAGTTAGAAGTCAGCACCCTGTTCCTTCATCTGGCCAGCTTGGCTTGTTTCTTCCTTTCTATGTTGCTCTGTACCAGTTTTAGAACGCAATACCAACTCGCCCATCCTCAACCCTAGTGAACTTATCATGTGACCCGCATTGCACGGAAGTGACATCACAATGCCAACTTGACGTGCAAGTGCTTACTATTATTTATTGGTTATGTACCTATAGCACCTATTAGAGTAGGATGGTTAGAGACGGGGAAGAGGGCATTGTTACATTATTACAAAACTGTTGCGAGTCTATATTAACTTTTACGACTACGGTTTCAAGGTGCCGCACGTAAAAGCTTAACTGGTCAAACTTAAGTTTGCTTCCTGTGGCACCTTGTAACATTTCATGCTCAATGGTTGCACTGTTTGACGACATACAAAAAAATTATAATACATTGTATATTATTTTTTATATTGCTATACAAAGGTACAAGTTAATAGAGTTATTACAAAGCACATGCAGCTGACTTCTGAAATGTGCAACAGACAGAACCATACTTACTAAACTGAAATATACAAAAAGCTACAAAACATTTAGGTAAACTACAGAAGTTATCTGGCACCGAAAGCTGAGGTTGTAACAGCTAGAATTGTAGATACTTACGAGAGGAATGCTCTGTACCGTCTTCTACCACTGTAACAAAAAGTAAAATTTTCGCTTTATGTGGTCTTTCGACAGCCAATAGAGTAACACACATATTGCGAGCATTTGATCTGACCACCAGAAAAAAATATGAGAAAAGAGTGCACATACCATGAACGTGTATGACCAGATGTCAATACAATGCAGGTGCTTATCAATATCAAGGGCTATATTGTCTCTTGATCCGATTCAAAGATACTTCTTTCTTGTGAGATGTGTTGCAACACTTCAAATGCGCAATAGGCATTCAACCCACTGGTTAAGTCAATCCATGCAGACCAAAAGTGATCTCCCAAAAAGTGACTTATATAGAATAAAGCCCCTTATATGTTTATTTATGCAAAATTCATCCTTTTACACATGCATCTTTTCGAAAGGACAGCCAAGTCATAGAGGGCGTAGCGAAGGTGACAAGACTGTTTATTTTCCTTCTTTTTGGAATGGTTAACTTGTCAGCTGCCCTTCAAGTTTACGTTTGTCGCTTAACATCAACTGATAGAAATACAACTCATGTGTTTATCAAAATTGCTTGCTTATTCACAGAGACTTCGATGCTTAAAACAAACCTTTGTTTTGTGAGAAAACGGCTAAGTTCTGGTTGGCTATGTTGGAGATGACAAAACGGTGTTCTTTTGGTATGGCTGACTTGTCAGCTGGGTCTTTCATGTTGACACATTCATCACTCAGTGTAAACCGTATATCCGATTTGCCATTCACTCCCCTGAAAAGGAAAACAAATTTAATATTTTCATATATACACATACATTTTCATATCCCCATATCAAGGTGTGAAAAAAATATGCAGATACCGCGCATTCTGGGAATTGGTTAAAGCTTTCATTGGTGTTAGTGAAGAACGCTGTTCTTGCTCAGTGACCAATTATTGGAAGTATAGAGCACACAACCAAGCTGGACACATTTTCACCAGAAAATGACTTGCTCAACATAAACTTCGGACGTTCGACCATGTGGATCTCACAAATGACCACCAAGAAATTATCACGATTGCATGACGGCGATGAAAGGACGATGGTGGAAGAGCAACACTGGAATGACAACACAATGACAGCAATGGAACAACAACGACAGCTTGACAACAACATAATAGAGTTTTAGCTTGTCCGGTGCTCAGTACTCCAGTTAATGCAAGCGGACTGGGTGTTTCACTGGAGGGGTGTAGGCGCAACTGGGAGCGGCTGGAGGAGTGCAGCCACCTGGTGGCGCAGAGCTCAACCAGACAAACCCAGAGTTAATACTGCAGTAGCCAAGTGTATTTTTTTTGTTGCTGGACTAAATTTTCACAGAGCCGTAATTGTGTGGCGATTTGGCTCTGCCAAAAATTTCGTCCGGCAACAAAAAAGAATATACTTGGTTGATGCAATGTTAGCTCTGTGTTTGTGTGGTTCAGCTCTACCCTACAAGGTGACAGCACCTTGTGGGGTAGACATTTTACGTTTGACGTTTGCCACCTCCTGCCCATACGGTAAAACGCAGTCTGCCTGTGTTTACCAGAATGCCAGACAAGCTAAAAAAATTTAATGATGGTAATGGAATGAACACAGTGGCACAATGACAACTGTATGACTACAACAAAATGATGATGGATTGAAAACAACTGCTTCTTTGACAACAAAGTAATGGCTTGATGGCAACATGGAAGTGATGACAACGGAATGACAAAGTTGGAATGACACCAATTGAATGACAACCCTGTAACAGCATGGCAAAAATCTGATGACAAAGCTCGAATGATGACAATGGCTTAACAAAGTTGCAATGACACCAATTGAATGACAACAATGGAATGAAAACAATGTCATCACGACAATGGTATGACCAAAAATGCATGGCGATGGCGTGATGACAACACACACAAAAAGAAAGAATTATCAGGGCACCTAAGCAATTCTTACGATCGGTAAATGTGAGAGCATTACTTGTCGCTGAGTGCGTCGCCGACTTTAGTGTTACGATGAAATGTTGCTCAGTCCAGTGCTGCTGCATTATGTTTCCAAGTGTAATGTTGCTGTTTATGAAGTTGCAATGACACAAGAAAACAAACTGGCGATATTGCGATCTCTCAGCTGAGTTTTATTTGCAGAGTTCTCACTAAGTAGTGTTTCACGCACATTGCGCTGAGTGTCCTTTCTCGATGACACCACTTTGCCGAGTGACCACAGTACTTTTCCAAGCGGCACTATGGCGTTGACACTACATTTCTTTATCGGGTTCGTAGACAAACTCCATCTCATACTCTAGGGGGAGGATGTCATAGCCGTCAGCAATGCGTTTAAAGGGGCTGGTTGGTTCATCTTTAGAATAAAAAACAGAAACAGCGCGACACAGGATGAGTGAGTAAGGAGCACAGCACAGAGCACTGACTAGCAACCAAATGCTTCATTTACAGGAGCAGCATATAAAGACACCATTGAATGTTACATAAAGAACAGAATCAATCAATTAATAAAAATATTTCAGAGCAGTAGCAGCACTACCGTAAAATAAATAAAAAATTGAAACTTAACAGACAGCTTAGTACTATAGGGCACACACTAAGTAATGGAAATGTGAAGTTAATACAGAAAAATTTAAGCAGTTTTTTACAATCGTCATAAAAATAAAATACAAAACAGTTTCTTAGAAAAAAATGAATATCTGAAATGCTATCAAATTACAAATATCTAGAATAAATACACTGAATATACAGGAAAAAACAATACAGAAATCGACTTGTTACAAACAGTTACATACAACCAGATGAAACAATTCGATACGGTTATGGATTTGATAAATGAGACAAGGTTTGTAATAAAACAAGTGTTAAGTAGTAGAAATCTCTGCGCTATACATCACTGTATATAACTTGTGAATATCCTGATATGAACAATCAAACAAGTCAAAATTGTCAAGGTCATAGTGATTCAGAAGGGAGGGAAAAGTGTAAGACAAGCGCTATTTTTCGGAGTTTAATCATACTTTGTCTACTTCCCAATTTTCTCTATGACGTGCGGGATAACTTAAATGCCTAATTTTTTAATTAGCCAGAACACACAAATTTGTTATGCTCTTACGAGTTTCTAATTTGAATTTTCTGCTTAACGTATAACATAACACGAGCATATATACAGTGGAGCCATGCTTTCACCAGCAGAACATCGCGTTTTGTGCTACCCGAAACCTAAGAGCATGGCATAGAGGGCTCTGTTGATGGATGGATGGAAGGTAGGAGCATCCCCTTTGAAATGGGGTAATGGCAGTTGCCACCATGCTCAGCTTTTTATTTTTGTTTAACTGTGTTGTAAGTTATTAAAATTTGCCATTTTCTTTAAATACGTCTTCCTAGACTTTTAACCTTATATCACCTCTGCTTTTGAGCCACCAATCCTCCAATCGCCTTTTGCTAATTTCCGCCGCATATTGATTTACATGACTATTGTTATCTCTGAACCCTAGGGCTTCAGGAAGCGTGACTGTGCCTGCATCGACATTGGGATGGATACCATCACATTTTAGTATGAGGTGTTCCATTGTTTCTACAGATTTACCACACACAGTACATCTGTCTTCTTCTTTGTTAAATTTCTTTTTATAGCTGCGCGTTCTAAGACATCCTGACCTAGCTTCAAAGAGTAGGGCACTGCCTCTTGAGTTATCATAAAACGCTTCCTTCCTGATCTGCTGTTTCCAGTATCGATATAGTTCCACACTATGCTTCTTTTCCATTGAATTTATCCAATTTTTACCTTCCGCGTTTTTAACCTGTCGTTTAATGCTCTGTCTTTCTTCGTCCTCGTGTCTGGCATACTTACTGGTTAGCTTCCTAGTTCTTTTCCGCCACTGAGAGTCAACGCTCTTTCTGTATGGGTATTTAAATACCTTAGCTGCCCACCTGTTATCGTCCAATTCTTTTCAGGCGTTTTTCATATAGGATTTTACTCTGAGCTTCCCGTGCTTCGAACGGTGCCCGGCCCATATCCCCCTGTACTGCTTCGTTTGTGATTTTCCCGTGGGCACCTAGTGCTAATCTTCCAACAGCTCTCTGATTGACTTCTAGTCTCGACTAAACTTCTGCCCTTAAGCAAAGGACTGCATTCCCAAAAGTAAGCCCCGGCACCATTACTCCCTTCCAAACACGTCTCAGTACCTCATACCTGTTGTACCCCCAAAATGCCCTACGTTTCATTATCCCGGCATCTCTTCGCCCTTTTGCTATGAGAGACTGTTCATGCTTTTCCGTGTACATCTGCCCTTTGTTAATCCATACCCCGAGATATTTGTATTCGGCCACTCAGGGTATTTCATGGCCTTGTATTGTATGTCCCTGATCAGTTGTATCATTGAAAAACATCCCACAGGACTTAGCTGCACTAAAACTGTAACCTAACCTGTCTCCTTCGTCTCCACAGTAATTAACCAGAGTTTGCAAATCTTTCTGGCTATCTGCTAACAGTACAATATCGTCCACATACATTAAACCCAGTAGTCGTTGCTCAACCTTTCCGCGTAATCTGTAAGACAGATTATACCTTAGATTGCTTCTTTGTAGCCTTCTTTCCATACTTATCATATAAAGCATGAACAGCAGCGGTGATGGAGGACAACCTTGCGAATTCTTTCTGAGCCTGATTATACTGTTTTTCTCACAAAGTTATTCTATTAGCAGTGAAACACGTTAACAATTCTATTAATACATGTGTATTACAATGCTTCGACATGTAGTCTTTGTCAGGGATGTATCCAGCCTTAACATCCTTTGCCCGAGCACTGTTGATACCTTGTTTGGACAGATGCGACAAGGTGTGACCAATGCCGTCTCGAAGGGAATCGCGACAATACAATGTTGGTTCAAATGCTAGACATATCGCGCAGCGATTGTGGTGGGGATGTTTGCATAGTTTTACTTTACCAGCGCAATTCTGACCAGGTGAACTTTCGCAGAGCCCTTGGACTAGGCGCACGCGCATTGACTTACTTCGCGATTCTCAGTCGCCCAGCCTCCGACATGGGTGGCGCTTTGCTCCATCTAGAAGCGATGTATTTCGGCACCTAATATACAAGAGAAGGAATAGAAAATAAGAAACAGAATCAGTCAAATTTTAATCAGGTGAGGAGCATGTAAACTAACATACCTTTACGAGCCATACGCCACGGGCTGCGTTTGTACAGTCAACGTCTCTCTCTTGATCACCCATTTTAGAAGAGTGAGCGACTTGTGTTGTGCAGAATTGTGTAAATACTTTCAATCATCGATCAACATCAACACTCAAGCGTAACCGTTTAACAAGGAACTAGCATGAGCGTAGTCTCTGCGCTGCAACTTTTCACGGCTTGAGCGCAACCATCTTTGAAATCTGCGCCACCTGACAATGACAGCTGAGAACTAAAAACAGTCGAAACTATCAAAATCATAAGATAGCGACCAGAACCAATTAACGTTTTTCTAAAGCTTAATAAATACTTTATTGAGTTGCACACTAAATGTTTACTGATAAATGTTAGTGTATTGGTAAATGGTATTTATTCGCGCTCGGTGGTGTTTCGTTTCCCTGTACTTCACGCTCGCCGCCAGTGCGCGCGAAAAATTGCGCGGGGTTAGGCTCATTACTCGTGGTGAGTAGACGTATTGCGCAATCGCTTCGCGCTGTCTTTTGTCCACAATTTTATCAATGAGGGGTGACTGCGCGCTAAACATATGCGACCAAGACAAGGCTGACGATGCTGTGCCGAATTAACTTTCGTGACGCAGCTGTAGGGCTGTGTGCGAGGAGGTCGTTCATTTGTAACGCCGGACGTTAATTAAGTGTTGCACGTTGTTCTACACAGGTATCGGAACCAAACATGCACGCTTTTTTGAAAACAGCCAACCCAAACTTAATCCTTCCCAAGGAGAAAACCAAGGAGTCGAAACCGGCACCCAAGAAACCAGTGCACATCCCATGGGTGGAAAAATAGTAAGCCTTTGCAGCGCTAATTGCCCCTTTTAACATCTAGTATCGTGTATATCATTATACGACTTATGCTTGTTTTCGTTTTCCGCCTCACTCAGCCGGCCCAAAACTGTAGACGATGTGGCCCACCAAGATGAAGTGGTCTCCGTCCTAAAAAAGTCACTTCAAGGAGCCGATGTAAGTGTAGAAAGTCAAGCAGTGCAAACTCGTGTCTTGTGCTCTACTATATTGTACCGCAGTTGTTTATGTCAAGTCAACTTTATTTCTCCAGCAGAAGCACTGAAAGGCTTTCATGAATAAAAGCTGATCTAGGCAGCTTGACAGAGCCCTTGACCCTATACAGTGGCTTGTAAAACAATAATATGTTACGTAGAAGTCTACAGCAGCTCGATTAATTACATATACAGCAGCTCACTCATTAACAGAAAAACTAAAGGAATATTTAATAGACATAACAAAAAATAAGAGAACACCACATTCCAGTACAGAGAAAATAAAAATTAAGAAAGAAGGAAAGAAGAAACCAAATAAGCAAAGCCACAGAAACTATAATCCTCATTCAGGGTAGAGAAACAAAAGTTTTGGTGCACTTATTTCACTGTAGAGCAAACGGTTGGATGTGTTCATAAATAATTGATAGAATTGTAAATTGAAGTGCTTGCATTTTGCAATTTGTACAAAAACGAGTGTTCTGCCATAAAGCATTACATGTGGTTGTGTGGGTCTGATACTTGCAGCTCCCAAATCTTCTGTTCTACGGGCCTCCAGGAACAGGAAAGACATCTACTATACTTGCCCTGGCCAGAGAACTCTTTGGGTATGCTAATCGAGCTGTATGGTTTACTTCTTGTAGTTACCGCACGCTCCTCTGTTTGGTGAATTTGTATAGGCTGAAACAAATAAATTGTCCAAACGTCTCAAGAATGCAAATAACCATTCTGCTCATTGTGATGTCATTTGAGATTTGTGCTATATGTATTGGTGACTTACTGGCAATAACATTATTTTTCAGAGACATGTACAAAAGCCGCATTTTGGAACTAAATGCTTCTGACGAACGTGGCATCCAGGTTGTCCGTGAGAAAATCAAAACCTTTTCACAGCTTACAGCAAGTGCCACGGCTCCCGAGTATGTGCGCATTTTTTAGGAATGTTGCAGTGTTTCCATCTGATATGATTACAATGTGCTTCACTTGCAGTGGGAAACCATGTCCACCATTCAAGATTATAATTCTAGATGAAGCAGATTCCATGACAGCAAGTGCTCAGGTATTAGGCCCATAAAACTTTTTTAACTCTCAATGCATGTGTCAAATTTGAACACATTGGTGCATTAGCAAAAGTGTCCTTGTTTTCTTCTGCAAAAAGAAATGTGTGTTAGAGGTTTCTCTGGCACATAATGATAACTACATTTATAGTAATGATAGTTCCCACTTGTTGACCACATTAGCCTCACTGTACTACCTTCTGGCTTCCGCTTAGTTCACTTAGCAGATTGACAATTCTGAGCAAATGTTTAGCAAGCTGTATTGACCATTTCTGAGTTTAATAGAAGTTATCAAGTTGTATGAAAACATTATGCTCACATTATAGGCGAACTGTAATGAAATTTTCGACCGCATAAAAAGAGCCTAGTTTAGTAAAGTACAGATGTAGGGGAGCCTCTATGCGAAATTTTACATTTGTAGCAGTACATGAAGCATGCACGTGAAATAGTAGCGTCACAAAAAGCTTGCAAACATAACCGTTTTCAGTACCACCACTGAAAAAAAAAAAAAAATGCCACCATTACCGCACGTCGGAAGTGATGCGTGACCTAGTATAAATGGTTCCTCGGCATGACCTCAAAGATAAAGCAGCACCTGTGGCACACTAAAACATCTCTGAGGCGGTGCGCTGGGATTTACGTCATAGCGACAACCACCAGGTGAACATCTCATCTTCTTAGATGCTGTTTAAAGGCTTCTAACAGGAAAACTATACAATTACCAGCCCTGTGACTTTGCCAAGATTGCTCCACTGATATATACTACTCATTTATAACTAATTTAACCAAAGTGAAATTGCATTGCAGTTCGCCTTTAATGTAAGCATAAAGTCTTCATAACACCTGATAGCTTCTATTAAGCTCAGAAATGAATGGTACAGTTTGCTGAAAATGGGAGCTTTATCTTGGGAGCGCTTATCTAAATATATGAGAGTGGAGAAATCGTTTTTCTCAGCAACAGCTGCGCAGACCAATTTAGATTAGGTTTGTTGTATCTAAAAGTAAAAGTAACATCGAGTGACTAAGGTGGATTTTCAATTTATGCTCTCAAGGTTCTTAAAAAAATTATACTGTTTTATAATGTATCGTACACCAATAGTATGCTTCCTGTTGGCTTCAATTTGTATATAAAGACATGCTGCATTTTATTTTATTATTAGGCAGCCTTGCGTCGTACCATGGAAAAGGAAACCAAGACAACTCGTTTTTGCCTTATCTGTAACTACATAAGCAGGTAAATGCACCTTGCCCATTTTATTTAGCTGAGTGTAACTATTATTATAAAGCTGTACTTACTTGCCTTTGTCTTTTCTCAGAATCATAGATCCACTGACGTCTCGTTGCTCAAAGTTTCGATTCAAGCCTTTGCCTAAGGAAGTTCTAATAGAACGCCTTCGCAGCATATGCACAGCTGAAGGGGTTCAATGCGATGATCAGGTTTGAGACCCTTGATTGCTTTTTCAGTTTTATTAGATATGAATTTTAGTAATGGCGACACATTGGTGCTATACGAGTGCAATGCTGTGTGAAATTTCTGCATTAGTGGTGACAGCTGTTATCTACATGTAAGGACCAAACTTGGCCTTTCATCATTGCAACTAATTTTGTTGTACATTGTGTGTTTCAAGGCTGTGTATTATATGCTTTTACAGAGTGTGTGTTTGGAGCAGACAAGTGAGCTAATTGAGTTTTGTTCTTTTCCCATAGTGTAACATTTCAATTAAAAGCAAAGCTTCTATAAAATCATTGGGATGGAAATTTGGGTAGGTTGGTTTGGAATATCTGTGTACATAATAGGTATGAAAATGGCAGCACATATAGTGACACAAAAAGCACCTTGTGTGTGTAATGTTTTTTGCGCCTATTGTATAGATTTCTATAAAATCTGCACGCAATACGTGTCACATTTGAACATGAGGCATAAGTAGTACTTGACTGATTTTCACTGTCACAGAAATTCAATGAGATCAATTTTCACATTCATAAACACTTCTGTATCAAATGTCTAGGTACTGGATTTCCTTATGGATGCTTGTGAAGGAGACATGCGAAGAGCAATCACCCTTTTCCAAAGTGTTTCTCGGCTTAAATGTGATGAGCCTGTAACATCGCATGATGTGGCTGAAGTTGCTGGGGTGAGTTGCCATTTGTGTGTTGCATCTTCACAATGTTAAGCTGCTTGTAAATAGCAGAGGTAGCTGTAGCCAGTAAAACCTGATGACTAAGGTTGGCCACTTTGAGAAAAAGGTGCTCTGCTGCTGAGCACATTTCAGGTCTGATTTCTGCTTGTAGTTGCCAATAACAAAGGAGTGTAAAACAAAAATTCTACATAATAAAAACTCCAGGTTGTTGAAATCAAAGGCCAACTGCAACGAGATTTTCAACCGTGTAAGGAGCCTTGTTTCAGATAATGTAAATATAGAGGGACCTGCAGGCAAATGTTTACCTTCAAAATATGAGTGGATGCGTGATGAAAACTTCGCTGAAGTAAGACATTTTTGATACTGAAACAGAAAAAAAAAAGCAAAAAAATAATAATTACTGCAGCTTGCCAGAAGTGACCCATGACTCGGATTGTTGCGAACCAGCACGACTCTTTTACATGACCTCCGAGTTGAGGCAGCACGCTGAAGAATCATGGAGGCAACCAGCTGGGACTAATGTCTGCGAACCACCAGGCACACGTGTCATCTGCTTTGGTGTTATTTAATGGCTGCCAATAAGAAAATTGGAGACTACCAAGTGCTCACAGTGCTTCATCAAGATACTTTTAGGGGTAATGTGCAATACTTCTCGTAGCAGTTCTAAATTATCCAGCACCCTTCATGTTAAAATATTCAAGGCATTGAACCAAGGAAATAACTTCTAAGCCTTTTCGTCATCATCAGCCTATTAAATGTCCACTGCAGGACAAAGGCCTCGGCCACCAACCTCCATTTACTCCTGCCTTATGCTAGCCGATTCCAACTTCCGCCTGCAAATTTTTAAATTTCATCACCTGGCCTAATTTTCTGCCATCCTTGACTGCACTTCCCTTCCCTGGTGTATTTCTAACAGATCACTGATTATCTGCCCTACGAATTACGTGGCCTGCCCAGCTACAATTTTTCCTCTTAATTTCAACTACCACAACCTTGCTTTGCTCTCTGATCTACACAGCTCTCTTCCTGTTTCTTAAAATTGGGCCTAACATTTTTCATTCAATCACTTGTTTGAGCACTCCTTATTCTCAAGCTTAATTGTTAATCTCCAAGTTTCTGCCCCATATGCTAGCACTGGTAGAATGCAATGATTGTATGCTTTTCTTTTCAATGGCAATGGTAAGCTCCCAGTCAGGATTTGGTAATGCCCGCTGTATGCACTCCAACCCATTTTTATTCTCTAAATTTCTTTCTCATGATCAGGATCCCCTGTGAGTAATCGAGATAAACGTACTCCTGCAGACTCCAGAGGCTGACTGGCGACCTTGAATTCTTAACCTTGCCAGGCTATATTTGTCTTTTGCATATTAATCTTTAACCCTACTCTTGCACTCTCTCTATTAAGGTCCTCCATCACTTGTTGCAATTCATCCTCAGTATTGCTTTGACCCGTCCTAAGCCTTCCCAGCATAATAAATTCGGTTCTATGCATGCAGTTAGTAGCATTGGAGAGATTGTCTCCATGGCTTAACCCTTTCTTGGTAGGTGACCTTCTACTTTTCTTGTGGAGAATGAAGGTAGCTGTGGAACCATTGTAGATAGTATTTCTCAAGATATTCACATATGCCTCCTGTACTACTTGATTATGCAATGCCTCCATGACTGCTGGTACCTCTACTGAATCAAATGCCTTTCATAATCCCCGAAAGCCATATAAAGGTTGATTGTACTCCGCAGATTTCTCAATTACCTGGTTGATGACATGGACATGATCCATTGTAGAATATCCCTTCCTGAAGTTGGCCTGTTCTCCTGGTTGATTGAAGTCAAGTGTGACCCTGATTTTATTGAAAATTATCTTGGTGAATATTTTATACAATACTGAAAGCAAGCTAATGGGCCTATAATTCAATTCCTTAATGTCTCCTTTATGGATTAGTATATTGTTAGCATTTTTCCAGCTCTCTGGTATATTTGAAGTCATGAGGCATTGTATATAAAATGTCGTAAGCTTTTCAAGCATAATATCTCCTCCATCTTTGATTAAATTGACTGTTATTCCATCTTCTCCAGCCACTTTTCCCCGGGACATGTCTTGCAAGGCTCTTCTAACTTCATCGCTAGTTATAGAAGGAGTCGCTGTGTCCTGTTCACTACTTCCTTTTCATAGTAATCACACATGCAGCCAGGTTGCTCTTGGCTGCACATTGTTTTTATTGTTCATTGCCCCCTCCTACTGTTTGCTAGAGTTCACAGCATGTAATGTCCTCAATCACTGGCATTTTCTTAGCATCGCTTTCAACTAAACCTTACAGTCTTTGCCATGTATATCATGTGAGGGAAGGTACACCACAGTTTGTTGCATAAGTGTTGTGCTTTGTGCCGAAGATTGCCTGAAGCTAAATCCATGTACTGTGCATCATAGCAGCAGTGATTGTCGACACCAGCACCAAGTTTTCCTTCAATAACATTAATTTGAAATTTATGCTGATGGCTGCTCTCGTGTCGTGGAATAATTCAGATGGGGACTAGTCGCTTCACAAGTACTAGTCCCAACCCCACAGCTAATACCCCTTGATCCTGCTTCTCCACATGCAATCACAAATCACAAGAAAGCCACAGTGCAAACCAAAGTAATGTGGTGGAGCCAGAAATGGAGGGGGGGGGGGGGGGGGGGCATCCATGTGACCATAACACTAGCATAACTTAGGGACAGAAACGTTAATGATCTGACTGATATGCATAATAGCCATTGAAGTTCAACATTACCAACTCCTTAAGGGATCCTGATGACTTCAGTTCATTCATAAATAATGTCATTTTCATAATCGTCAATCGGGCATTTCGCCACTTTCTGAACCGCCTTTGACGAACAGAGGTCATCAAAAGCTGTTTTTCTATTCACAACAAAGATCACAGTACCCCTTTTGGTTTCGGCAGTCATTGAATAGGATTTTACACACTATATGGCAGTAGGTGTTCCTTGTGTGCTGACGTTTCCTTGTTTGCATGAGATTTTTCCTCGCTTTCAAGCAAACATGGCATCATTTGTGCAGCATTTTAGTGCAGTAAATTGCTACCTGTCAAACGACCATAGCAATAGTGACAAGAATGTTTTCATGTTTCATTCTTCAAGCAAAAAATACAGTAACAACACTCTAGACAACATTGTTTCTGAATATGAAGTATGAACGAGATGGTCACCGAGTCCCGCGAATTTGTTGTCATACAATGCTTAAGAGTTATTTTTGCATTTTATAAACATGTTATTTAAGCATTTCACATCATGTAAATAATCAGCCATTCTAGTATCATTATTTAAAAGGATCCCTTGGAAGGGCAACTGCAACATTTTGGATTGTGTAAAATGCCCAGTAGTATGGCTTATAGTGTGGCTATAAAGGAGCCTCGATGGAAAGTTTGATGTTTGAAATATGAGCAGAAGTGTTGGAAAAAGCTTGCAAAAATAGCTGTTTTTAATACTGAAATTGAAATAGGTGCCATTACTGCTCGCTGGTAGCAACATATGACCTGACATTGCTCCTTGGATGACGCTTGCTATTGATAGCGCTTCGAAATGCGCAGTTTGGATTTGGCTACTATACGTCAGTCAAGCTGGCACAGGACAAAGCCAGTCTGCACCACGCAGCATGGTCAGACTGAGTGTGAGTACCTCCTCCAGCCCAGTCGTGCACAGTTGCGTGTAGCTGCATCTGCTGCGGATGTCATAGATACCATGGCCGCAGTGGGGCGCTGCAACGAGCCCTCTCGCCATCAAGACGCTTGGACAACCACATTCTCCGATTGGTCTCTGGTTCTCAAGGCGTGGCAACGCAAGCTAGCCCGGCGCTTGTGGCTGCCCACGACACACCGAAAAATCTCACAGGTGGCATGCTGGGACTCTGCATTATTGGCGACAACCACCAGGTGCACCTGTCTGCTTAGGTGCTGTTCAAAGGCTGCTAATCTAGTAAACTGCGATTATCAGCCTTGCGGCTTCACCAAGATTGGTTTGGTGGTATATAGCACTACTCAGTTATAACGAATTCAAAATTTAAATTTTGTTTCGGTTGACCTTTAAAGGATAAAATGTCATTAAAAGTCAACATTTCAAAAGTTGATCTCTGAATGCAAGGTTCTTGTTCTCGGCAAATTTATAGAGCCCTTTCACTTCCAATGCCTATTGCAAAAACCTTAAGTGGCTTATTGCGCTCATGAAGCTTTGTTTATCACAACAATAAACTTGTGTGATGTTTCCATCCAGGTTATTCCAAAGCAGTGCGTCGATGGCCTGCTTACCTGTTGTGCATCGAATTCATATGAGAAGCTCAGCACAACAGTTGAGGTAAGGAGTTGGCCAATGGTCATTTGTAGAGAAAAAAAAAAAGTATTTGCATTGATGACATAAGAGGGCACTAAAGGAAAAATGCAAATTGTGTGGTCACATGCCAGAAAACACTTTCCTGTCACTCATAAAAATGCAACCTACCATAGCCTTGAAGGAATAACTGGTAATTTGTGGCAAATTGAAATTTAATGCAAACTTGCTTTACTAAAACCAGTGCCTGCTTTGCAATATGGCACAGTTCCCTGGGTATGCGCAAAAACATGACATTACTTCAGGTGAAACTATCAAAGTAACTACCATTCAACATAAACGCTCGGAGCGAAAAGCATGAACTCAATTCTACTTTATGGCTCAAGTTAACAGATGTAGAGTGAATGACCCCATACAACTGAAACACATTATACCTGGCGCTGCTGTTCATTTCTGTAGCTTTTGGCACAGATTTATTAAAAGTGCTATGAGCACCATTTAACTGCTGGTTACACTAGAAAGCAAATTATTTGCTTCCAAGTGCAACAAAATTTTGCGTGGCGCCTTTGATTTCATAGGTTGTTCCAGTGCTACGACTTAAGCAATAGTAGCTTATACTTCGAGGATAGGTTATTGGTACCATTGGAAACATAAGTTGGTTGAAGACAACAGAAAGAGCTAGTTCATTACTTTCTCAACAGCATCTTCAATCCTGCCCAATATTTGCATTATCTTCCCACTTCCAAAGGCTCTGTGCTTGGCAAGCATTCTGGAGCTCTGACATATCACTTTAGCTGAACTTCATGCTTGATCTTTGAAGAGAATAGCACAAAACACTGGACAAGCGAGTGGCAAATACATGGAGAATGCTGCCCATTGCCTTGTGCAGTCTTCTACACTCTTGCCTTCAAAGATGTTGCGTTACCAGCCAGCTTGGATTTAGACCTTAGTGCAATTGATGTTTTAATTTTCTGCCATATCAAGCCAATTTTTTTTCTCAACACAAGGATTTGTTCACCTGCAGTGGTCCATAGTAGCTATGGCTTGTGCTACCAAGCCGAAGGGGCATGTCAATGGAGGTGAAATGCATGGAGGTGAAATGCGAAAACGCCTGTGTACACGTTAAAGAACCCCAGGCAGTCAAAATTAATTTGCAGCCCCTCGCTACAGCATGCCTCACAAATTGTGGCTTCGGCACGGAAGACCCCTAGAATTTATTTTAATTATTTGTTGCTGTTGTAATCAGCAGCCCTGTGCAATATTGCTTACATATGCGGTGGCCTTACTGTGTTTATTGAACAACTAGGCAGCGCAGAAATGCGCAAGTGCACTTGTTCATTTGAAAATTACTTTCTTTTTTTGAAGGGCCTCGTGCTTGAAGGTTTTGCAGCATCGCAACTTTTCAGCCAGCTGCACGATGCTATTGTGTTGAACAACAAATACAATGACAAACAAAAGTCAGCAATGGCCGAGAAACTTGCCGTAAGTAGCTTTTGCTTCATTTCTCGCAAATGCAGTTTATCCTTGTGATAATACAGAAGGCATCTTTGTTTCTGGGGGGAGCTGCATTACAATAACAGCAACAAGCTCTGTATTAATTTGAGATGTCCTGTATGTTGTCCAGGTTAGAAAATGCATATGCTTAAGCTTCATGTCTTCATAAAGACTGCGTACATGTTCTTGCTTATGAATTTGACAGTGTGACTAAACGTGCACCATTCTTTTGGAACAGATATGCGACCACAGACTGCTTGAAGGTGCTGACGAGTACCTCCAAATAATGGACCTGTGCGTCACAATCATGAACCAAATTTGCAGTGTCCAGCATTAGTTATTCATGTATAGTTTTCACATAAAATAAAGTCCTTTTTAAAAAAATGTTTGAATTGTTTTAAACAACACTTCTGTATAAATCTTGAAGTCAACACATATCAAGGTTCAAACTTTATTTACATGTATGATGGTACATATAACGCGACACAAACTAGGTATAGAGCAAAAAAAAAAAGTTATGTATGATATGAATATGGCAGTGAAGTGTGCTGGCTTGTGCTGGCTATGCAGTGCATTGCCACAGGCATAAAATAAAAACTCGACATGGTGCTGGCCCACATCGGGCACACAACCAAAAAATAGTGGGTGGGAGAAAAGGTATTCGTAGACAATCAATAGCCTTCGCTGCATAGCAGTCTTGTAAGCAAGTCAATTCACAATGTGGGCCTATAGTAAACAGGCTAAAATACGTAGATTGCAAAAAAAACTCCGGGAAGATTTTACCAGATCAAAACTAGTGCAAAATAGATTGCATAGTGCACTAACTATATTAAATGCTGCAATAGCTTCATACAATATTTACAGTCCTTGGTAGAAAATTTAATCAGTGCAAAGGTTGTTGCTAGTGAAAAACTTGTGCATCAAACAAAGGTGATCTTCGTTCTGGCCTGGTTAACCTGCCAGACATTGAGTTCCTCGTATTCTTCAATGGCCTCCTCAATCTGGTTTGGCCGGAACCCACGGGACGTACAACGCTCAACAGCATCGGCCATTTTCACTGTCTTGCCTCCAGACTCTGTGACCATGTCTCGGATGAGTGCGAATATTTTATCAGTCACTGTCTGGACCCTGAAAACATGAATGCCATTTGTATGGTTACAATACTTAATGTTCTGAACAGGTGTGTTTTCCTAAGTGTAACAATGAAAGGTATTCCAAATATTTCTTAATTAGGTGATGCTTCACCATAAAACCTACAATTAAGATGATTGCTTTGCTGCAGCAATCACCTTAATTGTTGCAACACTGTTGGCAGAAACTGTTACAATGCTGTGGCATTTGCCAAAAATAAAAAAAAAGCAACTGGAGATGCCATCAAAACTAGCCTCCAGTGGTTGTAGCACTTCAATAAAAAGATGCAAGATTTGCGCTTTGGTTGACTCTGCAACGTAATTTTAATTTACAGCAGCAGTGGAGACAAAATCTTCAGTCGAATTGTGAATTTTTCAACCCGACACATAGGCTGTTTTTAATGTCTCAAACAACGGTAGGTGCTTACGAGTGTGTGTTATTTTGATAATTGTATTAGATTAATATCAAGTACAACTTTATTTTCCCCATCAGCGCTTCGACAGCATATGTACAAATTATTACGAGCAATCTTGCCTGTTGTGTTGGGCTTTCACTCACACCAGAGCATGCAGTCAACTTCAGGCCAACCTTCAATCGAAGCTTGGTTACCTATTTAATCTCTACATTTTGAACACTGCCTCTGTAGATGCGCTTATTTGTCCTTATTCGTTGCTGTAGAATATTGTGCAACGCTCCACATTACTGTAAGGCACTGTACAGGAACTGAACAAGGCTTGTGGAGGCTCCATTGCCAGTTCAATGCACACTAGACTAGCTTGCTTGCTTACATAGAAAGTCTGACAGAACGAAATAATCAAGTATGATGAGGCTACTGCATGCTCCCTGAGGTGACAACCATTGCTTTGCGACCCAAGAGAATACAATAACGAACGAACCAGGTGCCTGCTGCATTGAGTAAAAAGTGCTTCTTGTGCAATAGGAACTTATGCATTTGCGAAGCTACTGCTTTCCTGCACAGCATAAGCATCACTATGGCTAGCATTCACACGAACATATTTTCATAATATCTTTGTGTGATCTGACAGAAAAGTTGGTAGTAACTAGGAAATAGGCACACGTGTTGTATAATTTAGATTTTTTCCACTCTCTGTGCTTATACTAAAAATAGCAAATTATTATTTTTATTTGTATTCCTAGAGGTGCTTTTTTAAAGTTTTATATATGAATTCTCAAATATTGTCAACGTATTTATTACTGCTGTACAATCATTCAAAACACCAGTGATCTGGCTTTAATGTTATGTATCACAGTGTTGAAGCTTTCTAAAGGGACACTAAAGGCAAATATTAAGTCAAGCTAAAGTGATAGATTAGTGCTCGACAATCTCTAAGGCGTCAATATCATCGCGAACAGAGCCTTAATAATCGGGAAATTGAGGTGAATGCACGACAAGATTAGAGACTCCCCCAGGAAATTCAAGTACTAGCCCGATGACGAGAGCACTCAGTTATATTCTGTCACTAGTACTCAACCACTCGTTACAAAAAACATCGTATTGTATGATACGACGAAATAATTTTACTTGTCCAGTTCTATTTCATGTTTAGACAAACGAACTAATTGAAATTACCCCTTGACAACGACGCGGGTGGTCGAACGCTTTCATTTTCTCTCGACTCCGCGCTACCCACGCTTTCATGTTTCAGTAGTTATCCTGTGGTGCTGCGCCGGTTTTGCTGGTTCGCAAAACTCGCACAAACTGCCAGTAGCAGAGAATTCAACTTCCATATGATGTCACGAGATGCCTGAACGGTCTACACCACTTGGCCAAAAAGCAGCTGCAGCGGAGAATCCGCGGCTCTGAATTTATGTTTTGGCTTGGTACCGCCGTCTGCCAGACGCCGTTTTGCTCGCCAATGGCAGCAAAGGGCGGTGATGGCATATGCAACGTCACAGCTCCCCCGGTTGGGTGGCGGGAGCGGTGAGGTATTCGGACCCTTCAGATGCAATTTTCTCGTAAACTAAGTCTTTTTCTTGGCACAAAACAAGCGTTGCAAGGTTGCTGGAATGGTATCTAACAGCCCACGCCAACTTAGTATTAGCCTTTAGAGTCCCTTTAACAACCATTTTAATTCATCCACCTTGCGCAGGCTATCATCCACTGAAAAGGTCTTCCGAAACACATCATCAACATTCTTGATTCTGCTCGCTTTAGGGCCGAAAAAAACACCATATTTTCTAGTTACTAATGCGTCACTGACTATTGTATAAAGATGTTCTTGCGTTTTAGTGATCGGTACTAACAGTCAATAAGCGTTGTATAATCATGTTACCTCATGCTCCTGACTTCCCCTATTTTTGTAATCCCCCCCCCCCCCCTCCGATGCTTGGAGCCTGTGAGGTGACTTGAATAATATGTTGCGATATTATTGTCTTTAAATAAAATGTTTCAATCTAAAAGCACCGGAACTGGACACATTTCTAGTGGTACCAAAGGGCCATCTTTTCAATGTGTGCCACAGTTATCACAAAGTGACGATGCTTACCTGCCACCAGACTCTGTGTGCTGTACGAGCGAGTCTCTTGACATTTCCATGAGACGCATAGCTTCGTTAACATCGTCTTTTTCAACCACCTCAACCAATCGAAGCCTTGCCTGCAACATAAGGAAATAGAACCAACGACTGTTTAGAAACAAGAGCAGTACACTTAAGGAAAGTAAAATGACGGTATTTAACTGTTTCACATTCAAAACGTATGCTGCAAAGGTGTATTAACACAGGTAAAAGCACAATTTTAAATGTGTGCAAACATGACAACACAACATTTCTTGAGATCTTTAGAGAGCGTGCAGGCTTTCTTCAGCAATTATACTGTAAAATGCACAATACCTTGTATCTGAGCAAATATGTTGTCATGCTACTGTGAAGGTGTGCAGCTAAATGATGCCGTTGGCTTAGAATGACTAAAACCAAGGTTGTCTAACAAATTCGTATTCCAAATTACCCGACTTTTCCAGGTTATTCATGGGTTTCATAGTACAAATGCCATGAATAATAATTAAAAAATAAAATGTCGAAAGACAGCAACCATTCTTTCCTTTTTTTTTTTTGCAACATCTAAAACATTGGGCAATACAGCAGAAGCAAAGCTTGGGGGAAATATTAACTCTTTCCCTACCATGGGGAAAATAGGTGATTTTTGTAGGTTATGCCAGACTTTTCTTTTTCTAAAGGAATTACTGCACTCAATATTTTATGTAATACATAAACAATAAGCACAATGAATGCACTTTTCATGCATAAATGTTTTATTAACGAGATGTACGTCATAAAAAAGATATAAATTACCAAAGTCAAGATTGTGGGATAAAATGAATGAAGTTTGCAGAGACACGCTTGTATCTACTAAGAAAATTATGTAGAAAAATATATGAGGTATACAAAATGTACTGCCGCCTAATAGGCACTAGCTCCAAAAAAATCAAAAATTTTCACTGAGCAGATATAGTTCACTACAAAAATTTAAGTCCAAGCACTACAGTTTGGCGTGCCAGGCTGCGACCGCCAATGTTCTGGGCTGGCTTGCGTCATCGTCGCTCTCAAAGTCAAAGTCTGACGAAGACAGCATCCTCAGACTCGCTGCTGCTCGATCCATTGATAAAAGCAGCCACAGCGGAAGCGCGAGATCTGCAATCTTTTGAAGCGAGCACACACTCCCAGACGTGGCCATTTTTGCTTTCTACTTTGACGATCGTGAAAACTTCGGGGCGTGTTCAAAAATCGCCGCTGGGGGGGGGGGGGGGGGGGGGGGGGGGGGGCGAACTGCTTAGCAAACAAAAATATTGTTCTCCTCCTTCATGTCCAATAGCGCAATGTGTCCGTGAGCAGTGCGGAAGGTATCGAAAGCGGCGATATCGAAATTATTGTTATTAGGCTAACGATGCCCAATGGGCGTGGTACGGAATGAGTCAAGCATACGCTGGCAGCAGGAAAAATTTTAAGTACAGTGGAACCCACTTATAACAATTGTAATGAAGCAGACACGCCCCTGTGTATGTGCCGACTGAAGAGGAAGACGAAGGTCCGTGCCGTGATCGCCGGTGAGTGCCGTGCTACGGACAGCCCTTGCAGTGCCTTCCTGTAACTAGCGTTCCAGCAACATTGACAACATTGCTGGAATGCTAGGTATATTCTCCGATCAATTCAATCTTAACTGAAAGTCCTGGCCGGCGCTGATACATTTCCATGGGCCCAAATTTCGATCCTAAAATTGGTATTAGCCAGACAATCCCAACTTGGCTGATCAGCATGTACACACCTAACCCTAACGGTGACCCCAGTGGCAACTCCAACAATGGCAGTATAGGGTACAGTGAATGCGCCAAACGAAATTTTCAGTCTATGTACCTGTGCCATTTGTACCTACGTACCTGTGCAAGTTTATTTCTGCAAGATATTCTCTTCACCTACACAGCCATCCAAATACAGTTAAACTTCAATACAACGAAGCAGGTAAAATCGGCAATTTACTTCGTTATGTTGAAATTCATTGTATTGAAATTTGACCTCTTGTGCAAGTAGTCACCAATTGATTTTTCTTGCACGGAAAGGGGCTGCAGAATGTTCTGAATTATCGGGCAATCGAAAAAAGGAAATTTGAATGAGAAAACAAATAATTTTGGTGAATATGAGAGTCAGCGACGAATGATACGGTTTCCTGCTGCGTTGACGATATCTTCACATAGGCGGTACGAATTAAGCGAAGCCAGCTACGCTTTCGCATTCACTTTGGCCCCAAGGCTGATAGCGTCGCCTGTACTGGGATGACGCTACCATGAAAAGCGCCAGCAGCAGGAAGGGAGTGTATGCTTCGTCTGCCTCTCGCTCCAACGGGTCACCGAACCTCTAGCAACTTACGCAACCATCAATACTAAACATGCGGAAAGACAGCCTACATGATGTTACACCGTCTTGGCACGGCCACTTTTTGCACATGCGGCAGATTACCTAGAAAGCAGGGTGCATAGCTGCGTATGCACTCAGCCATGCGCAGGCACAGCCGAAACATGCGCCAGAAATCGCATTACCGCGAGCCTGCTCCCCTCCCTCTCTTTCTCTGGGGAGACAGCACTCGTGTGTGAAGTCAGCATCTTTCTTTCTCACCCTCGCAGACTTTCAATCGCACCTAAAGCACAATGTGTGTGGGGCACAATATGATCTTATTGCTCTTGAACTTTATACGGAACATTATGCGGCTTGACTTCGGCGGTCGCTCTTGTCCCGTGATGCGATTTGAGAGGTGCGTTTTCAAGCAGCCACTTGTAATTCGATCGTTTGACTATCTGCGCGGAAGTTTCCATTTATTGTCTCGGCATTTCCTTGCTGTGGAAGCGAAATTTCGTTATATTAAAATCGCATAAACACACTTTATATATTGAGGTTCTAAATACATGGTGTTCTATGAACAAGAGGTTATGAAAAGTTAAATACTTCGTTATATTGAGAATTTCGTTATGTTGAAGTTTGTTATATCGAGGTTTAATTGTACTAATAGAAATCTGCAGTGGTTAATCTAGGAGACTTTTTAAGTAAGCAGTTTTCTTTCTTACAGCTGGTAACAGCTGGTAAGAGAAAACACATAAAGTAACAGGATGTAGTACCTAAGTATCATGCCGCTTCAAATATGCACATTTTCCAAAAGTTCGAGCTTATATATTACATTATGCCAGATTTTCTCTACAAGAGCAACCAACGTGCACCGCATGTAAAAGAATTCAGGCAAGCACTCTGCTCACGCTAAAAGAAGGCTGGCTACAGCCAGGAAAGCTGAAGGACTACTAAAAAAACCCGGCCTGTTAAACAAATTAGAACGTAACTTCTGAGCAAAATATGTTCTCCATACCAATGTATTAAATTTGCTGAAAAGATTTAGTACAGGCTTAAAAGCTAAAATTTCGACAGCACTGCAACAGGTTGCGTTAACTTCAAAGTGAACGATGTCTTCAATCAAAGTTGTAATTTATTACATCCAACATTTTGGAGCACTCTTGACTGGAGCAGCTAAAGACCAACTTGAGAAAATGGCCTTTTCTGGAGTTCTAATTCGTACGAAACGTGCTGAACAACACCAATATCCTGAACACTGTTCTCCATCACTGTCACAGGAAGCACAACGATAGTTGCCTGCAGACCAAAGTGTATCACAGTCACAACTCTCAGATGATAGCAAAACAAGGTCTGCCCTAAATTTTCTCCATTCCAAAAATTCTGTTGCACGCAATCCACTAATTACTGAGAGGGGAGCCCACTTGTCTCTGAGAAAGCAGGTGTAATAAATTATCACTTTGGCCAGGAGACACTATTCATTTCGTAACAGTAAACTTGTCATAGGATGCTCAAGGTAATTATCCAGAAGCCAACATACATGACAGAAACACATTTAAAAAATAAAAGATACTATGAGAAAGTGCATACCAGAGCAGTGGCAAGGCGTAGAATGGCTAGCAATGTTCTGGGTGACATGAAGGTAGCATCTTTGCTGTTACGTGCTTCCTTGCGCATCTCAACATATGCACTGACAATGTAGTCTGTCAGTTCCTCAGGAACCACAGGTTGCTTACTTTTACACAGTGCAATGTAACGCCGCATGAGACGCATGTCCAGTGGTTTATGGGTGCCCTGTGGTGGCTCTGAGCAGTTCTTGTGCACAAAAGTGATGTGGTTTGCCAATCTGAGAAGAGGGATGCAAAGAAGAGCATAGCATTGAAACATTGTAACATATACTCAAATGACATGAAAAAATGGACGGCCATGCGACTTTGACGTATCAAACCACCACCTTCATTCTGTCAACGCAGAAACAGTGCCAGTACATGGTCATTTTCACTGCTGTATAACTGTGGTGCAATTTGAAAACAGCCAGCACTTATACAACTTGTGAGCCTCACACTTCAAACTGATTGCTTCTCTTTAACATTTGTCAGTGAAAGCATCTCGGAAAGCGAGGAGAGGCAACAGCTGCTGCTGAAGCCTCAACTTGGCCATTTTCAACCATGGAGCTACTCAGTACTGCTAATGCTCAACTCAACTGTGCTGCTGCCAGGTGCACTTAAGGTTCTTAAGCTGCTATTAGTACATGTTCAATGACAATGTAGACAATGTAGACACCACAAGACAAATTTGCTTCAGTGCTCATTGCTTTCAACAGTCAACAGCAAGTTAAACCATGTGGTGGAGCTTCCATTCTGGTTTGAAAGGGTTCATCACAAATAAAATTGTTTGTTAAAGGTGCCCTGAAGTGATGCTGTTAAATACAATAGAACCACAACTATAAATTTCACATGGGACATAAGAAAGAGCAAGGAAATTATAAGAGCCAGGAATACATTTGGACCTCGTTATAATGAAATGGGATATTGACACAAGGATGAGGGTTTTCTACACCGCAGGAACGCAAGCGCAAAGGCTGGCATCATGAAGACGAAGTGCGTCAGCTGCAAATTCTCTTCTGGTCCGCCAGTATAGACACCACGTCTATTTTGCTAGCCTCCACCTTCAACCTACGTTACAATATAACAAAGTTTAACCAAGGAAAATAGTCCTGCCTATGAATATAACGAACTGGATTTGTCTCCAAAGCTAAAAAATACCCGACCCTTCTGCACAAAATATATTTCTTGCCACGGGTGTCAGCACACATACGGAGCAGATGCTAAAAAATCCCATTGAATACGCCATTGAGCAACACTGGAGTTTTTCACTGCCGAGAGAGACAGCTCCTTAATGGCAGAAATGTGGAGAGGTCAGCCTGAGTGACGTGCTTCTAGCCTGCTACTCCACTCTGGGAAAAGGGTTTGAGGGAACCAATGCAGATAGGATGTGAAAAGGAAGCAGGATGGTATGGTGAAGTTAATGACAAGAGCTGCACACTACAATGTTTTAGGCAAAACTTACATACACACTTCAGTGTGCGTAGCTACACATAAGCAGCTGCTCATTATTCCCATCCCACTTTTGTCTCTCATTGTGGCGCCACACAGGCTGGTGTAGCTAGGCATGGCCTCAGAGATTGCACCAATGCAAATCTCGGAGGCCAAGCCTAGCTGTTCCCAACCTGCATTAGCCTACGCGACGCACATTAGAAAGAGAAGTACAATGGCGATGGTGAACCACTGCTTGTGTAATGCGGTGCAAAAAACGAGTGCATCCACTTCTCTCAATGTGGCACACCGCACAGGCTGGTGCAGCTAGGCGTGGCCTCCAAGATCACATCAGCACCAATGCAATCTTGGAGGCCAGAGTCAGCCAAACCAAGCTGGTGAGGTTCGTTAGCCTCCTCAGTCACACAGTGGAGCCACGTGTGAGCAGTGGATCAGTCTGGATTATCTGTGTCGTCAGTGTGCCGAGTGCTGCTTGAACACGACAGACTTTGCTCGCGTCACAACGTGCAAGCTATTTGCTTCGACCGCTTCACCAGTTTCATAACGCTATGGACGAGCCAAGTGGCAAGTGGCCATGCAAGGGTTCCATGGGCTTCAAAACCGCCTTCTTCTATACGTGTCTAAAGTTCTGTACCCCATGGGGCATATATTAAAGAAAAGCACAATAATGGATATAACGAAGTCATTTGGGCTCTCCCTTTAACTTCGTTATAATGAGGGTTTTACCGCACAATATTGACAATGTAAGAGAACATTGTAATTCACTTGGCAGTGGCACAATTTACAAAAGAAAAGAAAAACACTATGGTTTCTTAGAAAGAAAACTTTGCAGTGCAAGACAAATTTGTCTTTGTCCAAGGATCAAAGTGAAGACCAATGCCTTTCCAAGGCAGCCCACCTGACGTGACCTAACCAGGAGGCTAGAAGAATGTAGCGCAAGACCAACTTAATCGGCAACTTGAAGCGCAGGGACACTGGATATGGCAAATCAGTTCTGTGAGAATTCACAAGGTGTAGGTAGTTTCATGAAAGGGGAAGTTATCATCACCTGACAGTAGCATGAAGCTCCAAAGCACGGGTTTTGTTCTTAGCTTCACGCCACTGTCAGGCGGATGGCAATTTTCACTTTTATTAAAAATTAAATTCTATGATTTTACATGCCAAAACCAAGATATGATTATGAGGCAAGCTGCAGTGGGGGTCCTCCGGTTCATTTTGTCTACCTGGGTTCTTTAATGTGCTTCACCTTCATGAAAGTCCTCCACCTTATGCATTCCCACAGAGTTGATTTGCAGCATAAGGGAGCACATAGGCTGTGGCTGCACAAATGCAACAATTAAGAAAATTACCAGGGTTCTCTAGTATCAAGTACCTGCACAAACAGAACATTTAAGCCTCTAAATGTCACAAAAATAAAGACGATTTCCGTTTATTTGACCCTGACAGGACTGGCGAAGCTGACAGAATGATCCAGCAAGTCGAATTAAGCAAGATCCAGAAAAAATATCAGAACACAGAGCTGACTCATTTGGCAATATTTGCTCAAACCAAAGATGTGCCTGCTTTCCATGTATCCAAAGCACACAACTGACACAGAGATAACATCGAAACTCCTAAACAAAGTAGAAATCTATCGCACCCTATTTTTTAGCAAAAAAAAAAAAAAAAAAAGAGGAAAAGGTAGGGGGGAGAGGGGCCTACGGTCTAACGTGTTGCACAGTGGCGGCCGATTTCCTAAAGTCAGTTTCGCTGCAATACAGCCATATAACCCAACCACACTAGAGAAAAAATGTGTGCTGCAAATGCTGTCGCAAGGCAGATTTCTTGTGCCCTGGAAAGTATGGGCGCTGGACTGCTTTTTAATGACTTGCTGTGTGCCATGGACGGAGGAGGCCAATGAGAGCGGCAAAGCATACGAACGCCACAACTGTTCGTTTCGGCCCGATGTTCTTAGGGCAAAAAATAAGCTGTGTTAGAATCTGATAAGTACTGCAATCAGACATTGTGAACTACTGTTATTGTTTGAAAATCTTCCTAGGACAGGCTAAAAATAAGGCATTTTCAATAGGAAATGGCTTGTGTTCAACTCATTCACTGTCCCCTAAGCTTCACCGAGACGCACGCTGCCACCAAGGGGTCGCTATTTGGGTCCCCACAGAGTCAGGCGCAAAAAATCTAATTAACTGGAGTCGAATAAACGGAAGCCTAATGTATGTAAGAAGTTTTTAATAAGGCCCCATTCGTTGCTGTATAGTATGCCACAATTCAAGAAAAATATACCGTATTTATTAGAATCTAGGCTGTTAGTTTTTTTCAAGTAATCATATAGCAAACTCTAGGTCGGCTTAGATTCGATGATTTTAAAAAACACGGCAGTTAGTACAGTCAACGACCGATTTTTCGGACCCTCTAGGGAACGTAAAAACGTCCGAAAATTCAGGCAGTCTGAAAAAATGAATGCATGCAAAAAAACGCACCCTTTTTATTTTTTTCTCAGATCTAGAGGTAAAGGGCGAAGTAACAGGCTTCCGAAACCCTGCCACAGCATCAGTGAAGTGGCTATAAAAAGAGGCGTTCAAAAACTCTGTATGCAGCCGACTGCCGGTTTATTATGTACATGTGCATCGTCGGGCAGGCGGTGTTATTGCTGCAGTGGCTTGAAGAACTTGTTCATTGTTGTTTTGACGGCGTTCCGGTTGCATGCGATCATATTCGCCTCGATCTGAGCAAGGGTCATGTCAGCACTGTACACCGATGAAAGAGTCAACAGTGCTCGCGTCAACTCGGCGCCTGTAGGTGACGCAGGCATTGGCTCCTCATTTTCAACATCGGAGTCTTCTGAATCCCCCACAACCCGACGGACTATTTCCTCGTCAGTCAGTTCTGCACGGAAGTCGAGCTCGTTGTCAGCGTCAACAAACTGTTCAAAAGTTATTTCCGTGGGTATGGAAACCCCAGCAGAGCGGAGGTCGTTGATCACGTCGTCCGACGGTACTGCTTTCCGCGCTTCGATGCCATCGGCGAGGACGATGAAGACGGAGTGGGCGCCATCAAAGGCAAGCGAAATCCCCAAGTTGCGAACAGTGGAGTTTGCTCACGAGCGTCGAAGCACCTAGGCCTAGCGTTGCAGAGCACACTTGACACAAGACAACCACACACCACGCTAGCCAAAACGTGGCCTGCGCAAACAAACAAACAAAATGGCACCGCTCCGGAAACTCCGCCGGAGGCGGAAGTGCGGCGATGAACATAGCCAGCGTGGCCAGACCAAATCGGTGTGTGACGACTAGATTCGGCTAGTTGTGCTTCAAAGCGGTGATATGCTTCGGCTGCAAGTGGATTTCCTTCTCAAGGGCGCTGCGCGAGGAGCCAAAAATTCCTTCCGTCCGTCAAAAAGTCTGGAAAATTGGACGGCGGAGGGTTCGAGCGTCCGAAACTTCAGATGTCCTTATACATTGATTCTATGGGGCTCGTGGCGGTGCCGCGAAGACGTCCGAAATATCAGGCATGTCTGAAAATTTGGGCGTCCGAAAATTCAGTCGTTGACTGTAATTGAAAATGAATGGCAGATAGCTAGCGCAATCTAGAATAGTCAGTATCACAGCTGCTACTAGCCACGCCAGAAGCCAAATGAAGCACACAAGCGATGTCACCATTTTGACCTGTGTCTTATCGGCGTGTGGTGTGGCGTTATCGTAATGGCACCAACCAGGCGATGCCACTATGGTGCCACTTTCAAACGAAACGTTGTGCTAGCTGCAGAGGCAACATCATACATTCAAGACGGCTGGGCCTTCAGCATCGATGAAAAAAACGTCCGTTGTTGGAGGGGGCAACGGGTGACGCTTTTTGCATGTGCCGCAACGCTATGCAAGCGATAATGAAGATAAGTGCACGATAACAGAGAGGAGCTGTTCACCAAGATCGTGCTGCGTTTCGAAGCGTGCGAGCCATGCCGCACTGTCTGCGCATGTGTGGGCGCGCGCGTACGCAAGCATACGAGGCTAGCAGCGATGATGTAGAGTGAGCTCGGCATGTCCTTACTAAGGAAATGCTGTTTTCATTTTGTGAACACTGTCCTCACTTTCTTTATCAGACAGCATACGAAGCAAGTTCCTTTTATTTTTTCTGGCCTCGGGCACTCGGAAGTCGGCTTAGAATCGGGGCCGGCCTAGATTCGAGTAAATACGGTAGTATAAGAAAACTGCTATGGTATTTGTTACACACAATAGGCAGGCTAGACACACCTGAGGTCGTTTTCTCGGTCAGGTTTGTCCTGGATGAGCCACAATAGGTCAAAACGTGATAGAAGCGCAGCTGGCAGTTGAACATTCTGCTCAATGGTGCGTTTTGGGTTGTAGCGACCGTATGCAGGATTGGCTGCTGCCAGAATGGACGTGCGTGCATTCAGAGTTGTCATAATGCCAGCCTGCAGCAAGCAATAAAAAGGTATGAAGCATCAAACACTATTGCTGCAACGACAGCTTTCCTTATGCTACAGTTGAACCTCGCAATAACGAAATCAGCGGGAACGAAAAAAAATTCACCTTTGCGAGAATTTCGTTGTTGCGAAATGAGACAGCACAGATACACAATGCATCGCAGAACAAAACTTTACAGTCAAAATTCCGTTAGCCTTCTTTGGAAGCTTGTTTGAGGATATAGAGCCGCATAGCCGACAGTACGAAGTGCGCCGATCAGCAGTGGCAGCACTGCCGTGGAGCAGTATTCTCGGTCAATTGCTTTCGGAAATACGATCACTTTTGAGAGATTTTGTGTAACTTGGCCACGGTCGCAGAGCAACAGCACTCCAATCATGCAGCAGCATTTCTCCAGAGCATGCTGTCGCCCATAGGCACTGATGTGCCGGGGCCAAGTACGAAAGTGATCGTATCTCGTATACCCGAAGGCAGTCGATCGAGATTACAGCCCCTTCGCACAAATTCACGTATGGCACCGAATCCTCACACAATGCCTCACAGGTGGCAACAAAACTAGCGTTCTTGAAGCAAGGAATGCATATTCCTGGGCGACCACTCAATCACGGCCCAATGCGTGGCACATTACGCTGCAACCGCTATAAACAATTCCAAGTAAGTAGGACATGGATTCCCTTGTTTTTGCTGCATTTTTCTAGCCGAGGCGCACATTATGCACTGCACTAGGTGTGCAAAAACAATTGTTACATGTCGGTAGCTATACATGTGCCGCTTCAAACGGGCGATCAACAAACAAGACAGCAGCGTTGACGTGTTCCGGTGCAATTGCTTCTGGAGCTTGGTCGCTTTTGCACATGTTGCACAGCCCAATGCACATGTTTGGGCGGTGCCCAAACATGTGCATTGTGGTGGTAGGTTACACAATTTTTTAGTGCTAAGCAATCGCATTTGAACACATTTTGGAGGCCGCTAGCCTTGCGCGAGTAGGTAATATGCGAGGTTACGTTCTGGCAAATTTTGTTGCTGTGGGATTATAGCACAATGACATTTCGTTCTCAAGAGGTGCAAAATGTATTGAATCCTATGGACATTTGCCGGGGATGCGAAAATATTTTGTTGGAAGAATTTCGTAGTCACAGGATTTCGTTATCACAGGTTTCGACTGTACAACAGCCCTAATGTAAGGAAAGTTGACAGCCTAAGTTGAGCCTTGTTTGGTTACTGAACACTTGCGTGCTCAGAAAACACCAAGTTCTACCCAGAGCACAAGATTATTTGATGCTAAAGTTAAATTAAATTCTAGGGTTTTATGTGCCAGAACCACAATATGATTCTGAGGTATGTTGTGGCAGAGGAGTCTAGAATACCTTTAGCAATCTGGGGTTCTTTAATGTGCCCCTAATTATAAGCATTCATTCATACTAAAGCTATTACAATATGCACAAGAGCTTCAGAGAACTGAACATTGCACCCAGCATCACAAGTAACAGTGCTGAGAGAACAATTTTAAGGTGACATAGCAGTAATAAAGAAAGGAAACAGAACAGCTTCAAAGGTGACAAGTAGATGGCTGCACCTTAGCAATAGAGATGGTCTGCTGCTCCATGACCTCATGTATTGCAGTACGATCACTGTCCATCATTTTGTCAAACTCGTCAATGCAACAAACGCCCCGGTCGGCCAGCACAAGTGCACCTCCTTCAAGTGTCATTTCACCTGTCAGTGGGTCCTTCATGACGGACGCAGTCAGACCAACACCAGATGAGCCACGACCTGTTGTATACTGACCTGCAAAACAAAAATAGTCAGGTGTGCAATTGTCATCAGCTGCATTTGTATTAATGAACAGTGTAAGCGATAAATCCATGGTGCGGAAGCACCATATGACCTTTTCCCAGTATCACGAGAAATGAGACTGCAACTTTCAAGCACACCTTTCATGTAGTTTGCCTGAATGCCACGCTCCATGATACAATTTAGTTGAAAACTGCAAGACCGCTTGCATAAATTAAACAGATCTGAAAGCAAATGTCAGCACACTTGTCCAACACATTCTGCTGCTGCTTGGTGCGTTGAATTGTGCAATAAATTTACAGAGCCAACCTTTTTCATAGTTCTGCTACATAATAACTACACCAGGGGAGGTGTTCCGTAAGCGTCCACCTAGTGGACATGTCCATTTCGTCTGCTGCTGAAGTGCTGATTGACTGTGGCACCTGGCTGCTGTGCACACGCAGCCCACCCCAGCCAATCGGCACTTGAGAAGCAGATGAAATGGACATGTCTACTAGGTGGACTGTTACGGAACACCTCCCCTGGTTCAGCAAAAATTTATACATTTCAACTGCCACATTTGGAGCCTGTAGAAAATGCACCTGCTGAAAATGTTAGGTATCTAGTAGTCACAGTTGGTTCTAACCTGGCATGAAACAAGCGCATAAAAAGATCACAAAGCAGTTGGCTATATTGTGCGTTTCCACCTGACATCAGAAGCTTTACACTAGCACTCCCAAGAATTTAAAGTTCTTTTGCTTTTTCCCAGCATTGCTTTGAAATCCTCATGGAATGACGCAATAATAAACTAAATGTGGCTTAATGGCCACCGAATGTAGTGGCACGCAGGTACTTATTAAGAAGTAATCAACATGACCTTAACTTACTTCTTGGTGCAAGTCGATCAATGTAAGACAGCAACTGTGACTTCGCCACGCCAGGGTCGCCCATTAAACAAATGTTGATGTTGCCTAGAGGAGAGGGGAAATGAAAAAACACTCTGCAAACCAGACAGGCACCGATATCCCTTTGCTGATTTCGCCACAAGTAGCATGCACACAAGCAAGAGGTCTGATTTGAAGTATCAAATGAAAAAACAGAACTCACCTCTAATCTTCATGCCATTTGGGTTGCGGTCGATGCCTCCTACAAGCAGAAGCAGCAGTGCTTTTTTGACATCTTCGTGTCCATATATTTCAGGTGCTATGCTGCCAGCCAGCTTGGCATAGAAGTCAGGTTCTGATCAAATTGAAAAACAAAAGCAAAAAGCTAACCTTCAAAGCTCGTAATTCAAACACTCTTCAATTTAGCAAAAATTTTAACTACAGGAACCAACGACCACAGAGAGAGAGCATGACACAAGGACAGGTACAGACTTGCAACTAATTTTTATTACACAAAGACCACAAGTAAGTACAGTCCAGAAATACACCATTGCGCATGTGCAGCAAAACCCAAAACGCCAAAAATAACTTTCTGTTCAGGCAACATGCAACCTAATTAAGCTCTTCAATAAACCTCATCTCACTGTTGTGCAGCTAAACTGAGGTACCGCTGACACAATCAGGTGCCTTCCTTCTTATATGGCATGTCTCGCGTATCTCCTTCGCCTGATAGCCGAGCTGTGCATTGATTAAGTACTGCATTGATGCATGGCCTCCATGATTGCCATAGCGCCCAGTAATAGGTGGCGTCCAAATCCACGCCTTATAGGGTGGTGCCCTCTGCGTCTTGAATGTGGACCTTAAAGGCTATGCTCTTGTAGGCTGAATAGCAGCAGAAGCAATTTTGCGAGCCGGAACACGTCATAGACATCAGGTTTTATCACTATCGTCGGTGCCCATACAATTTTAAGAGACTACAGAGATAGAAAAATTGTTCTAAATATTTCTATTTGCTTTCCAGAGAAACCACAGCACATTTAAACGCTTCAAATGGTAGGCTTTCTATTGCACTAAAAATACTTAAGTAGACAGTCCGTTTAAAAAATTTGTCATTTTTGGCTTGTCCTGTTACATTTGTTTTCTTTAAATACTTTCAAAACCATCAATACTGAAATTCAAATTGAAACTAATATCAAATACAGTAGAGTCCTTACAACAGACCCTGATAATCTGACAAAAAATTTCTGTTTTATCCGAAACGTCCCACTCCTAAACATTGGTTGCAATGTGTAACAATGTTATTGCAAAGAGTGAGTGACAAACGTCCAAAGTAAGAAATTAAGATAATAAAAAAGTCACAGTTTTACTTGAGAGTCAAAGCATCGGTTGCAATAGCAAATTAGTAGACAGCTATGCTAAGTAAGGATAGTAGTTCTATCAGCCATATAAACTTGTAAACATTTGCTTACTAACTAAATTAACAAGCACGGTGTCATGCGTGCACACGCAAACATCAACACATCTCGCTCGATGACCGCAGAAAGTTGCTGTCAAAACGTTGGAGTGAAGAGTTGGAGAAGCGTGGCAGCAGCAGTGAGCAAATTGACCTTTGTGCTGTCTCTCACTTCAATGCAAACTAAACGTCGAAAGCACAGCGCATACAAAGCTACCGGCACTCAGCACACTTTGTCCACATCGCACATCGCTTTCAAGATATGGGGCCTGCAAAGCAGCAGCCACTGGAGTGCCACCCGACCTAGTGCCACCCGATTCATGGCCGATCCCCCATAGTGGGTTGAGCCACACTCATAAGCACCAAACCAGACCAAATTTGGTGCACACAGTTGTGTCACAAGAGCCCGTCTGCATTTTCCATCTTATGTAAATAAGGTGCTGAGACTGTGCACATACATTCTGACTGTGAGACACTGCACTGCCATTAGCTTGGCCGCCTCTTCTGGCCTTGTGGAACAACTGACTTTACAACCAGTAAACGGGTATTAAAAGCCAACTGCAATGAAATCTCACTTGAGCTCAATTTGTTTTAAATGGATAGCAGACATTACCAAAGTGACTGCAGCAAAGCCAGAAGTCTAGCAACCATGGAACAAATTTAACTTAGCTGCATATAAAGGCTCGCCACACAGCTACCAATAGGGTGCATATGACATCAATCTCAGACTCGCATGCAGTACATTGGAAGCTATCTCAATGGTATTTGTCTTTAAATGCCAACTGCAACAAAATTTCACTTGGGCTAAATTGACTATAAATGCCTAGCCGCAGGGCTGGTAATTGCCTAATTTTGTTATTATCAGCTATTAAATAGCGCCTATGCGGACGACGCATGTACCTGGCAGCAAGGCGGTTGCAGTTCGGATGTGGCAAATATTGAAGAACCATACGCAACTGTTGATCTCCAAGTTGCGCCATTTTGCGCCAAGGGAGCCAGGCACATTGCTTGCTCATCATTTGCGAGTTGATGGGCGTCTCTCTCGGCCTGCGTTCTCCCTATTGCGATGTGATTTGAGTTGTTGCAAGAATGCCGACATGTGCGTTGCCGTCGGCTATGTACTAGTGCACGAGAAATGGCTGTGCAGTACACAACACTGAGTAGAGGTTGGCCGAACACACCCTTCCTGTTCCAGCTTTCAGAGGGAAAGCATGCACAGTGACACAGCAGACAAGTGCAACGTGGACCAGCCAACACGCACAAAGCATATAAACTGCAGTTGACGAAGTTGCACAAGCTAAATTTCAACCGCAGTCACTTACCCATCAAGATTTGCTTGGCAAATGCTTTCTCAGAGTGACTGTAAGTACTATATGTCATGCACGAAAACCAAAGGTAGCGTTCAAAGGTAAGTTCTGTTCAGGGGCGATATTATTGAGCTATCATTTCCAGTAGTGCATCATCTTCAAGATATTTCATGTGTCTCTACATCAGACACGTCGAAGTACAGTCAAATCCTGATATAACGAATCACGTGGGGCCACCGAAAATCTTTCGTTATTCTGAAAGGTCGTTTGAGTGAAGGCCCCAAAATTGACCATTCCGCCCATCAGTTCATAAGGCCTGAACATTTGAGCTATCCATAAAAACGTTGCCGTTGGCTCTTGGCCCTCGCTGTTGCTGTTTTCCATAGATTTTGTCGCCACGCACCATTGAAGCAACTTATAGTAAGAGGGAAGCGCACAAAGAAGACGCCGACGCTGAGAAAACTGCTGACAAAAGGGAAGCTCCATGCTGCTTCAAAAGCGCAATGTTACTTGTTTGTTTCCACATTCCTTGCCGTGGACACCGCAACTGTCTTACTCGAGGCGGACACCTGTACTATCCCAAAGTGCAAGCGTGCGTAGACAACACCGCCCGGAAAGTGCAAAGTGCAACCGTGTGGCATCCCAGCGAGTATGGTCACAGAAAGAGGCTTGCGTAGGAAGAAGGGCAAAAAAAGGAAGAGACGCGCCTCTGATGCTAGGCGACGCTTGCCTGGGCAGACTATGCACTCGTAAAACCTGATGCGTTGTCACCTCTGGAATTGATTTTTAAAAAATTCTCTCCCGCATTTTTTTATTGAGCACTGTTTCAGCTTTCCTAAACCCGTGCACCGCGGCATCCACTTTCTACGCCTTGTCGTCTTCTAGCCTACTGTTTCAGTTGCCGTGAAAGATACGTGGAAATCTAATAATCCCTAGATTTTGGAGTATTAGTTCATAGTACTGAGGCATTGTTAACATGACATGAAGACTGAATAACAATCATTATTCTGAAAAGTTCAGTATTCTAAAGGTCATGGTACTGAAATATTTTTACGTTGAAGCCATAAGAAGTCAGCTGGGGATTTCTGAAAAGTTGGTTAATCTGAAATGTTTGTTAATCTGGTGTTCGTAGTAACAAGATTTCACTGTAGGCGAACGAAATCCTTTTTGACGCAGGGCTAAAAATGAGCAGCAACTACACGCTACATTTGTCACAAAGGAGAACGCGACATGGCGGCCATGGTGTAGATATGGCGGCAAGCCATATAGCAACGCAATGCCGCCATAGCAAAATGGGCAAAGTTTTATCACAGCTGCAGTCCGGCCTGTCTGGCCGTGAGTTCACGCACACTTAGCACAGAGCCCCTCTAGCCCAGCCATGCCAAGCCTCAGCTACTTATTATCCTTTATACTACAGATGGCGGTATTTGTCTAATCAGATGACGAGTCTGACACTTCCAGCGTGCCAGGCAGTGGTGGTGAAGTCGGATACATCCTGCCGGAGACGCTACGCGTGGATCGCGCACAGACTATATTGCCACACTATATCGCACCTTTATTTTAGCCACCCCAATGAGCTGTTCTTCGAGCAGAGGCAGAACACATTAAGGCCCTGCTGTTGACCGTAGACTACCAGATAAAGTAAAGCAGCTGGACTCGCAGAATACTTCACATTAGAGAGTTTCAGTTTAGGGGACGCAAGCGGCTTGCGTACACAACTAGGGGCGACGGTACTGCGCACGCGCAGACCGCTACGTCTGCTTGTTTCCTTGGGTTGTTTGGCCGGCCGAAAACATTGCTGCCCCTAAGTGGTCACGTTACCCACGTGACTCTCGCAGTGTAGGAGAACTTACGAGTAGCTAGCGGGTAGATAATCAAATAAATATTTTGCCAAGTGTCGACAGACGCCGTTTTTATATATATATTAGAGAGGTTTAGCGTGTCCGGTATTCGAGTAAACGAAGTTGGGGCATTGGGGCGGAGCCATAAACGGGATCGGCCTGCATCGTGCATCCACCTGGCGGCGCAAAGCTCAAACGGACAAAAGCAGCTAATATTGCTGTAACCAAGTATATTCTACTTCGCTGCTGGTGTAAATTTTCGGCACTGGCGTAATTGTGTTGCTGCCAAAAATTTCTACCCTCAGCAAAGTAAAATACAATTGGTTACTGCAATATTAGCTGTTTTTGTCTGTTTGAGCTTTGCACCACCAGGTGGCTGCAACATGCAGGCCGCTCCCGTTCCCAACGCCCCAGCCTGGGTTTACCCGAATACCGGACACTCTAAACCTCTCTATTAACTGCTTTTAAATAAGAATAGTTTTATGTGCTTTACTTCATATGCTTGATTTCATGTTTTAAAGAATGATAATGCAGCAAAGATCAGACGTTGATGGCGCTGCAAGCGCATGCGGCCTCACTGCGGCTTGCGTTTGGGGCCGCTAACCTATAACGTGTTTCTGCTTGCGTACGCAAATGCACCCAAGCGCTAGGGGCCCCAACGCCTTGCATCTCCTAAACTAAAACTCTCTATTAAAAGAACATTGCGGGCGCGCAACAGTGTTGTCACAGCGCACGAAGCGGCTAACAAAGTATACAAACTCTGTGGCTAGCAGACGTGTGGGACCCGTTCGCTGATACAATGGCACGGACTACAAGCAAGGAAGGCAGACACAAGACAGCACAGGCGCTGGTTCTCCATTCTTCACTGTACATCACTTCCGCCGAGCAATAATGGCGGCATTCCTTTCAGTTTCGGTATGAAAAACATTGATTTTTGCTAGCTCTTTGTGATGCACTGACCTGTATTTCAAGCGTACGATTTTGCACAGAGGCTACTGCATGTCTAGATACTAGGCTTTTTACGCAGTTGAAAATTTCGTTGCAGTTGGCCTTTAAGACACATTGCAACACCTTGTAAGTGCATCTACAAGAAGCATACAATGAGTTTTAAGCAGTAAAGAGGCACACCGGTTTGAGCAAGTTGGTTCTTTGTCACTTTTGGTGAGCTGTAATGGCAGTGCATTTTCCAGTTTCAATAGAGAACACACGGATTTTTCCGAGTTTCTGATGCACCAATTTGCGTTTTACAATCAGTTTTGTGTTGAGCCTTCTCTGTAGCTATCAGCACAATTTTTTTTACACAATGCGAAATTTCACAGCAGTTGGCCTTTAATAGAAGTCAACAAAAAAATAACCCATGACTTAATACCATGCATATTTAACAAAGCAGAGCAACAAGGCTTCGAAAATTTTCTTGGCGGTTTACTCTTGACTAAACAACAATTTGCAGGCATTATTTCACACCTGAGAGTGCCTCCAGCTCCTCAGGCATCATCATGCTGTCGTCCAGTTCATCATCTTCCATCTTATTCATCTTGACAATCCTCTGAATTTTTGTGAAAACAAAAGAATTAAAACAAGTAAGCATCACCAAAAGAATGCAGCCCAAACAAAGTACCTCTCCTTCTAGCAGTTAATATATATAAACAGGATGATGAACAAAAAAGACAAACAACAAACAAAATTCGGCAATGACATCTACTGAAAAAACTATTTGTAATTGCAGTGTTTTTTCATCAAGTCTGAGGGTTGGTTCAGAACCCAGGAAAACACAGTACGCAGATAGCATACAGTGCTGTGACCATTTCAGCCACCAATCTTGCAAGCGGGGCACAAGGTTACCTTGCTCTCAAATGCTCTCTTTTCAACAAGAGCCTGCTCCTCACTCTTTTCTGGACAGTTTATTTTGTAATATCATTTCCACACGCGGCTGCTATTGGCCACTAGCTGACATCAATCAAAGGGGTGTTTGGATCAGTGTGCTTCTTCTTAATGTTGCTGCACATATTTATCGACGCAGTTTAATAAACAGGCTGAAACAAACAAAAACCTGCTTTTGAATTTCTATAATAATTACGTACTTCCAGAATAAGCCGCCGATTGTTTGCTCATGCTTGGTCACGGCCACCTGCATAGGAATTCAACTTTGGCCACCCTGCTAATCACAGCCGTTGGGTCTAGCTAATTTCGAGTAGTTTCGGACATGCACTCAACTAGCCTCGAGCCACACGAAACTTGAAGCCAGACCACACGCTAGCTTACCAGCGTGCGCTCACTCCTGGCTGCTCCTGGTTAGACGTCTTGGCAGATTTCACTTTGTAATAATTGAGCTATTGATAGCGTTTCAAAATGTGCAAGTTGGATGTGACTATCCATCGGTCAAGCTGATGCAGGACAAAGCCAGTCCGCACCACGTAGCACTGCCAGGCAGGAGCATGAGTGCACACTCTAACCTCGTCATGCACAAAACAAACCCTGCAGTTGCATATAGCTGCGATGTGATACATAGTGTCACACAGTAGTGACGGTGACGAAAGCAGCAAAACTGTGACGAAACTAGCGTTTTATTGGGCGAACCTGTGCCCTCAAAAACAGGCTACACTGGAAGAACAAAGCGTCAAACACAGTTGGTGATCGGCGAAAATCTGATCTGCTGGTCAAGCGCGTCAGCTTGCATACAGGAGTAATCGAAGGTTCCAGAAAAATCACTGGTACCCACGTGTCTTCCACAAAGTTCTACACAATTCGTGTCACACATGCAACTAGATTACACAAGCTTCAGCCACTACAGACAGCAGATAGAACCATCAATAACATTCAAGAAACTTCTGATACATGCGGGCACATCCTGCGCTGAGCAATAACATTTGTTAGACAGTGAAAAAGCGGTCAATGCCCCTCTCAAAAAGCACCGTCCCGATGCTACAAACAGGACAGCAAAAAACAAAAGTAACAAAACAACAAAGGAACAAAGTTTAAAAAAATAAAGTATAAAGTTCAGCTATGCAAAGCCCCAAAGTTCGTTAGAGCTGGTAGAACAGCTTAAAGGAGTACTGAAACAAAAATGTGCGATCTTGTTTTTCTGCTGCAATAAGGCTAAACCCCATGAGCGCGATTTTGTGCGCGACAGCGACGAGCGACGGATCGGGCCGTCGCGTGAACAGATCGCTCGGTCTTGTCGCGCGATCGCTCGGTGCTGCAAATCTAGAATTCGTCGCTCGTCGCCCGGAAGTGCTATGAGCGGCTAGCCGGAACTGGATGTACAAAACTCAAGTACTTCCGATTGTCGCAGGGAACGAGCAAACGATTGAATTTTTATACGTGCAAGGATAAGAACATACTGCAAAACTTTCAGAAATATTTTATGCTGCTTTTTACAGTAAAACACATCAACTTAAGGTAATAAAGCACGCGTCACGCTAGTTTCGGCGCCTATATTGCTGCCCTGATACCGGCAACACTGGGGAGACGTCGCTCGAAGTCATCGCTCGCATGGGGTGCAACTTGTAGGCAACGAGCGAACGCGACAGCCATCTCCATCGCGTCGCTTATCGCTGTCGCGTGCAAGATCGCTTGCATGGGGGTTTATACTATAAGAAGCTAATGACCCAGTAATCACGGCAGGGAACATCAGTGGCTTCAGAGTGCAACAGGTAATTATTTGGAGTCTTGTTTGTAGCGACCAGTCCAAGTATCGATTTCAGGGAGCAACGAGATCACCCAAAGAAGCAATGTAAACACAGCTGGGCACATGATAGCACAAAACTGTGATGTGTGAACGCCACTGCGCTCACCGGCGTGCAAGCTTCGTGTCACTTAATATGCCTGCATGTGCTTTTCGAGGTCCTCGCCATTATCGTCATCCTCATTTTTGTCGTCCATCGACGACTATTTCCTGCAGACGGAAGTCGCTGCCATATTAGACTTGGCCAACCACTTTTGACTGGATCCACTACAAAGCAGCGGCTCGGAAAGTACGGCTAGGGACAGCTATCAATTGCGTACGCACCACTACTAGTAGCACGAAATTTGTTGAGGGTGCTTTGGTAATGAAGCATATTCCAGAGCAGGATACAAGATGGGGTAAAAGTCAGCACAGCTACAGGCTTCAGGCTACAGGCCGGAGATAGGCGGCGACGTCGAGATTCTCTTCGCCGGTGACATGCGGCAACATGGCGTCAAGAGTCGTTGTCGGGTTCCTTCCATAAATTAGCTTGAACACCATCATTTGAGTTGTTTCTTGCGCTGCCATGTTATAAGCGAAGGTTACATACGGCAGGACTGCACCCCACATCTTGTGCTCGACATCAATGTACATTGCTAGCATGTCGGCGAGGGTTTTGTTCAGGCGCTACCCTTAAGCCCATTCGTCTGTAGGTGGTAAGCAGTTGTCCTCCTCTGGCTTGTCTGACTATACTGCCAAAAGGATTGGGTGAGCTCTGCTGTAAATGCCGTTCCTGTGTTGGCGATGAGGACTTCTGGGGCACCGTGTTGCAGCAGATGTTCTCGATGAAGGATTTCACCGCTTCAGCTGCACTACCTTTTGGCAGAGCTTTCGTTTCAGCGAAGCGGGTGATGTAGTCCGTCGCCACAATGATCCACTTATTTCCAGATGTTGATGTCGGAAAGGGCCCCAAAAAATCCATCCCGATCTGCTAAACGGTGGGCAAGGAGGCTCGATCGGCTGCAGTCCCAGACCGTCGTCCCGGACCATTGAGCAGGCTAAAACACCTGCCCACAGAAGTTGGACTTCTACCTGAGACAACGAAGATTGTGGCCAAGTCTACAACCCCGATGGCAGCCCCAGCATCCCCTATCGTGCTGGCAAGGCTCAGGGAGCCACCAACATTCTGTGGATCAACAGCTGAAGACCCAGAAACCTGGCTGGAGACCTACGAACAAACTGCGAGTTTCAACAACTGGCACTCCGATGACAAGCTTGCCACCAGAATGAGGTTTGAGAACCGGGAGTCAACCCTGACAACATGGGACCTGTTCCGTAGTGGCTTCCTGCGAACCTTTACGAGTGTCGTGCACAAGGGTGAGCCCAAGCTCTACTAGAAACCCACATGCAGCTGCCAAACGAGAACATCGCAATCTTTGCTGAGGAAATGACTCGCCTCTTCTGCCATGCCGACCCCGACATGTCTGAAGAAAAGGAAGTTTGGTTCTTGATGCGGGGTGTGGAAGAACAACTCTTCACTGGATCAATACGCAACCTGCCCAAGACTGTCACTGATTTTGTTTCGGAGGCCACAGCGATAGAGAAGACGTTTGAAATGCCCACCAGGCAATATAACCAGCCTCCACTGACAACAAACTCCGCCGAAGCTCAAGCGCTACACGCTGGTGACCTGCACAAGACGATAAGAGCGGTCGTATGGGAAGAGCTACAGAAGTTCTACCCAAGGCCACAGCCCCAGGTGGCGTCGATTGCTGACATACCGTATTTACTCGCATAATGATTGCACCCATGAATTTTGTGGTCGAAATTCGATTTCTTTTATTTCTCGTGTAATGATCGCACCCTGAACTTACCGCAGCGATATGTCGTGTGCCAAGTCTAACTAATAATGATCGCACTTACCATCTGTCGACTGCTATGCGAACAACTCTTCAAGACAAACCAAGCGGTCTGCACGCACCAAACATTCTTCAGCAGATGCACCATTTCATTCTTTTCATCACTTTCCGCACTTCCATGACAAACAAAAAGCTGCAACCAAACTTGTCTTTATTATGTGTAGGCTTTATAATGGTTGTGGTCAACAATAACAAAAAAGGTGCCTTTTGATTCTCGTCTGCACTCGTGGGCACGCAACAAACCGCGAGCGGCAACGATAGCAGCCACGTTTACACTGATATGTTGGAAGTGTACCCTATTCATACGCCGACGCTTGTAACACAGCTAAGATATTCGCCCACCCTTAGCGGAAATGTGCTGTGTTAGGATAGTAGTGAAGACAAATGCCGCAATTTCCGCCGCACGCCCGCCATGTGTTTCTGTCCCCTTAAAGTGGACATGGCTGCGTTATTGCCACGAACTTGCCAATATTAACAATATTATTCATCATTGATACTGAAGAAACTGTTTCAATGCACGTAATGTACTCACGAGACGAAAAAAAATCGCGTTCGACTTGCTCCGCCAGCCGCCATTTTTTTTTTGTGTCCCGCACTACATACAGTGGCAGCCGCCTATTTGTTGACCTGTTGCCATGCCGCAGCAAACGCAGGATGAAGAAAAACATTTCTTTTTGTGGGAAATTTAATTTGCGTAACGATCACACCCCTGAATTTGTGTCAATTTTTTGTCAAAAAAGTGCGATCATTATGCGAGTAAATACGGTAGTTAAAGAAGAGCTTAAGCCGTCGCCCAAAGGAGATAAAGAAATACATGTGACAATAGCGTTGATACTGCAACCATCGCGATGAGTCCAATGGCTGAGAGCACTACAGTTCACTGAGGACAACTATGTTTGGCACGATTGGGCTGTCATAGGCGCGAAAATCAGAAACTGTGCCACCTATGTGAACACTCAAAATCAAATTTGAACTGCACGCCACAGTGATGTTCAGTAGGCAGACTGTTGTGGGCACACCCAGCTCCACTGCAGCCTTCGCAGTGCAGTTCAATGAAGAAGGAATGGAAACACCACGAACACTATGATTGCCCCTAACTCCGCTTCTGCTGAATGCATTGAAGAACTTTTTGCAACAAAGTATTTCTGAAATAGTCTAATTGAACTTCGAATGCATTTCTCGACTTCTATAAGAAGTGGTTCAGGGCCCCTTTAAATGCGAAAACATGTGCAAAGATCAGCCCAATTAGCCACCAATAAGCACACGGATCATGTCGAATATGCGGCAACGTAATTCAGGCTGCTTCAACAGCTGCCACTCCAACCCGCAAGCATGATCTTGGGACCAATCACTGATGAACCACCCGTACAGACATATTAGCGGCAAGCATTTCATGGCAGCTTGGGGCTCATTATCACAACGGCCACACTGCCTAGGCCACCAGGCTTAATCAGCACTGCTTCATCGGGTGTCAGCGACTACAGTTAGGGTTCGGTGCCAAATTGACACAGATCTAATCGCAGCAGCCATGCGACACTCGGAAAGCCACCGAACCACCTCGTAAATGAAAGCAAATGCATGGGATAGCAACAAAGTTGTTCCCAGCGGCCATCTTTGAGACGCACTGTACGTGTACGGCACCCTTTCGTTACCAACGCCGTTCATTGCCGCACATCATTATCTTCTTGCAACTTCGAGCAACTCCTTGCAAGACTATAGCTTTGGATTTACACAGCGGATACGAAAGCATCATGGGTGATTGCATGCATTTACACGGACAACGGATGAACGAGGGCGGGTATGGGGTCATGCGAGCTTTCTGTGAGCCTTTAGATTTCATAATTTGACCAGCGGCAACTAATGCCGAACCTCACAATGAAACAGCATGGACCGCGCCTGCGTTTTACCGTCAGTGCCGGCTACGCACGAAACAATGATCAAGTCACATGGTGCACAGTCCTTTCACCTGTCGCATAGATTGGCCTCATGATAAACCATCTGTCGTAAAGTTCTGTAGTCAGGGTGTCTACCAAGTTGACATTTCCAAATTCCCTGAGTTTCCCAGGTTTTCCCTGAGTGCTTTTGCAATATTCCTTCAGTGACACAGAACTTTGTTTTATGTCTAGACGGGCTCCCTACATCATGTCGCCCAATGGTGTCACCCTCTGTAAGCATGTTAAAAAATAAAAAACAACTTAATCCAGTTTGAATAGTAAGGGGCAGTGTTTATCTTATTCAAAAAGAAAACAGAAGGGAGGGGTTAGTAAAATGCACAGCGAATAAAACCTCTTCGAAAGAAATAGTAAAAACTATTGCAAATTGAGTCGAACATTCTCAAGTACGAATAAAAGAGATGCATGCAGACTATTTTCGAATATGAGCTACTACTATCAACTGATAGCAAGCTAATTCGTATGAGGCCCGAACTTTATCACAAGTCAGATTCTCTCGCAACAGCTGGTAAGTCAACCTCAACTGTCCTGGCATACTCTCAGCGTGCGCACATGGTCTCAGTGTTGCGTTCCAGTGTTTTAAATTAAAAGTTTTTATTGCTTGGATGAGGGACACCTGCATATCGGTGTTAGCCAACGCTTTGCTTTTAGAGTGCAAGCTCTTCCAAAAAAGCAGCAGAATGCTTCCTTTCCCATTCATTTCTGAATGCGTAGGTCCTTTGTCTTCTTGTTTTCCTTTGGCTGCGCGTTCGCCACATGGACTATTTGAAGCATCCTCTTGGACATTTGTGTACAGTCAGCGTCCGATTTTTCGGACTCCCTAGGCGCCGCGAAAACGTCTGAAAAAATTAATGCATGTCTTTTACAGGCCTTAACGGCTCAAATCGCCACAGGCACGCCCGAAAAAGTTCTGTAGGACTGCCAGTACACTTATTAGGCATATCGGTGCTCGTAGTGTGACAGAAGATGGCGAGCGCATGCATGTATAATCAGGGTCTACCAAGTTGACATTTCCAAATTCCCTGAGTTTTCCAGGCTTTCCCCGAGTGCCTTTGCAAAATTCCCTGAGTGATACAGAAATATGTTTTATGTCAAGACTGGCAGAAACCATATCGCCTGATGCTTTCACTCTCTAGTAAGCACACGGAAAAAAAAAAAAAACTTAATCTAATTTGAATACCAAGGAGTAGTGTTTATGTTATTCAAAAAGAGAATAGAAGGGAGGGGTTAGTAAAATGCACAGCAAATGTCTTCGAAAAAAATTGCAAATCGAGTTGGACATTCTCAAATACGAATAAAAAGGAGATGCATACAGAACTTTCGAAGTTAATCAACAAGCGTAAGACAGCTGACATAAGGAAGTATAACATGGATAGAATTGAACAAGCTCTCAGGAACGGAGGAAGCCTAAAAGCAGTGAAGAAGAAACTAGGAATTGGCAAGAATCAGATGTATGCGCTAAGAGACAAAGCCGGCAATATCATTACTAATATGGATGAGATAGTTCAAGTGGCTGAGGAGTTCTATAGAGATTTATACAGTACGAGTGGCACCCACGATGATAATGGAAGAGATAATAATCTAGAGGAATTTGATATCCCAGAAGTAACGCCGGAAGAAGTAAAGAAAGCCTTGGGAGCTATACAAAGGGGGAAGGCAGCTGGGGAGGATCAGGTAACAGCAGATTTGCTGAAGGATGGTGGGCAGATTGTTCTAGAAAAACTGGCCACCCTGTATACACAATGCCTCAAGACCTCGAGCGTACCGGAATCTTGGAAGAACGCTAACATAATCCTAATCCATAAGAAAGGCGACGCCAAAGACTTGAAAAATTATAGACCGATCAGCTTACTGTCCGTTGCCTACAAAGTATTTACTAAGGTAATTGCAAATAGAATCCGGAACACCTTAGAGTTCCGTCAACCAAAGGACCAGGCAGGATTCCGTAAAGGCTACTCAACAATAGATCATATTCACACTATCAATCAGGTGATAGAGAAATGTGCGGAATATAACCAACCATTATATATAGCTTTCATTGATTACGAGAAAGCGTTTGATTCAGTCGAAACCTCAGCAGTCATGGAGGCATTGCGGAATCAGGGTGTAGACGAGCCGTATGTAAAAATACTGAAAGATATCTATAACGGCTCCACAGCCACTGTACTCCTCCATAAAGAAAGCAACAAAATCCCAATAAAGAAAGGCGTCAGGCAGGGAGATACGATCTCTCCAATGCTATTCACAGCGTGTTTACAGGAGGTATTCAGAGAGCTGGATTGGGAAGAATTGGGGATAAGAGTAAATGGAGAATACCTTAGTAACTTGCGCTTCGCTGATGATATTGCCTTGCTTAGTAACTCAGGGGACCAACTGCAATGCATGCTCACTGATCTGGAGAGGCAGAGCAGAAGGGTGGGACTAAAAATGAATCTGCAGAAAACTAAAGTAATGTTTAACAGTCTCGGAAGGGAACAGCAGTTTACGATAGGTAGCGAGGCACTGGAAGTGGTAAGAGAATACATCTACTTAGGACAGGTAGTGACTGCTGATCCAGATCATGAGAGTGAAATAATCAGAAGAATAAGAATGGGCTGGGGTGCGTTTGGCAGGCATTCGCAGATCATGAACAGCAGGTTGCCATTATCCCTCAAGAGAAAAGTGTATAACAGCTGTGTCTTACCAGTACTCACGTACGGGGCAGAAACCTGGAGGCTTACGAAAAGGGTTCTACTTAAATTGAGGACGACGCAACGAGCTATGGAAAGAAGAATGATAGGTGTAACGTTAAGGGATAAGAAAAGAGCAGATTGGGTGAGGGAACAAACGCGCGTTAATGACATCTTAGTTGAAATCAAGAAAAAGAAATGGGCATGGGCAGGACATGTAATGAGGAGGGTAGATAACCGATGGTCATTAAGGGTTACGGACTGGATTCCGAGGGAAGGGAAGCGTAGCAGGGGGCGACAGAAAGTTAGGTGGGCAGATGAGATAAGGAAGTTTGGAGGGTCAACATGGCCACAATTAGTACATGACCGGGGTAGTTGGAGAAGTATGGGAGAGGCCTTTGCCCTGCAGTGGGCGTAATCAGGCTGATGATGATGATGATGATGACAGAAGCAAATATTTTCGAATATGAGCTATTTATATCAACTGATAGCAAGCTCAGTGGTATGAGACCCGAACTTTGTCACAATTGAGATTCTCTCTCAATAGCTGGTGCGTCAACCTCAACTGTCCTTCCATACTCTCAACCCGTGCACGACGCCTCAGTGTTCTGTTTCACTGCTTTGAAGAGTTTATTTTGGTTTGGATAAGGGACATTTGCATCTCGACATCAGCCAACACTTTGTTTTTTGAGCTCAAGCTCCTTCAAAACGGCAGCAGCACGCTTCCTTTCCTGTTCATTCCTCAATGCGTTCTTTCTGTTCTTGTCCTCCTTCCGCCACTCGTTCGCCCCACGGACCATATGAAGCATCTTCTTGGTCAGTTGCACAGTCCAAGTCCGATTTTCCTAACTCCCTAGGGGCCACGAAAACATCCGAAAAATCGGCCAGTTGGAAAAAATTTATGCATTTCATTTGCTCAAACCGCCACACATCCGAAAACGCTTTGAAGGTCTGCCGGTACACGTAATAGGCATATCGGTGCTCATACTGTGACAGGAAATACCGGGTGCACACGTGTATAATTGAGTACTAATAGATACAGTGCCCCGTGGCAATAGCCCCTTCTCACGCTTGTAATGCTTCACTGCAATACTTTTGCGTATCCTTCACCAAGTAACAATTCTGTAAGGAAGCGAAGCTGGCTTTCGGGAACCGGCATTAAGCAACACACCGTGATTTCCAAGCTTCAAAGCCAATCGCGCGGACCACAAAGGCATAGTCCGTGCCATTGCTTACAGTAGGGAATTCTTTCAATAAAAACACGGCACCCAACGGCAAGAAGCTTCACAGCGAACGTCCAAGCAGCTAGGTCTAGCGTTGCCGCAGTAGTGGCTACGGGTGCCAGCGGATCTGCATGCGCTAGCGCCGGTGGCTTTGATTAATGCCATTTCGGACTTGCGGTCACGGCAACACGTCCGGAGAATTGGACGGGGAAGAGTTCTTGCATCTGAAATATACTGACTCTATGGGGTACGTGGTGGTGCCGCGAAGCCATCCAAATTACCGGGAATACGGAAAGTCGGTCATTGACTGTACACTCGCAACTCCTCCAGCCGACGACAGAGCGTCAAAGACAATTCATTACGACTCCTGTCTGTTACTCGAGCCAGGATTACCTCGACTTTCGACCCTTTCAACAAAATTACAGCTAATTTTCCCTGATAGACACAGAAATTCCCAGAGTTTTCCAACTTTTTCCAGACTACTCAAAATCTGTGACTGTGATCTGTGACTTTTGTACAATGATATGACACAGGGTGTCTACCGGTTGGTAGACACCCTGTGTCATCACTATAAATAAGGAGTACATACCGTGTCCCGTGACAGTTGCCCCTTCCCACACTTGTTATGCTTCACAGCGTAAGATTGCTGTAAAGAGGTGAAGCTGACTTTCGGGAACCGGCATTATGCAACGCGCAGTGTTTTCCGAGCTTCGAAGCTAATCGCGATGACCACAAAGGCGGTGTCGGTGCCATTGTTAGCAGCGGCGAATTCTTTCAATGAAAAACACGGTACAGAACAGCAAGAAGCTTAAGCTAGGCCTAGCATTGCCACGGTGGTGGCTACGGCTGCCAGCGGACCTGTGTGCGAGTGTGGCGGTTCGAGGCGGCGAGGTTATCAAAATGGTGACGGTTGTGGCGTTTATTAATGCCGGTTCGGTCCTGTGGTCATGACAAAAAGTCCGGAAAATCGGACGGCGAAGGGTTCTTGCGTCCGAAATTTCGGACATTCTTATACACTGAGAGATGTTCTTATACATTGACCCTATGGAGTACGTACTGGTGCCATGAAGCCGTCCGAATTATCTGGCGTCCGGAAAGTCGCTCATTCACTGTACTCTGGCAACTCCTCCAGCAGACGACGCAGCGTCAAAGACCATTCGTTACGATTCCTCTATTACTCGGGCCAGCATTACCGTGACTTGGGTTCCCCTTCAATAGGGTCTTTTAGCGGTGCTACGGAAAGTACGGTATACGGTACGGTAAGTACCGGTCGAGGAATGCGCATGCGCGAACTTTGCCGTACGGAATGACTTTCCGTACGGCATACTAGACGGTAAGGAGTCGGTAAAGCTCAGCTGGCACCGTGTGTCGCGAGCCGAGCTGCACTAAGTCAAAACAGTGACAAGCTGGTGTCGGCCACAGAGTCCTTGTCTCGCGTGCTTTTTTTACCATGATAATACCAAGGCGAGAGGTTACTTTAAATTACCTTCTGCGGAGCGACGAAGTAACAAGTAAACAGTGACATAAAAAAAAACCAGGTAGGTGGCGCCATCTAGTGATGCGGAGTTTACTTAGAGGGGACGCAGAGTTTTTATTGCAGTAACTAACTATATTCTACTTATCTCCTGGTGTAAAGTGTCAGCTGCGTTGCAATTTACAAGAAACAAACCCTTTTTTATGTATCGATTAGATAAGAACACCTATGTAACAAAAGGTTTCACGTGGTGCAGGACGAAGTGTCACAAGGTGTCGCTACCGGCCTTGTGACTGGCGTCTAAGCTTGCCGTAGCCGGGCACTTCTGTAAAGAATAATGCGTGTATGGGCAAGCTAAAGCTTTCTAGTATTCGTCAAAATGAATATTTCGCATTCAGCGCATAGTTATTGTATTCTGCAAAGCCCCAATGTTAGCCACTATCATCATTATCACATTACCGTACGCATCGAGCGGCCCACGCACGTCTTCGGTCATCGCGGTAAGTTAGTACGGAACGGTAATACAGTCGAACCCGACTATATCGAACCCGTTTACATCGAATTATTCTGTATATCGAACAATTTCTTGACACGGTATAGTTACAACGCGTATAATAGAAAAAATTACGCTTACATCGAACAAAAAAAGCAGCGACTCCCGATATATTGAACGTCAAGCGGGAGAAAGTGCCCCTGGAAGTTGGCTTTCCCTCGCGGTGGCGGGAAAACCCGGCGGTGCGGCTCCATTTAAAGGGAAGCTGAAACACTTAGAAAAAAATGAGTTCTCTGCGGCATTCTACACTTTTGAGTCCCCTGAAAACGAATATCTGGTTCAAAAAGGGCAGAAACAAACGCAAGCGGCTGTTTTTTCAAGAAAACACGCACCAGCACCTCAGGGCATCGCGCGAACGCCGCAGTTGCCCGTGATTGGTCGGGGCCGCTGTGAGGTCAATAGCAGCAGTCGCCGGTCGGCGCCGCCGCATGCCGCCGTTTCAGAGCGTAGCACGCTGTTCTGTTCTGGCTTCATAGCTGAGTTGTAAGCATTATGGAACGTTCTCGCTGCCTCGGACAGCTTGTATTTTCGCCGTACATGTTCGAACCGACAGCCGATACGGAAAACGATGGCGGCAATGGCGGTAACGGCAGCAACGACGATGTGTAGTGTGCCAACAGCGAGAGCGATTTGTGCACATTCTCGCGCGTTGGAAATCTTAGCTGGTACGTATGTTCTTTTTTTTTTTTTCATGTAGCTGCACGTTCCAATGACGGGAGAAAAAATGCGCTAAAGTGTCACTGGGAACTTGCTGCTAGAAGAATGCCTAAGCACTAACTTCTCATTAGATTGTAAACACGGGTGCAATTCCGCGATGTCAAGCACCTTGCCGCTGCTTGTCTAAAGTCCCGTGGTTTTTTGAGTGTTGATACACAGTCGCGAACATAAGTGCCGCGTTTCAAACCGCGCACATGCAGTGCTGCGAGGTACAGTCACGGAAGTTGCTTATCATACATATCCAGAGATGGCCAGAGGTATTATATGTGCAATATTCATACTATGGTTCGACGACTTTGCGATTGTGGCTCGATCAAGTATCTGTATGCGTGCTCCATGCTAGTGTTGACATAAAGATATTAGGCAGCTTTAGCACCACCGTGTGGTAAACACGATAACTGCAACCGTACGTCGAATGTCACTAGGCAAGCCTATACTCCATTTCATACCTCAGGTGCAACGCTGTGGAAGCTACGCACGAAGTCCGGTCACCAAAATTTATTACTGCGCGCGTTTCAATCTATGCTTCGCAGCGTTCCAGCGGCGTTTGCTCGCGCGAGCATGCACGTGAACCTGCCGCGACGGGCAGCTTCACGAAAGAACCCAGTTTACGAAAATCGCAAAAGAAAACAAACGTGAGCGGCGGCGGCGGCAGATCTCTCATAGCGTCGTTCAGTAAAGCGCAGGACGGAAAGAGGCATGCCAGGACGCCGGTCCGGCAGCTCGGTCCCCGCCAGTGACGTCACTCGCCGGTTCTCTCCTCTGGCAACCACCTCACCCGGCGCTCCGGGAAGCGATGGTGGCGTGTCCGCGGGGGTGATTTAGAAAGCGATTTCCGCCCCTTATATTAACAAAACGAAGAAAAAAATTTGGAACCGTGAATTGTTAGGTCTGTTCTTCCCAATCCCAGCAATTCGTGGAAATTGAAAACCGTTTCAGCTTCCCTTTAACCGCTCTCCCTACAGTGACCGCCCTGCCTCGGACGAGCCGTCGACATCCCCCTGCAAAAAATGATCCTGGCCCGCCCGCAGCGCTTGCTCAGACAGCCAATCAGAGGCTCTTGTGCGCTCGTCGCGCAAGATGGCGGAAGTGCGAGTTGTCTCGCAGCTTTTCTGGTTCATTGTGTGTGCACCTTGTCGGCCTTCTCCCGCAGTGTTGCCGTGATGAAGCGGCAGAATTCGCCTTTCGTCGTGAAGCTCAAAATCATAAATAGGATCGAACGCGGTGAGAAGTCCCCGCAGCGTACAAGATTCCGAGGAGCACTCTCAGCACGATCTTGAAGGGGGAGATTACGGCTAAAGCGGCCCAACTAGCGACCCGGTGCCCGTGGTGCCTGACGCATACGCACGGCCGTGTGCGAGTGGTTCATCCGAAAGTGTTTCAGCCGTGCCGACTTTCGCGTGCTCGGTGATGACTAAATTCTGATGAATGCGACGAAGCCGTTGCCGATGTTGCCTAAGTTCGGAGCGAGCTGTCAGAATTTCCAGAAGCTGTTGACGAATCAACGGTGAACGAGTTTGTGGACACAAATGATGATGTCGCGACCACAGGAGAGCCCGAAAACGAAGACTATATTGCCGACATCGTGCCGAGCACAAGTGAAAGTGGGCACAATGAGAAAAGCAACGATGGTCCTTGGCCCACGTGCTCCGAAGCGATTGGTGCGCTTGCACTAGTCTGTGCTTCTGCGCGAATGCGGAAGGTTGCGACCTCAGCTGCTCAGACGCTTTAGACAATGTGAAAAAGTGCGTGCGACGCAGGCAGCAAACAGGCAGCGCAATTGTCCAAGCAGAAGAAAATGCAGGACTACTTCGTGCGAAACTAAGCTAGTTTCACCAATAAAGTGATTTTATAAATGGTATGTGCTTTTATGACATCCAATTATTTAGCAGGCTTATATCGAATTATGCGCTATATCGAACTGATAGGCTTTTTTTTGCGAGTTCGATATAGCCGAGTTCCACTGTACCGTACCGTACACCGCACTTACCGTACCGTATTACGACACTGCTAAAACTCTCTAATAAATCAACCACTAATTCTCCCTGATAGAAGCAAAATCCCCCGAGTTTTTCCAGACTACTCAAAATCCCTGAGAATTCCCGGTTTTCCCAGTTGGTAGACACCCTGAATATTGAAAAGAGTGTTTTTCTAAGTTTGATAAGCACTGCAGTAAAGCTGTAGCTTTACACAGGTACTTTCAAAATGACAATCACCATGCAGACCCACACACAACATATCTCAAAGTTCAAAAAGCTTCAAAAAAGCAAACAGAAACCCACCCCAGGAAGATCTGTGACTTTTGTACAATGATATGACACAATAATTTTTTGTCCAGGCTCATTAAGTCTGTGTAGCACCTTTCCTAGAGTAATTTGCACAGGTGATATGCATGCAAATACAGTGAAACCTCGTTAAACCGTAGTTGGCCGGAGCTCGGAAAAAGTACGTACCAAACGGTAGTACTGTTTAACCGAAATAGCATGAGATCGCCCACTTACCTGTCGAAAACGGAACTCAGAGAGAGTGCAATGAAAGGGGAAAAAACATGCAGTATTTATTCATTTCGCGTGATATAAGTGTTATTTTCGTTTGATGCCGCGGCGGCCTAGCACGACGACAGTGGCCTCAAACTTACTCAAGCTGCGTGCCAGCTTCTCAGCCAGCCCCCCTCCTCTCGGCAAACACTCGCACGGCAGATTCCTCGTTGGCGTTACGTATTCTCCGTGCGCGCGCGCACTAGTGCTGCATAAGTCCCGGGGCGCCTTGTTCATTGCCGGGTGCCGGAGTTCGGGAAACTTTTCGTTTGGAATAGTTACGTTATCGCGCCCCCGCTCTCGTTGCGATGATTGCATTCACGAGGCTGACGTAACGCGCAGCTTCTGCCACTGTCGGGCCTCAATCACCCGTGCTGTCGCTTTCCGTGTCGTCCTCATCACTGTCGCTAGTCGACACTTCGGCGACAACAGAGGCAACGATGGCGAAAAGTCGAACCTCGTAGCCGACATCTCTTTGCGGTCGCAGCAGCTCTGCCGAGCAACTTCGCATTCCAAATGCCACAAACTGTACTCAACAGCAGATCCATGTCGCGGGCCAGCGCCGACTTCTTCGGGTCACGTTCGATAGCACGGACGATGTCTAATCTTTCTTCTATGCTGAGCACCCGGTGTCTTTTTTATTCGAGCTTCGGCATGACGCGAGTCCTCGCTTGCACGACGCCACAACGCTCTCTCGCTCACTGGCACGGCGTCGAAATGATGTTGATGCGGCTTCACGAGCAAACGCACGGGGCGCTTGGAGGCCGTTGTAAAGATCTCTGAGGCTTGTTGTTCTGCTGGACCACCCGGTGGAGACGACGCACCGCCGTGTTTGCGCGACGAAAAGTGGAAACGCTACGTTTTAACCGATGCGTACGCAATAAGCTGGACGCAATAAGCGGGTACGGTTCATGCGGATACAAGATACATTATGTTCAATGGCCGCTGAGTCGGGGAATTGACTTTACTACTTTTAAACCGGAACTACTGTTTAAGCGGGTACGGTTTAACGAGGTTTTACTGTAGTGAAATCCTCTAATTGAATAAAGCACCAAATATTTTCTATCTGAAAGAAAGAGGGGTACAACATTCTCATCGAATTATGACTCAAACAAAATATGCAAAATTCAACCCACAACATTGTTTTCAGCAGCAGGATGTCACAGCGACTCCATCACTGCAGTGAGTTCCAAGTAGACACAGTTGGTCAACTCACATGTGCCTCCAGGAAAGTATCTGAGAGGAGGCCGCCCTGCATTTGACGGAATCCTGTGCGCAGCAGTGGCAGGAAAATGCCTGTCACGGAGACGTGGTCACCTGGCAATGCAGTACGAGTCAGCTCTCCACGCACATATACAGTCATGCTTCGTGGGATGTTCCCCACGGGCACTTGGTCACTCTGGAAGAAAGAGTGGGAACAGAAAATGAAGATCGCCATTAGAGAGGCAAGGCAAACTGCTTTCAGTGTTGGAAGCAGTTTGTCAGCAACTAAAGATCTCAAGAGGGGGGAACTTTGGGCCAGTTGGTCCGACATGTTTAAAGAGGAAAAGAACTGCGACTTCAGACGGGACGTAAGACGAAGGAGTGGACAGGACGAGCGGTACATAAGTTCTTGCTCGGCACATAGTTCAAGCGATGAGGCTAGCGCAGAAGCTACATTTGCTGCTTGATAGGTAGCAACGTAAAAAAGAGCCAAGTGTAAGATAAATCAGGTTCAAAAGGGAGGAACTTTGGGCCAATTGGTCCGACATGTTTAAAGAGGAAAATAACCGCGACTTCAGATGGGACGCAAGACGAAGGAGTGGACAGAACGAGCGGTCCTGTCCACTCCTTCGTCTTAGGTCCTGTTTGAAGTCACGGCTCTTTTTCTCTTTAAAGATATCAACAAATCAGGCAAATAACCTGGAGTACTGACACATCTTGGACTTGAGATTTCTTTATTTATACTAAATGAAGGTCCAGACTAGCTAAATCCCATAAAAATACCGCTAGCATCAAAATGGCCGAAATACTTGTTCATATAAACCAGTTTTGGTACCCAACATGTGTCACGAAGTCGCAACACATTGCCTTGCTCTGATCCTGTATTCGCCATGGCTGCCACATGCGACCACAGCCACATGTACAGCACTCTTGAATATTTTATTGCATGTGCAATGTCATCATACCTAAATTTACTGCTACACGTCAGCAAATTCTACTGTTTCTGATACCATGGCACCAGGGCAGTATTTGGAGACCTACTTTAGTACTCAGTACTCAGCTTCACACATGTCAAGTTCAGCCCTGGCACCGCACAGTTTTTCAACAGCAATAAATCTGCATGCCATCAAACCTATGACACTTAAGTAGAATCCACTGAGAACTAAAATTCAGTTAGGAAGCAAAGTTCAGCATGCAGCACCATCACTACCAAGAGGGAAGTGATGGCATCACATGCACAGCAGCTTGTCTTCTTACGTGTTCTTGTATCTTCAGCTCTTGGAACTTGACAAACTTGGAACCCCTAGTCTGAAGGTAGAGCCGACCTCCTGATCGGTTGACACGGCAGTCATCACTTGGGCAAGTCACGAGAGGCATGAAGCTGGGGCTGTTGATCTATAGGTAGAACACACGTGGTTACAATGGGCCTTCCTCACAAGGAATCTCCATCCAAACAACCACTCAGCTCGACCAACATGGAGCAGAGGCAGTAGTACGGTTTTTGTCATTAGGTGCATTTCAAAGAATAGAACTACAAGAAACATAAGTAATCTTTAAAAATTATAAGGTTTTACGCGCGAAAACCACTTTCTGATTATGAGGCCCACCATAGTGGAGGGCTCTGGAAATTTCGACCACCTGGGGTTCTTTAACGTGCACCTAAATTTAAGTACATGGGTGTTTTTACATTTCACCCCCATCGAAATGCGGCCATCATGGCCGGGATATATGACAATGCAACCAATGGTATTCTGTCAACAGTGACGTACACAGGGTGTCTACCAAGTTTACATTTCCAAATTCCTTGAGTTTTCCAGGTTTTTCCTGTGTGCCTTTACAAAATTCCCTGAGTGACGCAGAACTTTGTTTTACGTCAAGACAGGATGACACTATGTCGCCCGATGCTGTCACTCTCTAGTAAGCATGCTAAGCAATGACTTAATCCAGTTTGAATAGTAAGCAGTATCACTTATTTCATATATAAAAAGAAATTTAGTCTAGAGAGGGGTTAGTAAAACGCACAGCAAATAACTTTGAATAAAATGGTAAAACTCATTGCAAATCGAGTGGAACATTCTCAAATATGAAGAAAAAAACAAGATGCATACATAAACAAATGTTTTCATATATCCACTTCAGTCACGAATTATGATCGACTGTTGGTACATGTGTGAAACACAGGTGGTGCTTGAGACTCCACTGAAAGCAAATCAAGGTGATAGAATGACCCTTTAATCATTTTATGGTGAGTCATTATAATTACAGAGTAACTAAATATTTGAATATTGTAATGTCAGTCATGCTACGCATCAAAAAAAGAAAGGATTAAATCCCCCGCTCGAATTACATGCACAAGTTATTCATTAGCCTCAAGCATTTCAAGAAAGAAAAAATATATATATATTTCAAGGTTGCTATCGACGTGCCCCACATCAAGCATAACGTGAAACATGGTAGTGACTTCACCAAAGCGATACTCTGTAACGGTACATATCACTCAGAAGCAAAATGGAAGTAATTTAGGTTAACAGTACGTTCAATTTGCCTTAAGCTTAATTTAAGTTCACGCTCTATTCCTTGCTACCGCTGCACAGAAATGGCAAAAACAGGTCACGTCTACAAATGTGCACGCCGTGACTGAAGGTGATATGAGCTACTTTTATCAATTTATAGCAAGCTCATTGGTGTGAGGCCCGAACTTTGTCACAAATGAGATTCTCAACAGCTGGTGTGTCAACCTCAAATCTCCTGACATACTCTCAGCCCGCGCACAACACCTCAGTGTTGCATTTCACTCCTTTGGGGAGTTTATTTCGGTTTGGATGAGGAACACATGCATTCCAGCATCAGCCAACGCTTTGTTTTTTGAGCTCAAGCTCCTTGAAGAAAGTGGCGGCAGGCTTCCTTTTCCGTTCAATCCTGAATGCGTAGGTCCTTTGTTCTCGTCCTGCTTCTACCACGCGTTCTCCCCAGGGACCATTCGAAGCACCCTCTTCATCAGCTGTACAGTCAACGTGCAATTTTTCGGACTCACTAAGGGCTGCGAAAACATCCGTGAAATCGGGCAGCCCGTAAAAATGAATGCATATCTTTTACTGCTATTAAAGGCTCAAATCGCCACAGGCACATCCGAAAAGGCCTACCAGCATGCTTAGTAGGCATATCGGTGCCCGTACTGTGACAGGAGATGGTGGATCGACACGTGTATAATTAAGGAATAGATACCGTGTCCCGTGACAATTGCACCTTCCCATGCTTGTTATGCTTCACCACGTTACACTTTTGCATTGAGGCAAAGCTGACTTTTCGGAACAGGCATTATGCAACGCGCCCTACTTTCCGAGCTTCGAAGTCAGTCGCGAGGACGACAAAGACAGTCAGTGCCACTTACTACAGCGGCGAATTCTTTCAATGAAAAATACCGTGCCAGACGCAAGAAGCTTTATAATGAACGTTGAAGCAGCTAGGCCTAGCGTTTACCACGATGGCGAGGTAATCAAAACGGCGGTAGTGGTGGCCTTGATTAATGCCGTTTCAGACCTGCGGTCACGGCAAAAAGTCCGGAGAATCGGACGACGAAGGGCTCTTGTGGCCGAAGCTTCAGACATTCTTAGACATTGATTCTATGGGGTACGTGATAGTGCCGCGGAACTGTCGGGTGTCCGGAAAGTCGGCCATTAACTGTAAACTCCTTCAGCCGATGACAACGCATCAAAAGATGATTTATTATGATCCCTCTCTGTAACGCTAGCCAGCATTACTACGACTTTCGTCCCCTTTCAATAAAATTACAGCTAATTTTCCCTGATAGAAGCACAAATTCCGAGTTTTCTCTGAGTATTTCCAGACTATTCAAAATCCCTGAGAATTCCCAGTTTTCCTGGTTTTCCCAGTTGGTAGACGCCCTGCGTACTGCAGCAGGATTCTTTTTCTGTAATTGAACTATCAATAATTAGATAAGATTAAACAACACTTTGTAAAGTACTCAACAAACTTCTTTAATACTGATGTGTAAATCTCTAATCCAGCCTTTACTATAATGTGCTTCTCCTGTCTGGAATCTGCACGAACAATACGACATTAATCAAATCAAGGCCATCCAAAAGAAATCGATTCACTTCATATGCCGCAGGTTCGATAGGAATTTTTCACCTTCTACAGCGCTTCCATCTCTAGGCTTGCAACCACTCTCAGATCGCCGATGCACAGAATCACTAAAGTTTCTGCATTGCAATATTAACTCCTCTTGCCAGACTTCATCATTACCAAACTCCTGCTAAGCCATCTAATATTAGAAGTCACCATCAGCTAAACATCACGCCTTATTTTGCCAATATGGGCACACCTTTAATTAGTTTCTTTCCCCGTGCAATTCAACATCAGAATTCGTTGCTTGGTCCTACTCGTTCTCTTCATTTAAACTATTGCAGCGATTGAATAGGTAGTTACTATTTTCATTTTGTCTGTATTGTTTATAGTGCCCTGTTATTTGTCATTGTTATGCTTTTTACATGCACTCCTGCAATAGCCCAATAGGGCTGCGATATGCACAACAAATAAAAATTTCATGGAAAAGTAATAACTGTGTTTTAAAACACCCAATTTGGTTGTTTTCGGTGTGCTACGTTTCTTTTTGCATTATAAAGAAAGCGCATGGAATATGAAAATAGCTGCGCGATTACACGTCCGCACTCCATGACAACAGCAATACCAAGCGTTACTCATAAAAATAAATTCTGCTCAATGCCTTTGTCTTCCTCCGCAATGCCGCTGTGCACTGCACTGGCTTCGCACTTCACGCGAAGTCAATGCTCGTAGTTCGTGGTGACCAACACCAATGCCTTGCCACTTTCACGTGTCCGCCGAGCCAGGCATTAAGCAGAGTCAATTCTTAATAATACCCGAGAATGCTGGTGTCGCCATACACAGATGCTTGCGTAATCATGCGGCTATTTTCATATTTCTCGCATTTTCTTTACAACACGAAAAAAATAATTATGTGAGACATTGCACATAGTGTACTTAGATTTAGGTGCACGTTAAAAGAACCCCAGGTGGTCGAAATTATTCCAGAATCTCCCACTATGGCGTGCCTCATAATAAGATCCTGGTTTTCGCACGTAAAACCCCATATATCTTTTTTAAAGTCTTTTGCAGGGAAGCGGCAACTGTGTGGTGGGTGCGATGCCTCAATATATCGCGAAATGAGAACATGTATACAGCTGCGCTCAAATTTCGCATTAGGGAGTATCATAATTGTCAGTGAGTCTCTTGATAATCAGGGTGGTGAGCACAGGATACAGGAGGTTACGCTAAATGTAGAAATATATTGGCGTGTGAATAAACAATGGGGCTGATTACCTGATGAAACATGAAAATTATCTAACTAAAGGTAGCAGAAATGCAGTTCTGATGGAAAATAGGGCACTGTGGACTTACAACAGGTACGAAGTGGTGAGAGATACAGTAAACCTCTTTAAATTGTATCCGCTTAAACAGCAGTTTCGTTTTAAAAGTGGTAAAGTCAAATCCCCGAGTCAGCAGCCATTGAACATGTGTTTTATATCCGCATAAACCGAACCAGCTTATTGCGTACCGTATTTACACTATTGTAAGTCGACCCCTTTTTTTAAATTTGAAAGTCTGAAGTTGGGGGGTCGACCTACAAGCGAAACCGAAACATGGCCCCGCCAAAAAAAAGCGATACCAACGGGAGCTACAACGTAGTTATAATTTTATGTTTGCTCTATGGCCCTACCCGTATCTTTTCGCTATCCCGCGTGTTTGTTCGCTTTTCGGAAGGGTTTTTCAACATTTTTGAGAGTTTTACAGTGCATGCAACACTCATGGGGAGGTGTCGATAGCTGATGGAAGCGCCGCTGTTCCCATTTGCGGCGGCACCCTCAGAACGGCGGCGCTTGCGGGGAGTATCGGTAGTTCATGGAAGAGCAGACACCGCTCGCTGGTTTCTCCATATAGGTGTTCTGTGGTTTCTCTTTAAGGCATTAGCATTGGCATGGTATTGGTTTGACGCGTTCCACTTGACTGCCGGCTACGTGCTACTTCTATGCTTCCCCAGTCGTCATGAGTGCTCCAGGCCCACTAATCGTTCGGCACTCGTTCACAGCAGCGTTCAAGAGGGCTGCCATCCTTTAAACCGAAGAAACAAATCACTGCACAGCGGGCCGCAATTTCGATGTTTCTAAACGGGTGGTGCGAGAGTGGCGACTGCAGCGAAGCGAAATTTTACACCTGTGACGACAAGTAAGAAATTTCCCACGTGCCAAAGTCTGGACGCTTTCCGGAGCTGTAGGTTAAGCTTGCGGCGTACGTCGCTGAAATGCGTGATCGGTCCGTGCCAGTGAAGTGCGACGTGGTCATGAAACAAGCCCGGACCTTCGCCTTAATTTTAAGGTTCTGCTCCGCCGTGAGTACAACGAGTGGCTGGCGGCAGAAGACTGCGAAATTACGCCAACCGGACCTGTCAAAAGAGCCTCCCTGACGGCTGCGTGTGGTTGGGTGCATTTGGCGTGGGCTGCTGTTCTGCAAGATGTCCTGGTGCGGTCGTTTGCCAAATTTCAAATTTCGCTGGACCACGACGCGCTGTGGGACCGCAGTAACGATGGCGATGGCAGCACTAGTGAAGACGAGTAGCCCAGTGACCATGTCAGCTACTAATAAATTTTCGTTATCGAATGCGCCCTCGGGTATGCTCTCTTATGTTTTTTTTTTTTCGGTCACGCGATATGGGGGGGTCGACTTACATTCGAGTCGACTTACAATCGTGTAAATACGGTACATGTCAGTTAACACGTAGCGTTTCCACTTTTCGTCGTCTCCATCGGGCGGCCCTGCAGAACAACAAGCCTCAGAAATCGGAACAACGGCATCCAAGCCCCCCGTGTATTTGTGCGTGAAGCCACATCAACATCATTTCAACACCGTGCCAGAGAGCATCAAGTTGGTTCTTTATTCTATGGAGCCTTGTGGCGTCATGCAAGCGAGGACTCGCATCATGCCGAAGCTCGGATAAAAAGGTGCCGGGTGCTCAGCATAGAAGAAAAATCAGACAATGTTCGTGCTGTCGAACGTGACACGAAGAAGTCGGCGCTGGCACTAGACAGGGATCTGCTGTTGACTACGGTGTGTGGCGTTTGGAATGCGAAGTTGCTCAGCAGCGTTGCTGCGACTGCGAAGAGATGGCTACGAGATTTGACTTTTTGCCATCGTTGCCTTTGTTGTTGAAGTGTGCACTAGCGACAGTGATGAGGACACGGAAAGTGACAGCACAGGAAATTCGGGCCCGACAGTGCCAGAAGCTGCACGTTACGCCAGCCTCATGAATGCAATCGTCGCGACGAGAACAGCACCCCGCAATGAAAAAGGCACCCCGCGACTTCTGCAGCGCTACCGCGCGTGTGTACAGAGAATACGTAACGCCAGTGAGGAATGTGCCACGCGAGTGTTTGCCGAGAAGAGGGGGCTGACTGAAAAGCTGGCACGCAGCTTCAGTAAGTTTGAGGCCGCTGTCGTCGCTGCTAGGCCGCCGCGACACCAAACGAAAATAACACTTTTGTCGTGCGTAGTGAATAAATACTGCACGTTTTTTAGAGCGCAGCTCTTTGGCGTCCGTTCCTGGGTTTCGCGTCGTCGTCGGCCTCGTAACCAGCTCCGCCCCCCTTTCATCCCCCCAGCACTAGCAGCGACCGACTGATACCGCTGGATGCCGCTGACGCCGCTAGAGAGTCAAGATAACGTGACTGCATAGAACACCGTCGCCGCCATGCAGAAAGAGGAGGAAAGGGTCCCCCCCCCCCCTGTTCTTGTGTGGCGGATAGGATGCTCTTCAGTTGCCGACGCGCCGGTTATTTCACGTAGGCCCCGGCACGTCGACGAATACGTGACCACCTTCCCACAACTAGACCTGGTTCTTAGCGCTGCGGAAGCGAGGGTATCTTATTGTTTGTGTCGGCATCGGCGGTGTTGTCCCTGAAACCAACTCCGCAGCTGGGGTTGACTCGCTATCGGCGTCAGCGGCATCAGTCAGTCGCTGCTATCTCTTCCCTCCTCCCTTTATCGTGTTGTCCGCTTGCTGCGCGCGCTTCTGCCCCCATCGTTTGCCGCTGGGTGTACACGCCGCCCCCCTCCCCCCTCTTCCTGCGAGTCTCCGGTTGTCAAAGCGCCGGCTCGAACTTAATTCCTTTCTTCGCTCCTCCTCCAATGCAACCCCTGTGCGGTGGCAATCAGAGAGCCAGATCGGTGGCGGCGGATCTGTATATGTGCACCGCCCGAGCCGAAATTGCCGCTGCCGTTCGCCCTGTGCGGTGGCAATCAGAGAGCCAGATCGGTGGCGGCGGATCTGTATATGTGCACCACCCGAGCCGAAATTGCCGCTGCCGTTCGCCACTGCGAAATTATCTGCCAGTTCTTTCTGAGCCATGAGCGAGACGACCGATGGGACTTTAATGTTGACATAAAGACAAACAGCAATTTCCTAACACTTATGCGGGAGAACATCCCGTTCCTCTCGCTCGTAACGCGTCCCACGGCTGTGACAACCTCGCGAGGCACTTGTATAGATCTCGTCTTTGAGAATCAAGCATTGGTGTACCAAGTCGAACATATATCAGTCTATTTCTCCGACCACAAAGCTTCCTTCATGACTGTCAAGAACTGTTATTGGAGTCTTTGTTAAAGGAATACGTGTGACAAATAAAAAAAAAATTCTGTGATAGCGCATACATGTGTTGCTCGATTTCTTTGCCTCAATCTATCGAAAAGGTGAAACAGCTTATTTGCTGCGCTCAAATTTCGCATTAGGAAGTAACGTAATCGTCGGTAATTTTTTTTTTTACCCCTTCATGTGGTCGTGCCGTGAATCCGTCCAAATTATGCGGCATCTGGAAAGTCGGTCGTTGACTGTACACTGGCGACTCCTCCAGCCGAAGATAGGGCGTCAAATACAATTCATTACGACTCCTGTCTGTTACTCGAGCCAGCATTAGCGCGAATTTCGACCCTTTCAATAATATTACAGCTAATTTTCCCTGATAGAGACACAAATTCACCGAGTTTACCCTGAGTTTTTTCTGACTACTCAACATCCCTGAGAATTCCCAGTTTTCCGGGTTGGCAGACGCCCTGGCCTTTCCTATTTTTTTCAGAAGATTCTTCCGTAAATTGCCTGTGCAGTGCAATTTGATATGAAACCAAAACCTTTTCTTGCGGCATTCATTGCTTTACCGCACAACACAAATGTATTGCGGCAAACTGACTAAAAGTACCATGTGACAAAGCTGACTTCAGGAAACTGGCTGCCATTGTGCAATGCATATTAAAATTAAACCCTTGGCCATTTTTCTTGTTGAAAAATTGGGTGCAAATTACATTCCTACTTTGGTTAAGAGCTTTAATGTCATTTCTACGTTAGTGCTCTACTTTGGGCACATAGAATACGGGCGTGCGTTCGATTCGGGGGCTTGTTATAATTGGGCAAATACAGCCAAATTATTCAGCGGTGCGGGTGCATTTTTTTAAAGGAACACTAAATGCAAGTATTAGTCAAGCTGAAGTGATAAATCTGTGCTCAGGAATCTCTAAGGCATCAATATTATCGTAAACAGAGCCTTAGTAATGGACCAATTTCGGTAATTGCAGGACATAGTTAGACTCCTCAGTACATTCAAGTACTTGGCCGGTGACCAAGGCACTTCTTATTTAAATTATGTCACTAGTACTCAACCACTTGTTATAAAAAACATCGTGTTGCACTATAAGACGAAAGAAAAGGCTACTTGTCCGGTTCTATATCATTTTTAGAAAAAAATAAAAACTCATAGACCCTTGACGACGCAGGTGGTTGAAGGGTTTAATTCTTGCTCAACTCTGATATATCCACGCTTTTGCGTTTCAGTAGTTTTGATATCACATAGTGCTGCACTGGTTTTGCTGGCTCACAAAACTCTCACAAACTGCAAGTAGCAGAGAATTCTACTTCCATGTAATGTCACAGGATGCCCAAGTGGTCCATGCCACTGGACCAAAAGCAGCTGCAGTGGCAAATCCACCACTCTGCCATGGCTGAGTTTCTGCATGGCCGCCTGTTTGCGTTTTGTGCAAGAAACTATACCACAATCTGTCGGGCGCCGTTTTACTAACCTATGGCAGCAAAGGGTGGTGATTGATGGCATATGTAATGTCACCACTCCCCAGTAAAGTGGCGAGAGATTTGAATTGAGATAAAGGTATTCAGACCCTTCAGATGCAATTTTCTCGTAAACTAAGTCTTTTCTTGGAACAAGCATTGCAAGGTTTCTGTAATGGTATTTAAACAGTCCTCAGCAACTTAGCATTTGCCTCTAGTGCCCCTTTAATTAAACCCACCGAATAATTCTAGCAATTTTGTCAGTCCTATCGTGGTCAAATTAACGGACGTCTACTGTATTAGGAACTAGATGCCTGCCACAGTGAAGGTGACATGGCCACAAAGTTTACAGCCGGCCACTCTCAGACTGTGCATACCCAGTGTGAGTGAGCAACTAAATTACTTAGGAGTGGCAGCTAATGACATTCTGCACAGAATGCCCAGCTGTTGACTCTGCCACCTCAAGTAACATGTCTCTTTCTTCGTCTTTTGCTCTGGTCTAAGTTTTGATACTGCAATGCAATACCCACTAGCCCACCTATCTATCCTATTGCAGTTGAAGCTGCTCTGCAATGGCCGTAAAATACTTTTCAGGGTTGTTCTCACTTATGAAGGCCTCTACCTGCTGGAAAAACTCAACTGCCAGAATGGCATTGGACCACTGGCAGCGCTTATTTATCTTTATCACGGATGATAATTGGCAGATAACACTTGCCTCACCCCAAAAACAAAATATTTCACAACATCCAAGAAGGCGGAGATCTCCAAGTCACTGTGGTTAACATGTACGGCAGCTAGAGCTGCATAGAGTTTCATCTCTTGTGTCCACGGTGTAAGAGTAGGATAGGTGAGCGAACGGAAAGGGAGAGGTACCGCTCCGCGCCGGGAGGATAGTGCAGTAGTTAGCCGGCAGTTCAAGAGAGGGCGCACCAAACTGTGGCCCGCTAGGGAGCTTCAGTGCGCACGTGCGCCCTTCGTATTGCCCGCGTAGCGGCTGTTACGCGCCTCTTCCCGTCCGGATGTCGCCTTTGTGTGGGTCGTGTTTGTTGCTGATCCACTGATGACATGGGGAAGTGCTTCGTGCCGTTTTGTAAGACAGGCTACAAGTCTTGTGCGGAAAAGTTATCACTTTTCAAGCCACCGAATGACGACGCCAGGTTGGAGGCATGGAGAAGAGCAATCCTGCGCAAAGATCGCGTGCTGCAGCGGACGGACCGTGTGTGTGAGAAACATTTTGCTCCTCATTTTATTCTAAAAACGTGGTCCTCTGAAATAGATGGTCACGTTCTGATGTCAGGGAATAGAAGAGCCGGCCTAACAAAGGACGCTGTGCCTTCAATTTTCGAAGGAGCACCGAGTTACCTTACCAAGAAGATCAATAGTCCTAGAAAAAGAGTGAAGCGGATAGAGAAACCTGCAGCAACTTCTGTGCGTCCCCCGAATTACACCAGCATATCTGAGGGTTCATCACATGGTGTGGAAGCGTGCAAGACCGCAGCCACAAGCCACGAAGAGGAAAACAGCGATGGCATTGAAGCTTTAAACCACTCTTCATTCGAGTACTTATTCGACTTCGCAGCGAACATGTGCTTACCAAGGTCATCGTGGGCAGTACATCGGATCGATGAAGAGGGGATCAAAGGCGTTCTGGTCATTAATGCTCGCATAGTGTACAGTGACGGAAGCTGCTGTATATTTAATAAGAAGTCTTTGCACGTAAACTCAGACATGGCGGTCCAAGCCTACATTTTCGACAGGCCAGTCGACTGCACAGCAATAGGAATCAGCCCGTCTGTCTCAACAACATCTGAACTTGAGAGCATGGTAAGAACTTTTGACAATGCGAACGTTTGCTGCGGCGGACCAAGTTTAAAAAGCTTTTCGTCTGTGCTGCCAGAATGTGCTTATGTGGACAACGAAAAAAAGTGGAGACATAACAAATGCCCGTTATTATCACCTGCAGGTGGCATATGTCGGCCATGCAGTGGCCTCCACAAAACACTGCAATTGCATGCTGATCGCCAAATGGCAAGGGCAAAACAAAAGGTACCGCTTCAACGGATCAGGCTTTCTGCTGTGAGGAAAGGTGTACCGTCAGCCCAACTTGAAAGAATCAACGCATTGCGCCATGCAAAAGCCACTGTACTGCGGTCTCGAGCACGACTTTTAGCACGAAACAAATTACTTATGAATCAGCTGAAAAACTGCCAGCAAGAATTCGCAAAAGTGAAAGAGGAAGGGCTCGCAGAGAAGCTAGAAAGTGTTGATTTACCTGCAGCACAGTTGCTTCTTGTAAAGGAGTGCATTGCTGCAGCTAAATGCACGACGAAGCAGAACAGAAGGTACACTGACGACTGGCTGCTGCTGTGCCTTTTGCTAAACATCCGAAGCCCTGCGGCATACTCTTTTCTGCGCAGCAATGCCATATTACCTCTGCCATGCGTTTCCACTATCAGGAAGTACATCAGCCTAGTGGGGCTCAAGTGTGGTTTCGACGAAGCGTTTTTTAAGGCCCTTAAAATGAAAGTTGCCCCGAAACCAGCATTTCTCTGAGCTACGGAAAACACCCACTATCATCCTCTCAGAAATCGCATGCAGTTCTCGCGTAACAGAACTAAGGCATGCGTTCAGCCGCTTTCACACACAGATATTCATTTATTTCCCCATCGGAGGGCCGTAGCCGCTGGATTCTCAAACGCGACTGGTAACTTGATGCGCCCTTCATCTCATTCTTTAGTGAGAAGTAAACGCTGTCTATGTTATAACTGAGAAAAATTGCGAACTATGTAATATTGGCTTGCTTGGTTCCCGCTCCACCAAAGCTTCTTCGTAGCATTATCTGTCGTCTTGCGCGAGCGTCGATAAAGGGGCTTTACGCTCGGCCTGATCTGCGGACAACTTTTTCAGAGTTAACGATGATTCACAGTATAACAAACGCCTAAAAAATCAGCTGATGGCCGCAAGTTTCCCCGGAGCTGCATACGGAGACGCTGTGCTAGAGCCACGAACGGCGCCGCTACGGGCACAAGTTGGAAGCGCCATCTGTCGAGCGAGAAGGAAGCACAACAGTATAGTCCGAGGGCTGGCGGCGGCGTTCGCTCACCTAAGTTGTCTTTCACCGTGCTTGTGTCTGACTGTAAGCTACTATGCTGCAATAAGTGTGGCGCATAGTCAACAGAGGGCTTGGTAAAGAAAAGTTAGGCACCTAGACAGAACGAAAATGTTAATGTCTAAGATGTTTGAATGTGTCGTAAAATACATTGTACACACGGTATTATAACGATTTGTTTCACACTCAAGTAATTTAGGTTCCATAATGCGATTAGACGGCAGACAACTAATAAAGAATAAAGAGCAACACAAAATTATCGTGCAAGTAGATTTTAGAGACTGTGCTTGAAATTGAAAAGTAACTTACAGGTTGGTATGTTTCTGCACCACACTGGTCACAAGTGTATGTTGCAACGCACATAATAGGCTTCACTTCAGTACACCGTGTGACAATGCCCTTCACGGTAACGAGTTTCCCAATGCAGCCTGCCTTCACGTCTCGTACAGACAGAGGCTTGGTGGCTGATGGCATCTTGAAGTACACCTCACTGCAGCACAGAACGGAGGAGGCAGAACAAGTTCCATATATGAAAATTGTTTTGTAAAAGATTTTAGCAGTGACAAATATAAATATACAGGGCATTCTGAAGCATGTGCGCCACCAGTTCAAGAAAGGAAATTCTGCATTGTTTAAAGAAACAAATTGCTTGAGTTTCAATTGGAACATAGAATTTCATGTTTTTTCAGAGAGGATATGATTTAGTTTAATAAGGCGTAATGATGGTGTCAAAACAAATATTTTTTTCAAATACAATGCAAAGCTATTGGATAGTTTCATACTTGCTCTGGAATACTATTTTGCAGGAAAGTAAATGCTGTTATTAAATCTCCTTTTCAGTCATGCCTTTGTCTGCAGACATTTCGAACTACCTGACTGAAGGATTGCGTACAATGATGGTACATTTGATTTATTGAGAAAAATCTTCGAATATTTATACAGTCCTCCAGACTGGTGTGCTTTCGACTGTTGCATGCTTAAAGATCTACAATTTGCTTGAAATGCACTAAAGGTAGTTTTTTGTCGGGCATTCGAATATGTATGCATGCAACTGATAGAGCAATTTTGTAAGCAGACTTTCTACTCACTATCTCCTCATCAGTTCCGATGGGTACTTGTTACGTGGATCTCGGGCATCCCCAGGCTGGCGGTTCCTGTTTTCCATGAGCATACGGTGCTCAATGTACACATCCAAGGCGTCCTTCGCCACAACCTGCCATAAAATATAAATGAATAAAGCATCTCTTAATTGATTCTTTGATACCAAACAGCATTGCCGAATTCGACCTAATATATATATATAGTTCAATGAGAAGTTCTGTGGGTCCGGTGCATAGGTAGTTTTAGAAACGAAGGTGCACACTTACGAAAATTGCATCTTTAATGTTTTTAACGTTTCGGCCGTGGCACGGCCTTCATCAGAATTCTGACGAAGGCCGTGCCACGGCCGAAACGTTAAAAACATTAAAGATGCAATTTTCGTAAGTGTGCACCTTCGTTTCTAAAACTATATATATATATATATATATATATATATATATATATATATATATATATATATATATATAAACTTGACTTTTCAGGATCGTATGCGGTGTATTCTGCATTGCAATATATCACAACACAATGCTTATGACTCATGCCAGAAAGAGCAGACAATTTATGTATACATAGGCATCACGGTGTGGGGCCATTCTACACTATATACAGATACGAAGAGAGCAACTTTTTTTGCGCACAGAAAAGTAAAAAGGTCACATGCACTTCGTTTTCGCACCCGTGAGGCGGGACACGTTGGAAAAAGCAAGTTCTGCGCACCTCTTTCTGCTTGTAGTCGGGCAGCATTTCATACACAACATCAGCGAACAGGTTGCAGTACCGACGTGCGTTCTGCATGATGGCTTCTGCCAGGCCGCTGTCGTAGTCCTCGACATCATCCATGTCGATGGTGAGCGCTACCTGCTCCCGGTGCGCCAAGTTTACCTGCGAACACGAGCATGAGCTGTTAATCACGAGACATCGGCAGGCGGATCGAGCATATACCTAAATGAAAAGTAATAGCCTTACTAGTTGCTTCGAATAAACAAATTCCTTTTTTCCCCGGTCACCGGTCGCGTAGAAGTCTGTGAGAAACGACTTGATCTTCTCTGCAAAGGACCGTTACACCATTGTTAAAGGTTCGCGGCTTGGCCACAAGCGCGAGCTCGTTTATTAAAGAGAGAAAGGTTACCTGGCAAGCAACTGTAAACTCAACTTACCTCTGTCAGCGACATAATCTTTTCCAGACATGATTCTCAATGGGCAATTTTCGAGGCCGCGAAATAGTCCGCTTTCCCACAGCCACAAAAGATCCCGACACAACACGGAAAAGTAAGGCCGCCGGAGTTGAGAAAACGCGGGAAAGTGTGATCACGTGATACCTCCGGATTTGTCGTACCATGTGACGTTCACGCCGCTTCCTCTCTTCCGGAAGAAGGAGAGAAATCGCAAATTGTCGACCGCTCAGCGAAAGGCAACAGCTGCGGCATAGGCGCCAGAATTTCTTTTTCACGGAACATATCAATTATGATGGCAGTGCTTGAGCAGTAGCTTTTCGCGTTACAGTCATCGGACTGAACCGAAAGCCATCAGCTGGGCCAGAGTTCCGCGACGCATGCGCACCGCAGGCGACGGAGTCTGAATGGCCGAAAATGGTAGGAAAGCTAATAGTTTTTTCTTTTTTCATGAGTTTAACTGGCAGTAGCTAGAACATTAATAATGTCGCGTTAACATCCAATGCTTTTGTTCTTTGCAGCATAAATTGAAATCATCACAAAAGGAGAAAGTTAAACAGTTCATCGCCTTCACACAGACCGGAGAGAAGACGGCCATCTACTGCCTCACACAGCACGATTGGAAACTCGATGTGGCGTCGGACAATTTTTTTCAAAACCCAGACATGTACTACAGGGAGCCCAAAGGATCAGTCGACAGGAAGAAATTGGAGCACTTGTTCAACAAATATAAAGGTAATGACAACGGGCCTTACGTGTGCCGAGTTGACGGCGATCGCTCGTAGGCGAACCTCAGTAGTGATCAGCCGGTTAGGCTTAATGCTTCGGTTTCTGCTCTTAGAAATCGCAAAGTATCACTGGAAAATGTCTATTTAATAAAAAAAAAAAACGTGTCTTCTTTGGATGTTACATTCAAGTTCACGCTGCTGTGTTTGACTTGATTGAGCCTGCCGCTTTAGATAAACTGACGCAGCGTGTAGGCGCTGCCTTTCGCAACGTACGCAGTCTAAAACGCAGTTTCATATTGTTCGTGCGCTGCGCCTGCAGTTCAGTGCAGTTTCAAACTATCTATGTAGTTCTGAATGAACCAGACGTGCTCAACATCGTATCGTGTGTCACTGTTGTCCGCAGATCCTCACGAGCCAGACAAGATGACGGTTGATGGCATCGTACGGTTCCTTGACGACCTCGGCTTGAGTCCCGAGAGCAAACTGGTGCTCATAATCGCGTGGAAGTTCAAAGCCGTCGCCCAGTGCGAATTTACACGGGACGAATTCATGAACGGCATGTCAGAGTTGGGGTAAGCGCAAATTATGTTTTCTCTGCATTTACAGGTGTTATGAAGTGCTCGACATTGCTTGAGTTAACCTGTATTCCTACCCTATTTGCAGCTGTGACAGCGTCGAGAAGTTAAAAGGAAAGCTTTCAACCCTTGAGCCTGAGCTCAAGGAACCACTGAAGTTTAAGGACTTCTACAACTTCACCTTCAATTATGCGAAAAACCCAGGACAAAAGGGCCTTGGTAAGCACCTCTTGATAGTGCTATTGTCAGCGCATTTAGCTAAGTTATGACGTATTAAAAGTTGTTTGGTGAGCTATAGACACTCTCGCCATTGGACCACAACTCTTGAAAAGACAAGGAATGCGGAATTGATACCATCCAGACTCATCTAATGTTTTGTCGTAGTTATTGTGCTCCTCGTACTGCTGTGTTACCTGTATGAATCCTGTAAATACATTTAAAAAAAATTCGTATTGAAATTTAGCACTCAGATGTATATTATGAATTGGGTACTGCTTCTGTTCTTTCACTTCTGAAAACACAGAAGCTCACAGCAACTCATACCAGCAAGCAAGCATATAATTGCATTTCATATTGATACCTGATTCTCTCTACATATACTTACATGTAGAGAGAATTTTAGAATGGCCAGAAGTATTTGTTGTATTGTGTTGACTGAGAACTTTTTTTCATCTTTTTTGGCAATATTTGTGCGTCTAGTTGGAAATTAGAATTGTATGACTGATCTGAAAATTTCAGTTAAATTCTACCCTGGTCTTCATAGAGGCAAGCCTGTCTTAATGGTTATTCCTGAAGCCTGCGCATCTCAACTTGGGCACAAGCATAAAATGACAAAAGACGAAGGGCTGTTTTGTTATAACTGAGGGCAACTGTTGCAGCCCAATCATAATGTGAACACTTTAAAACTTGCTATGTTCTAAGCTTTTTGATCGCATAACAGCAGTTTGCTGTTTTGTTTTTTACTAGCGAGGATTTACTGCAATAACTGACCAGCACACAGGCTTGTACTACGTGGCCAGTTTTTTAAGTGGCCCTGACACTTTATATATTCGTCTTTTCTTTTTCTGTTTCTTTAAATAGAGGTCTAGTACTTCTAAAACACAGAAAAAATACTGCTGAGCATTACAGTGCCCTAAATAACTTCATAACTTTTCTACAGCCAGTTTCAGGTTCGTTTTTACAGTGTTGTGATGTCAAGACACAGTATGGGCCGATTTACGCTCGAGCCACCCATCGCCGCAAGCCGCACCGCACGCTTGCGGTCGCGCGAAAAATTGCACGTATCCAGCACTTGTGCACAAATTACCATTTACACTGTGTGCACAGTGTATACCTTACACATTGTAAACCGAAATTTATGCACAAGTGCTTGATACATGCAATATTTCGCGCGACCGCACGCGCGCGGTGCGGCGATGGGCGGCTCGAGCGTAAATCGGCCCTATATGGTCATGTGGCAGCAGGGCATTGCGAGGTTTTGACTCGTGCTTGGTCTCCGCTATGCTACTACATCGGCCCTCAGAATGAGCAGCGGCATACGAACTAAGGGAGCAGGAATAATTGTCAAAAGGTTGCAGCATCTTGCTCCCACATGACTGCATACTGGGTCGTGACGTCTCAACACAGTATCCTCCTGGGAAACGAAACCGAAACTGGCTGCAGAAAATCTAATGTATTAAAGCACTTACAGTGCTCTGAAGCCTGTCACTATATTTTGTAGAGTTTAGGAACAAAAAAAAACTAGTAAAAAATATCAGTACTCGTTAAAAGCTGCATACTGTCAGCATTTTCCCACCTAAGCTGAGCAACACAAATCTTCACCCACTGCAGAAAAGTCTTGTGAGTGTTTGTCATGCTCATTAGTTACAGCACTACCAAACAAGGTTGTGACGAAAGGATGTTCGTGATGTTTCAGATCTGGAAATGGCAATAACCTACTGGAACATCGTGTTTCCCGGGAGGTTCAAGTTTCTAAATCTTTGGTGCCAGTTCTTGCAAGTGAGGGTCATTTCTCTTTAACACATTTCAGTCGGTTATAATTAGACCATGCTGCCTGTTGATGAAAACAAGCCTGTTTCCGCTTTACTAGTCGACTATGTATTTAATAGCAACAAAAAATCGCAGGAGATGGCACAAGTTAACACACTGCAATTAATCATTGTCATTATACAGGGTGTCCCAACTATCATGCACCACGATTGAAAAATATGCAAATGTCATGTAGCTGGACAGAGCCATGGTAATGCTCAAGGAATAGTTGCTTGAGGCAGGCTTCTTTCATGCTCAAAAAAACACTTTCATATAGCACCTATTGAGTTACAGAAAGCTGTATCAGGAGTTTTTCTTGTTGCTCTACAATTTTCTCATTTACACTTGTTATTTAACTATAATATTTGAGAAGTTAATTAATGAAGGCTAATTATGCAATTAGGCAGAATGAAAGAAAGTAATCTGAGTATCTCCAAGTGACGGCAAACATTACCTTGGTTCTGTCCAGCAACGTGGCACTTGGCATATCTTTGAATCTTGGTGCAAGATTGTTGGGACACACTGTGCACGTTTGTGTGCCTTGTGAGGTTGGCAATGTATGCACCTTAGTCCTCGACTGCATTCTACTTAAATGGGGACACGAGTTCTAAATTTTATTTCTTTATTTTTGGTTCAATCTGAACTAAACTACACTGTTTCAATCAGATTTTCATGCTGATTTCAAACCAATAATTAGTTTTTTGATAGTTGCTCTTGTTCAGAAAGTATTAAAGTCTGAAAATAAACTTAGTGGGTACTTCTTGTGGGGCTTTTTGGCTATTTCACATTGCTAAACACAAAAAAAATAAGTGCATCGCACAAATGCCAAAGACTTGCTCTAGGGGGTGATGCTATTTTTATTTCTTTGAAAGCACCCTAAAGTCTCATTCACACCGGTGACTGACAGTGGCCGCGTGATCAAGTCGATCGTAAAGCGACCAGTCGCAAATGGTCGCTTTTCGAGAAAAGCGACCATTTTGGGCCAGCCGCTCGCTGCTAGATTTTTCGATCGTGCAACCGTGGCCGCAAAACTGATAAACCAATCAGCCGCGCACCGGAAGTGATGTTTCATGTGTGTACATCCGGCCTGCTCTCCCGCGTTGTGGCGAATTCCGCGTAGATTCCAAGAGTTCTCGCTGAGAACGATAATCTTTGGGATTGCAACTTGCTGGTCGCGCTCAGTCAGTGGCTTGCCGGTGTGAAGATCAGTTGCCTTCGCTCGCTTTTTGGTCACGAGTCGCAAATGGTCGCGCAATCTACTCAAGTCGCCGGTGTGAATGAGCCATAAAGGTAAAAGAGCAGACTAACATGTATTGTAAATATTTTTTTCTAATTTTTACTCATTATTATTTTTTATTGTAATTTACAAAACGATGCTAGTGTAACAGAAATAGCATCACCCCCGAGATAATTTCAACATGAATACACTGATGCCAAACTTGTTATTGTCTCTCAACATCATCATTGAGAAATGCCCTGTGAGACTGAGTGTGGTGTGTAAAAATATCGAACTGAGAAAAATGCAGCTACAGCAATATTAATGACATCATTTTGTAGCTCTATTCTTCACGAGAATGGCCATACTAAACATATGACTGTACCCTCACAGAAAACAGGGAAAAGCTTGTTATAAAGCCATGTACTGCGCCTAAACAAGCATGAGGAACTACATTTACCACTTCATGTGCCTGTTCCAATGGCTTGCTTGCAAGCTTCATGAATACAATATTGTATAATAAAGTAGCTTTTCCATAGCCAAATAAACTTACACAATGTTAAAGTCAAAAACATGCATTGAATATTTATTAAAGGGCCTAAACTAATTAGTTATGCAACAACACTTCTCTGTACAGCATGCCAGTGCTCTATGCAAGGCCCTCTGCTGGCTTGTGCCGTTTTGAAAGTCTGGCTTTGGTAGCACTACTGTCTAGATGCTCCCTTTGCGACTTCCGAAGCTTTTGCGACGAGCAGCTTGAATTTTCACCCGTTGCACACTGTCATGCCAGGCACTCCTTCAAACACCATCGCTGCACTTGTCTCGCACTCAGCCAACTCGCCCACTGTATAGTATGCCATATCAATACAGTCTATGCTACTGGCCGTCTGACGATCCGATGACCTCAACCTGCAGCTAGGCCCAGCAGATTCAACGGCGTTGATAGAATGCCGCTTTGGACGCAACAGGTGGTTCCAGCCATTCCATTTATGCTTGCTGTTCGGGCAGTGCTCCATCGTCCACGGTCTTCAGCCTCTCGTTCCATTGACGCTTCCAGGGTCCTTCCCCCCCCCCCCTCCCCTGTCCTCCCGTAAGGTTGGCATGTCTTCTTTACACGAGCGTCTCCTGACACACCACAAGACGAAAAGACTGTGCATCAGCGGCGCGAAAGCAAGCGAAAGCAGACGACCCACGCAAACCGGCAGCAACGGCAAACTTGGTGGCACATGTAAAAAATAAATAAAATAACAAAATGGCCGCTCCGGTCGTGCCAGCCAGTGGGAGGTTACAAGATGGAGGGTTCGGCTTGCACATGTGCACTCTGCCCAATCAGAGGCCAGAAATTACCCTTCAGAAAAGCGGCGAGAGCAGTTGTTTTGTTTGACCTGCGCTATTTTGAGCCGGCGTAAAATGTGCTGAGAAAACAGCTTCAAAACAAGCCCAAGATGGTAGTAGTTGGCTGCAGCTGCAGCGCGCATGCAAAGTTTGAACAAATTTTGCCTAGCACAGGGCATTTTGTGGCTCCCATGGCGTTTTGAAAGCCGATTTTTTCCTATTTACCGATCGAAATCAGCAATAATAATCTTGAAGTCACGAACATTCCTAAAATGCGTTTTTCTCAAAATCAACATTTTTGACATTCTTTTACCATTCTAGAACCTGTGTCCCCCCTTAACGTAGAGTGCAAATTATATGTGTTCATGACCATCAGCTTCTTTTTACTCCAACAAACATCTGAGGCATTGTTTTGTAGATTTTACCCATTACTGGAAAACATCTGATGTTTCAGTTAAGTTGGCTTCGTCATTAACATGCAGTAAGTAGCTTGTGGATAGAAAACCCGCTTGTGGGCCTCTTTCCTCATGTGAAATGCTACATTTGCATCACAAATTACACAGAGCAGAATGTTGAAATTCATTTTAATCTCAGTGACAAGGGCTGAACTTGCAGTTAGGTCCACGATAGCTAGTCTTTTGTAACCTCTGTACTGTTTATGCTTGTGAAATATCTGTGGGTCTTTGCATATTTGTTTTTAGGAACACCACAAGAGGTCAATACCTAAGGACACATGGAATTTGCTGTTGGACTTCAGTGGCATGATTGCTGATGACATGAGCAACTATGATGAGGAAGGCAAGTTTGCATTGTGTCCTGGGTGGCACAGTTGTTAGTGTGCATTCTGTGCTGCCTCTTCTGGGTACATAGTGCAGCTGGGTCACTGGTATATATGTTGTGATTTTGTCACACAGCAAAACGACATCGTAGTATATCTTTGAATATGGTGAAGTATGCTTGTTAGGTAGAGTTAAAATTTAGTGTCCCGAGCCACACTGGGTCAGACCACTCTTGCGTATAGAGGATGAAGAGAGTTGAACATTTCCAGGAAGTACAGCAGCATTGGAATGTGTGTTTGTTCCACCATTGTGAAGACAAACTCTGCAAAACTGCTTAGAAGGGCTAAAAACAAAAGTAGTACATATTAAAAAATAATAATAATGCAGATCCCATGCACGTTGGGAATGTTATGCAAAACGTTTTGCAAGTACCTAGGTGGCTAGCCAGCAACATTCGGAGTTGCGCAAATTGTTGCCAGGTGGACTGATATGTTTGTGTAGGGCAAGTGATAAAGGATATTCAGTATGCATAGTGATCTGGCAACACTGGCCGCATCCGCCATCTTTGGTGTGTAATTGCGAAGTGCCTGTATATTGTGCAGATTGGCACGATGTCTATTCAAAACTCTAAAATGCAACAGTCGCCTTCATCATCCAGCAATTAATGAAGAGCCCATTTCATGATGCCCCCCGCATATCAACGAAACCATTCGCCCTAGTTTTTGCACCTTTGTATATCCGTCTGAACGTCATTTCTAAGATGCATACTGCTTTGAAACTGAAACCTTCGCGGAACCTCTTTTCACGGCAATGTGCACTTCAAACCTGTGTTAGGTACCCTACACCATTGCTCCCACACTCTCAAATTTTCGACTGAAGCCTCTAAAACATACTTGCATTGTATTGCGATCCCCCAAATTTGTTGCGTCTGCAAGAAAATGCCGTCTCGTGTGAAAAATCTATTATAACAGTACTAGTGCTGTTCATTGAAGCTGATGAAGCTTTATGCAGGCAACTAATGAGCACTGTCATTACTCCATTTTAAGTTTCTCCTCAAGCATGTGAACTGAAGTTGTGCGAGCCAGGTCACACATGCATGTCCTGTGAAGACAGAGGGCAAACATGATTCTGCAAGTTGAAAGTCAGACATGGAGTAACAGGCTTGCGCAGCAAAATGTGTGTATTAAAAAAAAAAAACAATACTCGTGCTGTTGCTATGCCTTCACAAGGATTAAAAATAATCAGCCCATGTTTGACTTTCATTTATAGATTTTTGAGAAATGGTTAAGTATGTGCAGTTCAGTGAATTATCGTGTTATCATATGTGGCTTCTATCGAGGCTGCACTGCTGATACTGTCAAGAGATGTTCAGTGCTTAGCCGTGGATATACAGCTTAGCTGACAACTACGTAAAAATAGATTCCTCCCATTTCTGATCACCACATCACCGATCGTAAGATGCTTTTCCACACGTTAGTACACATTTTCTGCTTATATAAAACTGATATATTACACCTCCTACACCTGGCATCGCTATTTGTGGAAACTTTGCTGCAGAAAAATTAATCATTGTGAATTAAAATCGGATGAAGACAGCAAAAATGTCATTTATAAGCTCAGCAACAACGGCAGGCTAAACTTTACTTGAAGAACTGTGCTGAAAACGTTCACAGAAATGTGCCTCCCTTCCCACTGGCTAGTTCGTTGTCTGCAACCTGAAAAGCTTAGCATAACACAAAGTCCGTGAAACAGTTTCATTACCCAAGTTCTTCCTGATTATATGGTGATTTTTGTTCTACATCTAAAATAACTAATAAAACATTTCGCAGATTCAACTGTGGCTGATGTCTATGCAATGCAAAGCATTCATGCTTTGTAGAGAATGGCTGTATCGATGGTGCAACTGTTGTGTAGTAAATGCGTAATGGCAAATTATAAGATTGAACGCAAACTGCAACTAGTGGCACATACCAAGTGGTCCCAGGGGCATGTGCCCAGTCGTGCCAGTTCCTAGGGTTGCCAACTCTCGAGTGGACGAAGTTGGGACAGGGCGGCAGCTGGAAACAACCGACCATGTCAGTTGCCTGGAGCCGCCTTTCAGTGTGCGCAACGAAGTTAAATAAATGTGTTTTAGTCCTATCGTGCCACGGTTTTCAGCCAGAAAAATGCAGTACAGTTGCCTGACTATCATGGCTGCCAGTACAGATAGGACTGTGAAAAGTTATAAAGCCTACAACAAAACTACAACCATGACTAAAATGAAACCACCTTTATGTTTATGACAGTGCAATGGAACACAAAAAAGGATAATGTGCAAATGAACTGTCAGGCATTATAGAAAAAATCATAGTTTCACCATTAGGGTGAAGCAATCAATGTGATAACAACAAGTTAGAATATTACACAAAATGTAAGACTCTTAGCTGTAGTGGTAGTATGAACTGAAGTAAACATAAGCTAAGTACAAACGAGCTGTTGTGCTAGGGCTCCTCTTGAATCTTACCATTGGACAATTTCATTTATATTTGTTAATTAAACCCAACGTGTTCTCTAGCGACTTTACTACCACTTTTCCGTATCGAGTACATTTCAAACCTCTTTGTTGGGCCGATCCAGGAGCTAGTGCAGAGCCGCGCCAATAAAATAATGGCATTTTCAGGTTACAGTTCTTTTAATATTTAAGTCTGAGAAAATTTAAGATAAAAGGCATGCGCTATTGCTGTTTTGTTTCATGACATTTATTAGGGGGCTGCCATTATCAAAATTGTGTGGAATAATTTTGTCAAGAATGTAAGGCCTGGTGCGAGCAACCTTAGTGAAAGAATGGTGTGGCAATATAACCCGCATTACCGCATGTCATATAGCACGGCACACAGCATACATATACCTAAATATATACAGAACCTCTTGGCGATGACGACGGCAAAAGCTTGCTTGGTGTGTCCATATAATTTCCATCACAGTAAAAAGAAATCTAGCCTATTTGTTGTTGTCCAGTAGAATAATGAAGCAAAGGTTAGGACATCTGGCTGCCCCACACCTGGTTCATGTCTGGGCATGGGACATTTACTCAAAAGTAGGAACAGTCCTGCTAAATTTGGGATGGCTGGCAACCCTACCTGCGGCACATAATTTTAGACTGCGCTATCACCAATATTGGCCCATGAAAACAGTGAAATAAGCTGCACTACCACCGCGATCAACCCACCAAAACGACAAGATACCTTGCCCGTCCATTTGCGATAACAGAAGCTTCACATGGAAAAAAATGCTTTGCATTGAAAAAGTGTCAGGCATCATCACACTTCAATCATTCACTGAAGAAATTTCGGTGCCCGAGGTAAACAAAAGAAAGCAGGGCACGTCATTCGCAACCATAGTATACAGACCTCCAAAATATAGCTGGCTCAAATCACCATATTTGCAAAACAGCATTACTCACTAGAAGCATAACATTGCTGGCTGCCTAGACAGTGTGAAAGGAATAATAAAATAAGTGGTTGACGTGCACAGTAACAGGCGACACTGCCTCAACTGCTGAGCTGATTGTTCTTTTGCACGTCTTGAACATTGCTTAACAGCAGACAGTGCTTCAGCGCTTGGCACACTGTGAGATCAAAATTTGCAATGTCTTCGGTTGACCGAAATCTGAACAACAATGCATTGCTTCGCATTGTGTGGCTAAGTGGCTTCTAGAATCACGCACTGATGAGGCTGCGCTGGTGGCACATCAGGTTGTAACGGGATATGCGCACCATGCCCTGAAGGTAGCGCTAGGTGCTGTGGAGAAGCCGCGAACAGCAGTGGAAGGACATCGTAGAACACTGGTGGAAGCAGCAGCTATGTGTGTAGCTATGCTGTCGAGGGAGCAGCTTCATTTTTCCGTGCCCTAGACAAGATGGCAGATGGCACTTTGCTGCACGTCATTGCTGCAAGTTTACATATTGAGTATCTTCTACTGTGCATTTGACAACAGTGACGATTGTATGATAATGGCATGATATTTACTCCGGCCGTTTTTGATGTGATTTGATAACATCCCAATTGCTGTATTCAACTAACGTACTGGACAGCTGTAAGTGCAGGGACGGGAATGCTGTGGCAATTGCACCATTATGATATTCAAGCGAATTGCTGCGCCGAATTGCTCCGAAAATGGAAAAATGACCGAAATTGTGCCACGCTGCACCAGATTGGCAGATTTGGTTTTGGAAGGCATCAGGGAAAGATTGCCGGTGCAGTACAGGGTGTCGTATCGTTATTCTCGGAGCTTTTTTTAAAGGGGCCCTTTAAAGCCAGTCTTTCCAGCAGGCGCTATGGAGGAACCTCGTTAGCTCATTACTTTTGCTAGTTTTTTTCACGAATATAGGCAGAAATTCTTTAGTCAAGAATATAGCTTGATAGCTCCTTCTGGGTTTTAGGTCACTTATGAAAAAAATGATAAAGAAAGGTTGACCTATGTTCAAACAAATGCAGTATGTGTGCAATCATGACCTAATAATTCGAGCATCTAGCTACTGTGCTGGAAGACGGAATTTTGATCCCATCATTGGTAACACATTTTTTATTGAAACGAGGCAAGATGGGAACCTACCTACCACAAAGTGCTAGGAGTAAGCCGAACAATATTTCGCAAAGAAGAGGCAAAGCCTTTATATGGTGTGATCATCTTTAAGTTCAGAATTTTTTTAAATCGCCTGTGGTAGGTAACATAATTGTAGTTCTTGAGCTGGATTATTCGAAGCAGACAATATTTTAATGAAAAAGTGAAACACATAGTCGGCTAATTAAAGAAATTACTAATTAACTTCTTAATTACCTTGTGGCACATATTACAATTTACGAATTGTAGCGGTGAGTTCGCAACGACTTGGAATGAATTTTCAGGATAACATCAGTTCTTATGGCATCTGCTGGTTTCTCAAATGCAGGTGCCTGGCCAGTGCTTATTGATGACTTTGTGGAGTGGGCAAGGCCAATCGTCCAAGGCTCAAACAACAACAACAACAAGCTGCTCCAGTGAAAGTGTTCCACCTGTTTCGTTCAATCGTGTACACACTTGTAAATAGACCATTGAACATCTGTCAGGTGCCCGCATTCTCAGCCGTCACAGCACAGAATGCCAGCACCCCTTCCGATAACTCCAGGTTGTACAAAGACTAATTTAATGGAGTGTGTATGAGATGTCCTTGCCTAGGTGATCGCTATTTGAATTTCTCCCGCTTCCGCGCACCTTTTCATCTCTGCGCGGAGTTGCACATTGTGGCGTCACAGGTGGAACAGCCTATCTTCTCTTGACAAGAAATGCAACTAGGTTTTGTTCGAAGTGGTCTTACACACATACACAGAAACAAATGTTGTGGTGAACATTTCAACACACCTTTTTTTTTCCTGTCTGCCAGTCAAAAGTGATAGGCGTTGTTGCAGTTTTGTTTCCTCTTTACTTAGGACTCCAATTTTACAAATGGTTTTAATGAAAATAAATCATTCAAGCACATTCTGCGAAATGTCTGGCTTTTCAGAAATTGAATACTATGGCTGTAGGAGAATGTCCACAATTTCTGCAGTTACTGCATAATTGGGAGGTGGGGTAATGCTTGCAAACAACACGCTCCTTTCTTAGGTTTGTGGTGCTGACAGAGCAGGGGTTATATCAGCATCATGGAGAAGGTGAGTGGTCATTTGCCCACCACTAATTTTGCCTGCAAGTGTGCTGCAATGGCAGTTACAGTAACTACGACACCGCCGGGCTGTGGTCTCGGTTTATGACCTCCATTTTGCACCAACTGACAAAACCTGTAAGAAGTGATGCAGTTTAGTGTCCTAATGCTTCTTTTAGTGTCCTTAATTAAAGTGTATGTATGGAGATGATGCTCCCCACTACCACTTCTGCATGCGTATTGAGCGCTTTGTGGGCTGGAAAATCAGCTGCGACTAAAATTGTCGGCTCCTGTGGTGAGGCATCGTACATGCTCTCGGTAAAGCAAAAGTGAAACTTCCACTGGGAATGTAGCACTAAATGTAGTACTAGCAGCAGTGTTCTCCATGAATCAGGACAAATTGCTTATAGCAATTAGCCACTTCAGAAACATGAACTTCTGCATTAAATCAGCAATAGAAAACTGCATACCCCTCCCAATTTCACTGCTAACTTCAAGTTTCCATGCCGTTCGGGTGAAGCGTGCTTCTATTTACGCCCAAGCCCAGTTTGCAACCGCTGCGCCGCACGTACCATGTTTCTAGGTAATTTATTGTCCAAGAGCCACGGCACATGCCCTAGATCTTTCTAGGTATTGGTTTTGTGCCCCCGGGCAACACTGGTCTGGTTTAATCCAGTCTGAATACTAAGGAGTAGTGTTTATTCAAAAAGAAAACAGAAGGGATGGGTTAGTAAAATGCACAACGAATAAGATATCTTCGAATAAAATGGTAAAGCCCATGGCAAGTCGAGTTGAACATTATCAAATACAAATAAAGATATGCATACAAAAGCAAATATTTTCGAATATGAGCTATTTCTATCAACTGATAGCAAGCTTATTGGTATGAGGTCCAAACTTTGTCACCTGTGAGATTCTCTCTCAGCAGCTGGAAAGTCAACCTCAACTGTCCTGACATACTCTCAGCTCGCGTACAACGCATCAGTGTTGCATTTCACTGTTTTAAAGAGCTTATTTTGGTTTCGATGAGAGTCACCTGCATTTGGGCGTCAGCCAACACTGTTTTTTGAGCTCAAGCCCCTTGAAAGAAGTGGCGGCACGCTTCCTTTCCTGTTCATTCCTCAATGCGTAGGTCCTTTCTGTTCTTGACCTCCTTCCACCGCGCGTTTGCCCCACAGACCACTTGAAGATGATGCTCTTCATCAGTTGTACAGGCAACTTGCGATTTTTCGGACTCCCTAGGGGCCGCGAAAACATCCGTAAAATCGGGCCGCCTGAAATCGCCACAGGCACATACGAAAAAGCTCTGAAGGCCTGCCAGTACACTTATTTGGCATATCGTTGCTCGTGCTGCGACAGGATAAGCCGGGAGCACGCGTCTATAATTAAGAAATACATGCTGTGTCCCGTGACTATTGCCCCTTCACACGCTTATGTTTCATCGCAATACTTCGCTTATGCTTCACCGTGTAACATTTCTGTATTAAGGCGAAGTTGACTTTCGGAAACCGGCATTATACAACGCGCCGTGCTTTCAGAGCTTCGAAGGCAATCGCGAGGATTATAAAAGTGGAGTCGGTGCCATTGCTGACGGCGACTGACTGAAAAACTTTATTGTTTGAAGTATTTACAGGGAGCGTGTGGAGCAGTCCTTAAGGGGCCGTTCCTTATACAGACTAGGTGGGCACCTCATTACAGGAACCCATTGGCTGTAGCCGCGGCTCGGGCACGGCCAACCAGGGCCTTCTGGCTCGCCAGGTCGGAGCAGCCGAGCAGGGCCGCCTCCCAGTCCTCCCGGGTAGGGTTGGGTATAGGGGGAAGGTGAGGGGTTGATTGGCATGCCCACACCATGTGGAAAATGTCCGAAGATTTTTCCTCACAGTGCGGGCACTTCCCTGTGCACGCAGGGTCGAAGTGTTCGGACAGCGGCCAGACACGTCTTTTATAAGACCGCCGGTTCGTCGGACGCCACGCGAGGATTGAGCGATGTGCTGTGCGACGATTGTCGGTATGCTTTCAGTTATTTTGGCGATGGCGGAGGTGATTGCCGCGGAAATTTGACTTTCTGGGGTGTTGAAACGGGCATCTATGCTGGCCTCTAGACGGGCCTCAAGTGCAGCTTCCACGCTCAGTGCTGCATTCGGTGCCGCGGGCTCACTCTCCATAGCCTCAGTTGCGGGGGTAGAGGGGGGAGTGGTAGGCTGTTTTGACTGCGATTCCAGGAGCGCAGTCAGGAGTTTTTGAGCAGCATCTCAATTTGGCCCTCGAGAGCTGCAATCTTGGCTTGCTCGGCACTGCGTGCCGCAGGGGGGGAGGAGGTAGGGGAAGAGGAGGCAGCCCTGCCCGTACCGCTCACCTGCGTTCCGTGTTTCACGGCGTTGGCCCAGGCCCTGGCCTCGCCTCGTGATGGCGACGTCATAGAATAAAGAACAACTGGCGACGTCGACAGTTTTCCAGTGTCGCCGTGTGGTGGCGGCTGCGTCGGCGGTCGCTTGCCGGCTCCTCCGGTAGAGCTTCTCGGTGCCGGCTTCTCGGTGTTGCTGTCGTCCCGGCTCGGTGACTCACCGGGGAGGCCAAGATGGCGGCTCTTGTTCTTGGCCGCCATTTTCCTCTTTGTCCCGCCCTTCTGGGCGGCCATCTTGTGTGTGCGGAATTTTGCCGCACACTCACGTGAGTTTGTGGCGTGTCCGCCGCCACAAACAGAGCACCGTGGAACACACTCGTGAGGGGCCCGCACGTGTTCTGCTGCGTGGAGCCGAATTTCCTCACCTCGACAATGGTGCCTGCTCTCCATTGCACCTGCTCTCGAAGCGATTCAGTGGTGTCAGAGTTGCTGACGACGATGACGCCGTGGCAGATATCGCCTCCGTCTTGCCTTAGGTATCCGTGGAGCGGAATCGGCCCACGGTCCGTGTTGATTGAGAAGTCCCCGAGGAGCCGATCTGCCGCTGCCGGGTTCGGGGTGTGGATCAATATCAGGTTTTGTTCACGGGACGGCAGAACCGTAACAGACCTTGCCACCTCAGGCCCGAAGTAGGCCGTAATGGCGGCACCGTAGCGGTTCTCCGAAAAGGCTTGGTGCAGCGACACATGTTCGCGTGGCTTGAGCACGACCACGAAGTCATCAGGGCCCGGTTTTAGAAATGGCCGAGGCTTCCATTTGGTAAGGGCCTTGCGTTTGCTTCCCGCAGCGCGCGAAGCGGGAGGCTGCGTCTTGCCGGCCGGTGTGCCGGAGGCTGGGGCGGCGATGGACGCCGCCGTCTTGGCTTGAACGAGCGAGCGACGCGCGACCGCTTCATTGAGAGATTGGTGCCGAAATGTCGGAATAGGAGCGGAGTTTTGATCTTCTGATGTTCAAACCGTCATCCAGGCCATGGCGTCGGGATCGTAACCCCTCAGGAATGACGCGGGAGCCGCCATTTTACCTCGGGAAGCCGGTTCCACGCCGTCGGGAGTCGGCGTCGCCCACGTAGGCGGGTGTAATTGGGTCGTAAAATCTTCAAAAGTGGTCCCACCTGGTGAACATTAGTATCCACGTGGTCCAGACGGCTTGCTGCGTGGATTGACGTCGGTCTTGCTGGGGTGCAGAGGATTGAGCCGTGACTCCAGCCGAAAATCGACGGAGCCGACACACCACACGTCTTACGCCGTCGCGCGCTAGCAGCGTCTCCGACGGCGGCGAATTTAATGAAAAACACAGCATCGAACAGCAAGAAGCTTAATAGCGAACGTCGAAGCAGTTAGGCCTAACGTTGCCGTGCGTGTCGGTTCGAGGCGGCGAGATAATCAGTGGCGGCGGTAGTGGCTTTGATTAATGCCGTTTCGGACCTGCAGTCACGGCAAGAAGTCCGGAAAATCGCACGGCGAAAGGTTCTTGCGTCCGAAATTTCAGACGTTCTTATACACCGACTCTATAAAGTACGTGGTGGTGCCGCGAAGCCATCCGAATTATCTCGCCATAAGCGACCACCTAGGGTCGATTTATTCTTTATTGCAAATTCCAATTATTCCGAGGCACCTATATCGAAAAAAAATAGCCGTAATTTTCCTAGGGTGACCGTAAAGTGAAAAAAATATTTTGCGTTGGTATATATGTACTCTTTATTCATGAATAACAATTAAAATAAAGAAGCTTATAATTAAAAATTTGATGCATTGTAATAGTTCAAGGCTTAGAATATGCGCACACGAGAATATTTCGCAAGTCTCAAGTGTTCCTGCTCTTGCACTAATATTTACGTCCATAGCGTAATGAAAGTGCGTAGGTGAGAACACCTAAAGGGATACTAAAGGTTAATATTGAGTCAACTTGAACTGTTGAAATACCACCCCAGAAACCCCGAAACGCTTGTTTCATGCGGAGAGACTTATTTTAAGAGGAAATGCGTTCTGAAGCGTCCGGGTACCTCTAGCGCAGTTCAAATCGCCCGCCTTCCGATCGAGGAGTGGTGACGTCATGGTCTCATAGTGACGTTGCGCCGTCGGTGAGTAAAACGGCGCCCGCAGACGGCGCTACGGCTTTGCTGCACAAAACGCAAACGCGCGGCCAGAGACAGAGCCGACAGCAACGCGAAAGCGGAACTGCGGTGGCTAGCGGAAGGGAGAGCGCGCGACGATAATCTGGTTCTTTATTTTATGACGCCAACTTTGACGCTCGTTGCAATGGACGACCCTGACAACGACACATTGGCTCGCGATGCTGGGCTCGACTTCAGCGATTTAAGCACTGATGAACGTGACCTGCTGCTGAGGGCTCGCGCTGCCGGCGTCGTTGCGTACTACTACGACGGCAACTGTATGCCATGGCTGTACATATTCGCACATTTGTAGCTTTTCCTTCGTGAAAACCAAATGCCGCACTCGCCGCCCCGTCTTCGACTAGCAGTTGCTCTTGCGTTTCGGAGAATGCAGGCAAGACCGACAGAACAGCGCTACGGGAAAGCATTGCTTTGAAAGACACTCCACACGACTTCAGTAAGTCGGCGTTGAACTCGTAATCCTCTGGACGAAAGTGCAGCGAGCACACTATGCGATTTTTCGGCTCTTTGTCAACGCGCTGCAGTGTGGCAAAGGTACGGCACTTAACCACTTCGAACGGAGAGGTTCACTCGTTAGCACACAGTGATAAGTAACGTTGGATTCGCCGCTGCAACTGCCCTTGGCCAAGTTCCGCGGACCGTTCGCGCATTCCACGACATCACATGGACGTGGAATTCTCGCTGCTTGTTCGAAATGCAAGTTTCGCGATTCAGCAACCAGCGCAGCACGACGCGATAACGAAACAACTGAAACTCCAAAGCGCGCGCGGCGCAGAGTCGCGAAAACGAAACCTTTCGACCACCCATGCTACTGAAGGGTAACGCCAAATGTTTTTGTTTTTTTTTTTAGAATCGAACAGAAGTAGACAAGTAGCATTTTATTCCGTCCTATAACCTAATCAAATGATCTTTTTAATACGGGTAGTTGAGTACTAGTGACATAAATTATGATGAGGAGTGCCTTCGTCATCGTGCTAGTACCGGAATGTCGCTGGGGGGGGTCTCGAATCGTGTCATGCATTTATTTACCTCAATTTCTCGGTTACTAAAGCCCTGTTCGCGATTTTATTGACGCCTTCGACATTCTACAGCATTGCTTTAACACTTTAACTTGACTTCATAGTAACCTTTAGTGTCCCTTTAAGGAAACTGTGATTGAGTGCCCGTGAAAAAACAAAACGTGACAAACTTCCGCTAATCTTCATCTTATCGCCAACCAGATGCAATTATGTATAGCGAGTCTCCCCCCCCCCCTACAAAAAAAAAAAAAAAAACGCGTACACGGCGGCATTAAAGTTCCTTGATAATTTGAAAGTACCGCCACTCTTTGAACCCTGCCGCCGCCGCGCGACCTCCTCGCCTCCCTCTCGCCCCTTGCGCCTGCTTCCGGCCTGCTCACCAGCGTTTTTGTTGCGGCAATTTGTACGTTGCATTAAAGACGCGGAGTAAGACATATAGGAGGTGAAACTCCCGTCAGCGCGAGCGAGCGCCGGCGACGAGATAAACTCACAATTGTTGCATGCACCGACGCTACCCTACGCAGTGGCGGCACCATGCGGCGCGTCGTAGAAGCCGCAGCGGAAAAAAAAAAAAAAAAGCAGCGTCCGGCAGGCGGCTCGGCGGCTCCGGCAGCTCCGGCGCTCACTCCGGCAGCGCCCGCTCAAAGCAGACGACAAGCAGACGACACGGGTGTTTGCTTCAGCGGGCACGCCGTAACCGACATGCGTAGGTGCGCGCACTCAAGCAAACTGTTTTGTTGTGTGCCCATCAAAAAAAGCAACACGTGTGGCAAACTTCCGCTAATCTTCCTCTTATCGCCAAGCAGCTAGGGCAACTAGTTTTCGCGAGTCTTAAAAAAAATAAAAGGAACGGAAACACATGCACGGCGGCATCCTTCCTAAGCGCACCCCTGTCAGCACTAGAGCGAGAAACAAGCGGTCGCCCTTTGAGCGATTAGGAACGAGATAGCCATCAGTTTCGCAAGCGCAAAAAGCCGAAAACCGCCCGCCACGGAGCAAGATAGCCCTGGCTACAACCAGAAGCTACGTATCATCTTATAGCTGTCATGGAAAACGCGTTTTATTTTTTACTGTGCTCAAATGGCTGAAGCGTAGCAGCACTTGCTCTTCGGGCTACAAGCGGTAAAGAAGCGCGCGAGAGTGCCCTCAGTGGAAGTCAGGCGCGCGCGGCCGAACGGGAGCAACATGCTCGACCGGTTGCCCTGGCAACCGAAACGGCGGTAATTTCTTCCCATGCCGCCAGGTGCCGCCAGCATGAAAATATATCCGCGGGCTTGTGACCTTTTCTGGTCGCCGCAAACAGCGGAGTTTCCACTCCTATATTTCTTGCTCCGTGATTATAGAAGACCATAGTTGCATGAAGATGCGGTTGTCCTCAGTATGCTTAATATTCTGCGGCGGCTCCATCAGCTCGCACGTCGTCAACTGTTGTTACTCAGTCGGAAACGCAGCACTATAGATTCTGATTTCCGCTGTGAACAAATATGTGCGAAGATACAGCCTCTCGATCGCACTTTTCGCGATTGTTAGGATCAACTGCCTGTTTTACTGAAAATTGAAATAGCGGCTTGTATGGAGCTATTATTTGCAGCTTACGTCGATCTGTGCGTCAGTCAGATACAATGAATGCAAGCCCTGAAAAAATTACCCGTGGTATTGCAGGTGATGAGCGCTAGCTAGCCCACATTGCGTTTTTCTTTTTAAGTTTTAAGGCGAGTCTAGATCTCTATGCTTCAAGGTGGCGTTGTGAACAGAAAATATCACGTGACCTAACGAAGGCCAGAGATGACCCAAAGCATGTACTCTCCTGCATAAGGGAATGATTAGCCAAATTCACTGATTCATTAGTGATTTAATTAAGGTGGGTTAGAATGTATTAAGGATTAAAGTGCATGAATAAGGATTATCGTGAATTAGGGTTGATGGAGTTAATTAAGACCGATTACAGCACACAAACAAGGATCATGGAGGATTAAGGTAAACTAGGGTTGATAAAAGAGGATTAAGATCGGTTAAGGTGGATTAAGCAGAATTAAGGTGCATGAATAAGGATTAAGGTGGATGAGGGAGCATTAGTGTGGATTAAGTTGAATTAGGCTTGGAGTATTAAGCCGACTAAGGTGGAATAGTGTGCATTAATGAGCATGAACAAGGATTAGGGTGGATTAAGGTTGATAAAGGAGGGTTTAAAATTAAATTGTTTGGTTTTACGTGCCAAAACCACTTTATGAGGCACGCCGTAATGGAGGACTCCGGAAATTTCGACCACCCGGGGTTCTGTACCTAAATACACGGGTGTTTTCGCATTTCGCCCCCATCTGAATGCGGCCGCCGTGGTCGAGATTCGATCCCGCGACCTCGTGCTCAGCAGCCCAACGCCATAGCCACTGAGCAACCACAGCGGGTGATGGAGGGTAAATGTTGTAAAGCGTGCTGTAATAAACCTTAATCCAACTAATCCATCCACCTTAATGTACCTTACCCCATCTTGATTCACCATAATCCACCTTCAGCTTTCATCGACGTTCATCCTCCTTAAAGGGACCCTGAAACGCTTTTCACGATTTTCTACAAACGTACTGAGTCGTTAGAGTAGGTCCTTCTGATAATTAATTGACACATCTAAGTGCTCCGCGTAAAGCGTGTAATTTATTATAAGGTTTTAAAAGTGCACATCGCTGCCGATCGCAGCGCACTGCTAGGTGGAATTTTAAGCCGCCCCTACCCATATGACCGAAATCACCCATATGACGTCAGTGGGGCGAGCTATCCGATTGGCTGATCAGGGCGCGTGATCGACAATTTTTCCAACTTTATGGTAAACAAATGATCTTCGTAATAGTTGGAATGTTAGTTAATTTGTTTTTATAAAAAGAAAGTAACATAAAGAGAATGCATAAGAACAATTTTTCAGTACACCCAAGCACTTCCGGCAAACAGCAATGGTCGTCTGCTTGCATACAACGTACCCCATTTTGACGAGAGCTCCGCGGTCAGAGTCGGTCTCAGTCTTTTCGCGAGCACTATGATTCGACTCTGTTGCCTTGTGGACTGCAAAAGTAGCGACTGGCAATATGTCAAGCTGCGACATTGTGTCCCTCTGCAAGGCAGCGTACGAGCGAACTGGCTGCTGCGTATCGGACTGCCGCTATCCGATCGGCGCCAGGATTTGCGCGTTTGTGGCCGTCACTTTACACCGGAAGATTACTAACGCAATAGCGTTTCGCGAGTCCGGTATTAGGGCAAATGCAAGCGCAAGGGGACAGGGTCTGGCCGCTTGACTGTGCCGTAACGGGATGAGCCATGAGATGAGCAGAAGGACAAATGTGAATGGTCTGCACGGTGCAGCCACCTGGTGGCACAGAGCTCAACCATACACAGTAGCAGCAACGAAGTGTATTCTTCTTTGCTGCTGGCGTGTATTTTTCTCAGGAGTGTAATCATCAACACGTCGTTTTTTATAAATGTTTAAAATGTTTTACACTTTGTTAGAGCAATATTGGCGCTTTGTTTGGCGCTGCGCCAACAAGTGTCTGGACCGTGCAGACCGATCAGGCCGCTCACGCACGTCTACGCTAATGTTCCTTCATCAGCTTGAGTTTATGCCTCCGGTCATTTGCCGAAATGATCAGCTTGCCTGTGGTTACCGGAATACCAGACACGTTCGGCGCTACGACAGATTGCTCGCACGCACGCTGCTTCGATAGCTCCGCTTGGGGTCGACGGCCAAGCGGCTAGCGGAGAGGTCTCGCGCGGGCGGGCTCCAAAACAACCGGAAGTGGACGAAGTGACGTCGCAGTGACGGCTGCTCGGTCAGAACCAGTGAAGGCGGAGCTTAGTCCCGCTCGCTCGGCGAACGAGTTGAGGAGGAAAAGCATGGCTAGGGAGGAGGGTAACTTCTAATCGCTTGTAGCTCCATTAATACGTAACGCTTCACTTAAGTTGTGGTGCGAATGTCCTGCTTAAGCTGTACCCTACGCGTCTACAAAATTTGTCCGAACCGTTTCAGGGGCCCTTTAATGCACTTTAATCCTCCTGCATTCACCTTAATCCAATTCTCCTTAGTGCACCTTCGACTTTAATCCACCCTGATAATCCTTAATGTACTTGAACCCTTCTTAACCCACCCTAATCCTCATTCATTCACTTTAATCCACGATAATTATCCCTAAGTCACTCTAATCCTCCTTAATCCACCCTAATCCTTCATTCACTTTAATCCCCCAAATCCTCTCTAATGGACCTTTATCCACATTCACTCTAAATAGGGCTCGGGCGGCGGCAGCGAGCCATGGCTACCTGGGCTGAGGAGGCCACCCACCTTTGGGCTCAAGAAGCCTGGTCTCACAATAAAGTTTATTTCTCTCTCTCTCTAACCCACCTCCATCAACATTAATCTATCTCAATTATCCTTAATTCCTCCTAATCAATCATTACGTTGTTAATTAACTTATACACGGCTGCACATGCTCTGGTTCGCTTCCGGCCTTCCTTCGGTCACGTGATATTTTCTGTAGCTCACAAAGCGACCTTGGAACAGATCAAAGGCTTTCGCATAATAAGCCACACACAAAGGGATGTGCCCCAAGCAATACTAGATCAGGCGCACAAAGCATCTAGTCATGTGGCAGAAAATTGTCTGGAGCGGTAGTTGTAGCGGCGGTTGTTGCCCTTGTAGTAGCCGCCCCGGTTGCAGTAGTAGGGCCGGTAACCTCCGCGCCGCATCGGCAAGTGGCGTCGGCGTGAGCCGTCCTTGTCCGAACTGCGGCGACGGCCATCGCGCGACTCCGTGCGCCTGTGAGTGTGGTCAGTAGAGAGTTTTAGAATAGGGGCCCCAATATTTTGGGGCCCCAAAGAGCTTTGCGGGTGTTAGCGTTGGGGCACGCAGGAGTGATGAGTTTTAGAATAGGGCTTTGCGTTTGCAGATAGCGTCTTGCGCTGACAGCGCCACTACGGCGTCTAAGAAAAACGAATAAAAATAATTAAATAAAATATACCATCTTATGATATGAATAGTAATTTTGACTTGCGTGTATTCGCGTTTAATTACAATTTAGAGGTTATTCTTCAAGCAGCAAACAATTAGTTGTGCTTAGTTTGGAGCAACAAAACCAACCTTACGTGCCTTCACCAGCCAAGCTTAGCCGTGTTAGGCCTACGAGCCATAAAATGCACACTCGAATTCGGAATCAGCGGCGTCTAATGAATCAATCTTCATAACACACGCTAGTTGAGAGAAAGCGATAACTGCACTCACTTCTCCTAGCTTGCGAACTTCACGCATTACCGCGAATCGAACCCAGTTTGGTGCTAGGTTAGAGCCGTCGCTTCGATGGGTGCCGCCATGTTTGTTGACGCAAAGCTTTTGGGAACGCTATTTGAGCTCCCGCTACATCGGTGAAATAGCGTTCCCAACGCAAAACCCAAACGCAGTTTGCGTCTCGCGCATGCGCAGTGGCTTCGACGCTATTTCTTTGGGGCCCCAAAACGTTTGGGGCCCCTATTCTAAAACTCTCTAGTCTCATTTTTTTTTGCGCTGGAAACCATTTCTAAAAGTAATCAAGGAGACTGCGGCAAAGACTGCGAAAAGCGGGGGCAGCGTTATTAAGCTTGCGCTGAACCCGAAATGTTCGACACAGCGCACAAATGTTTGCAGGTAAGCATTTTATTGTTCTATGTACAAGGACAAAGCAGGAAAAAAAATCGATGTCTCGAATAGAGCCTTCATTTGCGTGCGGGAGCGGGAGATAAGTAAAAATGGGCTTCCTCTGGCATTTCCTAGACAAAAGCAATATTGGAGCTGGCTGTAGCTAGCCAAACAGCCCAATGCGAAATGCCCCCTCTCCAACCCAGCTAGCGACCCCTCCTCCCCCCACCCTTTCTTCTTGCTTCAATGAGAATGCCTGATAATTTTATTTTCTCGACGCACCGCTATTTTTCTGCGCAGCAAGAGTTCGACGTGACACACGGTGCTTCGGCCTTCCACATGGCAAATGAAGGATGACACAATGAATAAACCTGCCGAGGGTAATGAGAACAAGAAGAGAGGCCTCAGTCGCCTTCCGGTAGCGGAGGGGCGTCCGTGGGCAGCGGCGGCGGCAGCGGCGGGGCGTCGTCCTTCTTGCGCGACGGCGGGCTGCTCGTCCGCGGGGGGGACCGCGAGTCGCCGTCGTCCAGCCAGTTGCGGATGATGGTCGCCTTGTTGATGCGCTGCGTGCTCGCCGCGCCGCTGCCGCCCTCGGCCGCCGCCAGCTCCTGCTTCTCCTGCGCCCGCTGCGCCGCCGCCTCACGCAGCTTCTTCAGCTCCTCGGCGTCGGGCGCGCGACTCACGATGGGGTTGCGGCGCTTCCACGGCGGGCAGAAGGATCGATCCTGCGGCGTCTCCGAGTCGGAGCGCCGGTCGCGACTGTAGCCGCTGCGCTGGTAGCTGCCGCCCCCGCTGTTGTAGTAGGAGCGCGGCGATGTCCGATTGTTGTAGTAGGGTCGGAACGGACGGCGCCCTCCGCGGCCGCCCCGGAAGTACCGGTTGTTCTGGTAGCCGCCGCGGTAGTTGTTGTAGCGGCGGTTGTTGAAGTTGCCCTTGTAGTAGCCGCCCCGGTTGTTGTTGTAGTAGTAGGGCCGGTAACCACCGCGCCGCATGGGAGAGTGGCGTCGGTGCGAGCCGTCCGTGTCCGAGCTGTAACTGCGGCTGCGGCGGCGGCCATCGCGCGAGTCCTCCGACGAGTACCGGCGGCGGCGTGAGTCGTCGCGCGAGCTGTCCGAGCTCCGGCCGCCGCGGCTGCTGCGGCGGCGACGGCCTCGGGACGCCACGCTCGAACGGTCCGTCGAGTAGTCGTCCGAGTGGTCGGCGCTGCGCCGGCTACTGCGGCGCCTCCGCACGGGCGACTTGGAGCGGCCCGAGGACGAGTAGCTCTCGGAGTCGGCGCGCGAGCGGCGGCGCAGCTTGCGCTTGCCCTTGCCCGCGTCGTCGTCGTCGTCCTTGGGGCTGCTCTCGCGGCTGCTCGACCGGTCTTTCTTGCGCTTGGCCGGCTCGGAGTCGGAGTGGATGGAGCCTTCCTCGTGGCTGGACGCCGCCGCCTTGTCGTCGGCGCCGCGCGACGGCTGCTGCGGCGCGTCCTCGCGGTGCTCGACCGAGCTCACCGAGCCTTCCTCGTGGCTGTCGCCCGCGTGCGCCAACGGCTTCTTCACGGCCTTCCACTTGAACTCGATGCCCTTGCGCTCGGGTGCCGGCTGCGGCTCGGTGCGCTTCACCACCGACTCGATGCGCGGCGCCGGCTCGGCCGACGGGGCTCGCGCCGACTCCGACGAGCGGTCCTTGCGCTCGTAGTAGGCCGTGCTCGCAGCGGCCGACTTGGCGTCGACGTTGAACAGGCGCGGCGCCTGCATCTCCTGGTTGGACTTCATCAGGAAGGTCACCTTGGGCGACAGCTCGCTGTGGTCATCGACGCGGCTCGCCTTCAGTATCTCCGCTTCGTCCTCGTCCTCGTAGAGATGCGCCAGTTTCTTCGACAACGGCGACAGGGAGTTGCGTTGCCTGCACATAGAAGACTCAAATGAAACGACATTACGGAATGGGCGGGGGGGGGGGGGGGGAATAGTTGCTTGAGACAACATCCAATACGAATTCAATATTGCACCAGATCGAACAATTTTCACATCCTTAGTATCTTCACAACGGTAGCAAGTAGAGGTGTTTCAAATCAAGCGAAAAAGAAAAAAAGACTGCTATCAAATTGACATATCAGAAAATTTAACCCACAGTTCAATGCTTACAAAGTGCACATTGATCGAGTAAATGGCACTTCGACTATTCAATTCATTATTTATAAGCTTTTAATATTGTTTAACGGCTATACACAAGCTTCAATTCTGAAGTCGTATCTATATACGTTCAAGCCACTAAGTGTATTCTCCTCTAGAGTAATCGAATTTATCACCATAGTGCCAGCGCATAATCAAAACACTATTTTATCATAGAAGAATAAAGGAGCTGCAATACACAAGACTTCCATTAATTCGATCCTGGCCAGAGCTCATACATTTCTATAGGAATTTCCTTATATCAATCCTGAAATTAACCTCTGCTAGATAATTTGAACTTGACGGGCCATCACGCAAGCGCCCGTCCCCAATGGTGACCCGCAGTGGGGACTGCAATAATTGCAGCAGCACCTGTCACGGCGGTGCTTGGGGCACAGGAAATGCATCATCTCCTGACCAAGATGCCTATTTGTGGCTTGCCCCAGGAATATCTTAAAGCAAAAACGGTAGCTCACAATTAACTATTACAGCGATTACCCAATACCAATGGGCGCCTTTACCAGAGAAAATTTCTTAGAGAAATGCTTCGACGGTCTTACCTGATATGAAACCTAGAGACTAACAAAACCGAAACCCTGTTCGCAACAGCCTACAGTTGTAGCCAGTGTCATCGCCATTGCGATCACAAGATGGTGACCATGGATACCGATAGAGCAAGTTCATGCATAGCGTGATGACGACAATGCTCTGCTTTCAGCCCGATTACGAAAGCACATTCAAACATTAAGCTACATGTTAAGCTAGTGGCAACAAGTCGCATGAAGTGTTGGCATGTGTTGCAAGACAAAGTACAGTCCATGACTGGTTTTGCGGACATGCCCAATAATTCCAACGCCTTTATGGCACCGCCATGTACCCCTCATAGAGAGCCACTGTATAAGGTCGACTGGAACTTCGGGCACTGAAACTCTTCACCATCAGATTTCCCTAACTGTGCTGCAACCGCAGGTCTGAAACGACAACAATCGAAGTGACCACCACCAACATTTAGACTATCTCGCTTGCAACTGTAGTCACCACAGCAACACTAGGCCTAGCTGCTTTGGCGTTCACTTCCAAGCTCCCTGCTGTTCGATGCCGTGTTTTTCACTGAAAGGATTCGCCACTGTCGGTAATAGCGGTGACTCCGCTCATGCCATGTTCACCGATCCACGCCAAAGGTCACGGGTGCCGAGACATACCCGTATCCCGTGTCCCCGGACACAACCCGTGTCCCCCCTTAAGGGCTGCAGAAAAGAGTGCCTCTTCCTCTCTAAAATCACCGTTTCTCTCTCAAGGGTCAAGACCTCTTCATTAGCTAGTGTACTTTCCGTAATATCCACTATAGGGCTGTCCTGTTAGGTGCTGGTTGACGAAGCCTCCGTCAAACCTGTTTCCTCCACCACTGGACATTCGTACACTGTCTTGGCCGTGAGCTCCCTTGCCTTGGTCAAGTGCTCTCAAAAAGTTTCTCAAGTGAGCTTTGCTACAATACAGCAATGTTACGCAATCAAGCAAATGCAATGTATTGCGGTGAAGCATGCCAAGAGTGGAAAGGGGCCACTGTCACTCCCGTCACAGTGGGAGCACCAACATGCCTAATTAGATGTACTGGCAGGCATTCAGAGCTATGATGAGCGGATGTGCCTGTGGCAATTTGAGCCCTTACAGAAGTAAAAGGCATGCACTCATTTATTTCTAACATTTCTGTGGTCTCTATGGAGTCAAAAAAATCGGACAATGACGGTAGCAATCTAGGGATGGGCAAGCACCCTGTTTGCGATTGCTGCAGTTTGGATAAATGCAGAATATCAGATGCGCCGTAGACCGTGCGGAGGACAAGATGTTTTCATTATTGATAGACAGTGTTGAAGTGATGACGATAGCATTAAATAAATAATGTTGAAATATCAAATGATAAAACTCTGAATTTTTTCCTTCCTAAAAAATCAGGTGTACATTCGATTTCTAGTTAATTTAGGAGCTGTAATGTCATTTCTTTGTCATTTTCTTGCTTTGAAGCCATAAACAGCATATGTATCACGCACCTCTTATGGGATACATACACACTTTATACTGTGATTTACCTATAGACACAGCAGAAAACTTGGAACACCATAGGCTGACAAGCAACGCAATGTTCTTTTGTTACAATGACCTTGTTTTTGACTACAATGACTTATCCAGTGACTTAGCTGTTGCCGATTTCCCCTGCTTCGGGAACTTGTCTAAATAAACTTGCTTGAAGCAAGTACTACCCCCCTCTTATATGGCTTCTCATGATGTCAAAACAGGGCAGGTGCAGGGCACCACAATTTTGTTTCTTTGCATTTTCTGCAATATAGCTTTGCCACGTCTTTTAATGCCTTTAAAATATTATACCAAACAGAATAACTTTCGTGCGTGTAAAATTTGAAGCAACATTTGTAAAATTGTAGAACAAACCCAATTCTATAAAATTAACAAGTTTGCAAGTATGCTACTCTGTTCCATCAATAACCTGCTGTTCCATGCCCCTGCAGAGATAGGAAGCAGCAGCAGGCTGCATGTATGCATGGCTCTGCACTTATACATCTTAAGCAAACATTTCAACACATTATTATATTTACTTTATTCTAACATACCCTCGATTGTAATGCGCACCCATTTACTTTGACCTAAAACAAGAAAAGTGCCCTTTGCAGTACCGCACACCTTATGGTTTCATAGAGAAATACAACTTCTCATTTGGAAAGAATGATTTACTCCTAAGAAACTAAAGTTGCAAGGAATAAATTAAGTCACAGTTTCACTTGAAAGGCGAAGAAGCATTGATTGCGATAAAAATTAGTAGGCAGCTATACGAAAAGTAAGGATAGTAGCTTTACCGGCCGTAGAAACTCTTAAAACATTCGCTTACTAACTAAAGTAACAGGCATGGGGTCATGCATGTACAAGCGAACATGAACACATCTCACTTAATGACTGCGGATACTTATCAAAATGCTGAAAGGAGGAAGTGCGGTAGCAGGAGCGAGCGAATTGACCTTTGAGCAGCCTCTCGATTCAATGGGAACTAAGCGACAGGAACATAGTGCGGTATGCCTAGATGCGTAAACTCTGTCTTCATCGCAGATCGCTTTCAAGAGAGGGGCCACGCCGTACGTAGCAGCCGCTGGAGTTGCGCCAGTCCTGCACACAAGTTTTGGGAACTCCAAACACCCATCATGCGGCCCGAGCAAAAGCAGCGCGGTACTATGCCATAACTACTGAAACGCGAAAGCGTGGGCGGCGCAGAGTCGAACGAAAACGAAACCTTTCGACCACCAGTGTCGTTGCCCGGGTTATTTAAACGAGTTCTTTTTTCTAAAAGTGAAATAGAACTGGACAAGCAGCATTTTATTTTGTCTTATAATACAAGTATGATTTGTGCAACGAGTGGTTGAGTACTAGTGACAGAACTTGACTGGGAAGTGCTTTCGTCATCAGGCAAGTACCGTCTTTACACGATTGTAAGTTGGCTTGAATATAAGTTGACTCCCCCATATCGCGTGTGGAAGGGTAAAAAAAACAAGAGCATACCTGAGGGCGCATTCCATAACGAAAATTTATTAGTAGCTGGCATGGTCACTGGACTACTCGTTTTCACTTGTGCAATCGTCCTCACTAGTGCTGCCATAGTCATCGCTGCTACGGTCCCACAGCACGTCGTCGCCCAGCGAAATTCCACATTTGGCAAACTACCGCACCACCACATCTTGTGGAACAGCAGCCCACGCTGAATGCACCCAACCACACGCGCCCGTCAAGAAGGCTCTTTTGACAGCTCCGGTTGTCGTAAGTTCACGGTCTGCCGCCAGCCACTTATACTCTTGGTGGAGCAGGTCCTTAAATGGCGAAGATCCGTGCTTGTTTCATGACCATGTCGCACTTCACTGGCAGGGACTGATCAAGCATTTCAGCGACGTACGCCGCAAGCTTGGCCTACAGCTCCAGAAAGTGTCCCGACTTCGGCCCATGAAAAATTCTTCGCTTGCCATCACAGGTGAAAATTTTGCTTCACTGCAGCCGCCACTCTTGCACCACCCGTTCAGAAACATCGAACTTGTGGCCCGCTGCTCAGTGATTTGTTTCTTAGGAGTAAAGGATGGCAGCCCTCTTGAACGCTGCTGTGAATGAGCACCAAATGTTTAGTGGGCCTAGAGCACACATGAAGACTGAGGAAGCATGGAAGTAGCATGTAGCCGGCATTCGAGTCGAACGCGTCAAACTAAGAGCATTCTAAGAGCTACAGGGAAAGAGAAACACGTGAGCGGTGTCTGCTCTTCCATGAACTATCGATACTCCCTGCAAGCGCCGCCGTTCTGGGGGGGCCGCCGCAAATGGAACAGAAGCACTTCCATCAACTATCGACACTCCCCATGAGTGTTGTGTGCGCTGTAAAACTCTAAAAAATGTTGAAAAACCCTTCCAAAAAGCAAACAAAGATGCGGGATAGCAAAAACTACAGGTAGGGCCATAGAGCAAACATAAAATTGTAATTACGTTGTAGCTCCCCCGATATCTCGCTGGTCTCTCTTTTTTGGTGGTGCCATGTTTTGGTTTCGATTTGGTTGTGCTTCCGTGCTTTGGCAATTTGCGTGTGCCTTCTTTCTACTGTGACCGTGTTCGAAGTGTTTGTTGTACCAGTATGGCAATTTAGAAAATGTTCATTATATCCGGAAAGTTTCCATTGGGGAGGGTCGGAAAATCATAAACGGACTGAAATGTGGTGGTTATAACCGATAGATCGTTATATCTGGAATAGTTATAAGTGGGTTCGACTGTCCTACCAATCTAGTCTGTGTGAGTGCAGAACAACAAATGTATTGGTCACCTTTCAAAGGAGAAGCAGGCTCTCACAATGAGCAGAAAAGTTGCTAAGGTGTGTTATTACAAGTGAAAATGAGTGCAGTTGAACTTACGCGGCAGCCTTTGTCGCCTCAGCAGGGGGTGAGGAAAGCACCACAGCAGGCTCGTCCTTCCAGTAGCTTTCTGAAGCTGTGCCACCAGGAGCAGCACTGCCAGTGGCCGCTGGAGCAACTTCTTCGGGAGGAGGGCTGGTGTTGGCACGGTGGCCATCGCGTGACTTGCGCTTTTTCTTGGAGCCACGGTGCCGCTCAGCTTTGCTTTCCTGCAATGGTACAGCACCCAAATTCAAAGCACAGTCGAACCCGACTATATCGAACCCGTTTACATCGAATTATTCTATATATCGAACAATTTCTTGACACTGTATAGTTACAATGCGTATATATAGCAAAAATTGCCCCTGGAAGTTGGCTTTCCCTCGCGGTGGCGGGAAAACCCCGCGGTGCGGCTCCATCCAACCGCTCTCCCTACCGTGACTGCCCTGCCTCGGACAAGCCGTCGACATCCCCCTGCAAAAAATTATCCTGGCCCGCCCGCAGCGCTTGCTCAGACAGCCAATCAGAGGCTCTTGTGCGCTCGTCGTGCAAGATGGCAGAAGTGCGAGTTGTCTCGCAGCTTTTCTGGTTCATTGTGTGTGCGCCTTGTGGGCCTTCTCCCGCAGTGTTGCCGTGGTGAAGCGGCACAATTCGCCTTTCGTCGTGAAGCTGGAAATCATAAATCGGGTCGAACGTGGTGAGAAGTCTGATGGTCCCGCAGCGTACAAGATTCCGAGGAGCACCCTCAGCACGATCTTGAAGAATAAAGGGGAGATTAGGGCTAAAATGGCCAAACTTGAGACCCGGTGCCCGTGGCACCCGACGCGTACGCACGGCCGTGTACGAGTGGTTCATCCGAAATTGCTTCAGCCATGCCAACTCCCATGTGCTCGTTGATGACTGTAAATTCTGATGAATGCGACGAAGCCATTGTCTGCGTTGCCGAAGTTTGGAGCGAGCTGTCATAATTTCTGGAAGCTGTTGACGAATCAATGGTGGACGAGTTTGTGAGCGCAAATGATGCTGTCATGACCACGGGAGAGTCCGAAAACAAGACTACATTGCCGACATCATACCGAGCACAAGTGAAGGTGGGCACAATGAGGAAAGCAACGACGGTCCTTGGCCCACATCCTCCGAAGTGATTGGTGTGCTCGCACTAGTCTGGTGCTTCTGCACGAATGCAGAAAGTAGCGGCCTCAGCTGCTCAGACTCCATAGACAATGTGAAAAAGTGCGCACGTCACAGGCAGTGAAATTGCCCAAGCAGAAGAAAATACACGACTATTTCGTGTGAAACTAAGCTAGTTTCATCAATAAAGTGATTATATAAATGGTATGTGCTTTTATGAAATGCAATTATTTAGCAGGCTTATATCGAATTATGCTCTATATCGAATTGATAGGAGTCTTTTTTTGAGAGTTCTATATAGCCGGGTTCGACTGTATTACCGTATATAGCCACATAGTGCATGCACTTTTTCCCCAATGTACCAAAGCAAAGTTGGGGGGTGCGTTCATTGTGCGGGGGTAAATTTTATGGAGACAATTTCGAAACAGCAAAAACTGATAATGAAGACGGTAATGATGTGGAACATGCATAAGTTATCTTTACAGTAAAAATACATGTATACCATTTGCAAACCACAACTTCACTCCGCATCGGAACCACCAGACCTGCCGTTCAGGTTGCTGGCCGCTTCATCCGCATCGTGCTTCTACCATAGAATGAAGAACCAACACGTTAGCCGCGCATAGTCGGTACGGCCTAGGCTAATTGCGTGTGGTGAAACTGCATGTGCGCTCTAAACAGCTATCTCCAATCGCGCCCCAGCTGCTTCCGGCCGTAAGCATCACACTGAAGCGCACAGCTGATTTGACAAGCACGCTGTGTGTGTCTCTTCCGACTGTCCTGTTCCTCGGCATGTCAAAGTTTATTGGTGTCTGCTCAGCATTTCCATTTTGTGAGCAGATAAACTATGTCCTGCAGCAGGTGCATAACTTGACTACACACACTGAAATCCCAGGCCGCATTGAAACCCAAAGCGAGCCACAGCCACACGACTTCGACACTACTCCCGTATATGACCACTATGCCAATCATATGCCAGCTGTCCTCTCCTGTGCGCCGCGCCCAGCCGCGCGCTCTGTTACGTCAGCATAAAGTATGTAAGCTGCGTATGTTGCAGAGAGCCAGTTGCGTTTTTTTTCTTTCTCGAATCTCCGAGATGCCTTTGCGCCGACACTGGCGGAAAGGATGCGTCAAGAATTAAGTGCACTTGCTTTAGACACATGCGCGAATATAGTCACTCCGAAAAACTACAGCATGGCTGTTCAATCGTGGGACTGCACAGTAGCAAAGTTGGGGGTGCACTCATTACGCAAGTAAATACAGTAAAATCATTTCAACCAATGCACATACCTTCAATGCAATATTATTTGGAAAAAAAAAAAAAAACAGATGCTTCTCAAATGCAAGTAACAAACAAAGGCTGGTGGTACAGCCACCATCAGAACTGCACTGGCATGAACGCAAGAAGTATTTAGGCTTGAAGCAAATGGGACAAGGTCAACCTAAGGGTAAAGGTAAATAATAGGGCAAAGCTAAGTAAAGAAAAAAAAAACATAAAAAACAATGAGACCAGAGCTTGGAAATGGGATACAACAGGATTTCAACACAGTGTTGCAAGATGATCTTGAGCAAAACCAGTACACAAGTTTGACACAAGAAGAGCTTCAATACAAACCTTGCGGTCCTTGCGAGATCTTCTCGAGCGGTGGTGCCTGCGACTGTGGCGCTTGTAACCGCTGGATGATGAGGAACGTGATGATGCTCCTGATGATGAAGATGATGACCAGGACGACGAAGAGGAACTACGATGGCGCCGCCGTTTCTTGTGCCTGCGTGAGAAAACAGATTTATGCCTATAACGGAAGCATTTCCATTAAGGGGGGACACTGCTCTTCGCGGCGAAAAAAATCGCGAAAAAATTGATTTTTTGAAAACGACGTTTTCGATATTTACAGCTAATATTCCTTTAATTCACCAAGTTTCGAATCTCGGGGAAGAGTATTTCGTCCGCAATATCAATTTGTAACATCACTGTGAGCTGAATTCCGCGCAAAAACAGCCCTTTTTATCGCGGCGCGTAGCTCTTTTTCTACGCGGGCGATCGCAGCCATCTTGGTCTCGTTGGAAAGAGAAGCCTTTCTTTAATTTCCCGCCAAAAGTGACTCCGTCGGTACGCCAGTGACGTTGAAATCCGGGGAGAAAAAAAAGCCCGAACGCGCGATCAGATTCGTTGACTAGCGCATGTGACCAAAAACGCGTGCTGTGGTTGGCTGCGCAAGGTTCCCATCGTCTGCTCCACTCCGCAGGCGACGCGACTGCGCGTCTCGTAGGTTTGTTGGCACATGCCCAAGGATGTCCGATCCACCGGGAAAGTTCGCCACGAGGCACAAGTTCGGCAGAAAGAAGAAGCGATCAGCTTATAACTTGCAAAAGCGCTCCATTCTTTCTAAAAGCATCGAGAGTAGCTCGCCGCCAACCGCAAATGATGCCGAAACCGCGGACGATGCCGAAGTAGGCCTAGCCAGCTCACAAATGAGTGAAATCGTTACGGACAGCGGCTGCGTTCGGCGTGACACTGCAATGTTGCAACGTGCGGATTTGTTGCAGAGGGAGATGAATGCTCAAAAAAACTTCAGAGTTCTTGCGTCAATGCCAGCAACAACGCGGGTGTTGGATTTGCTCACTCGCGCCGACGGCGTTGCAGCCGCGCCAGTCGACGCCGAGGCAGGCTTCGTTTTCCTCAGTAGGACTCCATGAACGGACTGATGACGTCAAGTGCAAGGTGTGCGGCGGCAGCGTCGCAGTAGGCAAAAGCGAACGGTAATCTGGCCTCGCCATAAAGATCGTTATCACGTGCGCGTGTTGCGGCGATATCGCGTCGGCATGGAGCTCGACCCGCGTGAACAACCTTGCCGTGCGCGCGATGCAAGCCACCGGGAATCGGCGAACGGCGCTAAACGATGTTTTTGCCGCATTTGGGTGGCCGTGGTCAGAGCGACTACATTCCTGGTGGCTTTTAGCCACTTTCACTGCAAAATAATGCAAAATTATTCCTGTACTTTTGATTAAAAGTGAATGTATTCGTTTTTTCTCGTTTTCTCAAAACACAGACTTTTCACTTGTACACGATGTAGGGTCAGATTTTGGAATTTCTGCTTTAAAAATTTTCAATTCTGCTTTAGATCAGACAGTAGGGTAGCCACAATTCAAACAGTAAAGATTGAATTGCTATAAAATTACTAATATTTGATATATCAAAATAGTATTCCTACCATTATGTTCCTTATGTTTTCTAGTACCCAGGCATGTGCCAATACGAATTTCGTAGCGCATTTTTTCCCCTATTTCTGCAAATTATGAACAATGAATTTCATTTATCTTCAGAACTAGATGGCCCATTGGAAAAATAATTACATATTTGAAATCAACACAAAGGTCTTAACATGAATGGAAAGTTTCATGAATATTGATGGAAAACATCATATGAACATTATTTGAATTACAGTGTCCCCCCTTAAAGAAGCGAAAGTTTCATTCTTGCCTGGTTGGACCCCTGTATCATCCTTGATCAATTTAGTATTCAAGCATTTGCCGTAATCACCATGAACATGTCCTGAAATGTTTTTTCTCGTTTTCTCAAAACGAGAAACGAGAGTATATCTCTGGTTCTACTCATCTTATTGCAATAATTCTTTTTTCGTCACAAAGGTGGACAAAATGGGAGTGCAGTAGGCCTAAAATGTCAACAAATATCATTACAGAAATTTTGAAAAAGTAATAATTTCTTCAGGGTTACACTAATGCCTTCTGCTTACAAAAGTTTGACATGCTGTAACTTCGGCATAAATCAGTTTAGAACATTCATTCTTGTAGCACTGCAACCTCTGATCATTCAACATCATTTTGATGTGCCAGTCTCCTTCATTAACAGCCAGCATTGTAGAGAGAACTTGCCTCCAAATTAGTCCATACAAAAAACATGAATTGATTATATTTTGAAAAGTACTTGTTGCATGGGAAAACCAACTGAATATTTGAATTCAGCATGTCAAAATACATAAGTGATGGAAGTTTTATCAAATTGTGGCCACAAATAAAAAATGAAAATTTAAGTGTGGTGTCCCCCCTTAAACTAACACATCTTTAAACACAGAAGCAGCCAGACAAAAAGGAGGCGCACCAGCATTGTACTTTCAAGACGTGCAAAGCTCGCCTTGCATATGGAATGCAAGCGGAGCGCATCAAGCAAACCCGAATTACTGTATTTACTCTAATCTAACGCATATTTTTTCCCCAATAAAACGGGCCTGAAAATTGTGTGCGCATTAGAATTGAGCACAACCTTAAATCTGCGTTACCATATTGCAATGGGTGCGGCCGCAACGCCGTCAGCGAGAGTGAGGAAATTCAACTTCTGCTGTGTTGCTGACGTTGAAGCAACTCGAAGTTTTTTTTAGCATTCATCTCCCTCTGCAGCAAATTCGCACGCTGCAACATTGCAGTGTCATGGTATCGGGAACACTTTTACTCGTTGGTGAGCTGGCTAAGCGTGCTTCGGCATCATCTGTGGCTTTAGCAGCACTTGTGGTTGACTGTGGACTATTCTCGATACCCTCCAAAGGAATGGAATGCTTTTGAAAGTTACAAGCTGATCACTTCCTTCTTTCTTTTTGCCAAAGTTGTGCCTTGTGGCGAACTTCCTCGGTGGATCGGACATCATTGCACACGTCACAAACCTACGAGGTCATGCACCCTAGTCGACGAATGGGATCGCGTGTTTGGACTTTTTTCTTCCCGGATTTGAATGTCACCGGCGAGCCGGCGGAGTCACTTTTGGTGGGAAATTGAAGGAAGACTCCTCTTTCCAAAAGATCAAGATGGCTGCGATCGTGCGCGTGGAATCCAGCTCACAGTTATGCTATGAATTGATATTGCGGGCAAAATACTCCTCCGCGAGATATGAAACTTGGTGAATTAAAGGAACAGTAGCTGTAGGTATTGAAAATGTTATTTTCAAAAAAGCGATTTATTTTGTGATTCTTTAAGCCTCAAGACAAGTGTCGCCCCTTAAGCGAACACACACATATTGCAGCAGTCTGCCGTTGCAGCTGGGCATAGCACGCGCAACTTGAGCAGCGCACTAAACCGGCGCCTGGCTTCTCGTGCACAATGCATATATTCGGCACAGCGCTTTTGCTTCCTTGGCAATGGAAAGCATGCTACAAAGCCTCCCATGCACAAAATTCTCAAAAATTTCCACCGCAGCACAGCTGAGACGACCAGGTATACCCGGGAGCCATGCATTCACCAGCAGGGCATCACTTTTTAGATTACCGAACCCTAAAAGCGCAGCATAGAGGGCTCTGTTGACCGGCATTTCCACGGCACTCCCTGCCTGGGGGTGCTGTCGAAACCAGAGTAATTGGACCCACCGTAATTAATGCTTCTTCGCGTTTCAGGCGAAACTGTGGCTTTTTTAAATTTATCACAACTTTAATTTATTGGGAGTAAATCATTGTCTTTCCAAATGAGAGAAAGTTGTATTTCTGTATGAAAGCATGAGGTGTGCAGCACTACAAAGGTCTTTTCCTTCTTTAGGTCACGGCAAATGGGTGCGGGTTGCAATCGAGGGCATCTTTTTTTCGTGACAGGAAACGGGTGCGTGTTACAATCGAGGGCACGTTAGAACCGAGTGAATTCGGTATCAGCAAACCTCGTCCAACGCAGTTGTATTTTTCCTGCAGCCCTCAGAACAATTTTAGCTCTTCGTCGGCTATGTTGCGCCAACTATACCAGTTGGCGCAAGAAGACTGCTGAAAAGTAAAGTTGCAAAAATATTTTTGTTCTGTTATGTGGTCAGCCATCTATTTCAACTGTGGGACAAGTGAAGGCTTAAAGTCATGTTCAACAGAACAGCAAGCATGGCAAATTGGAGAGCACAGTTCGAGTGAGAATTACTTTGCAATACAGTGTGTTGAGCTGAAATGTGTTAATAAAGAAAGCTGAACTGAGAGTTGTAAAAGTTGTTTTTCTAATAAATTATCCCTTTTACAAAATGTTTCACTTGGTTATGTGATCAACAGGATCATTTGCAGATGAGGAAAATAAGAAGTGTCCTTTTGTAAGTTGTCTTTTTATCTCTTTTTACCATTTGGTGCAGTTTGGGCAACACTTGCTACACATGAATTATTGTGCTGCGAAAGATGCACTGGGAAAAGAGGAAAAAGAGCACAGTGTCCTGTCCTCTTCTGTCCTTGTGCATCTTGCACAGCACATCGATAATTCAAGTATGAACCAACTAGTTGATAAGTATTAGAGTGCAGTCCACTTATAACGATATCGAGAAAGACGAAAAATATGATCGTTATAACCGATGATCACTATATCTGGACTGCAGTTATTTAAAAAAAGAAAAAAAAAACGCGGAACATATTTTTGCAGCTCCGAACTCGAATTCGCTACTTGCTCTAAAGAATAGATGTAGAAAGTAGGCTGTGAAAAACAAACTTTATTTCTAGCGCCAATGACCGTGTCAAGGGTTAGGCGTGCCGAAATACAGTTGAGCCCGCTTATAACGAACCCGAGCGTCACGCTGAATTCGTTCGTTCTATCCATAAGTTCGTGGTATGTGGGTCACACACAAAAATTGACATCAATCAAAACAAAAATTTATTGAGAAAAAAAATCGGTGATCGTTGTCTGCCTCGTCAGAGCACACCCAATGACGGCGGTTTCAAGCTTGTTCAAAGCTGCGATGTGTTCGTCACCCAAGGCCTTAAAGTACACAAGATTTTTAAGTGCCTCAATATGGCTCACTGCTGTGGTCACGCTTACGGGTGCTGGCTCTGACGGATCGTTGTCATCGTCCGATGCTTCGGCGTCGCTTGATGCCTGCACTTCCCGGACGGCGGTCTCGTCGCAAAACGACTCCGTAACTTCAGTAGCGTCGTCCACATCAACAAAATCTTGCCAGTCAAGATCGCAGCCGGCCAGGTTAGCGTCAACAACGCGTCGCCACAAGTCGTCGTCAGGCTGGCTTTATTCAGTGTCTTCAATGCTTGCTTCAGGTGCGTCAGCGAAGCCGGCCTTGCGAAAACAATTCCGGATGCATTCGGGTGTCACTTCCATCCACGCCGCTTTGATCATTTCTATCGCCGAGTATAGCGAGACCTGCAGAGGCACATTGGCAGCGGGGCGATCAACTGCAATCCGCATCCGCTGCACAACACGGCGCCTGTAGGCCGCTTTAAACGACCGTATTACACCCATGTCCAGCGGTTGCGCTTTTGAAGTTACATTTGGCGGCAGAAAAAGCAACTCAACTGCCGTTAAGACAGCTTGGGCATGGTGGGCGGTACAGTTGTCGAGAATCAGAAGAACTTTGCGCCCTTTCTTCGCCATGCTGCTGTCAAAGTCAATAAGCCATTCCGCGAACAACTCGCGTGTCATCCACGACTTCGAGTTATGCCTGTAACGCACTGGTACATATGTGCGGAAGCAACGTGGCCTCTGATTTACCGATTACAAATGGCAAGCATCGATCGCTTCCATCCATGTTGGTGCACAAAAGCACAGTTATGCGAACTTTGCTGTGCTTGCTGCCAGCACATTTGTCACCCTTCATAGCGTGCGTTTTGCCAGGCAGCATTTTGATAGAGTAGCGCCGTTTCATCGGCGTTATACACATCCCTTTCAGCATAACTTGATACACGGGCCAAGTTTTTAGACATCCACGTGTTGATGTCTTCGTCGCTTACCGATGCCGATTCGCCGTTGATGGTCTTGAAAATAATTCCGTGGCGGAGCTTCAAGCGATGGAGCCAGCCATTGCCAGGAGAAAAATCTGGGAAGTCCAGGAGGAACGCTAAGTCCTTTGCTTTGGACAACATCAGCGGCCCGCTGATGGGAACATTGCGTGCTCGAGTATCAAGGAACCACTTTAGAAGCGCGTCTTCAACGTCTGCATATGTGGCTTTCCGTAGGCGCTTCCTCGTCGCGGAGTCCGTGGCGGCACTTGTAGATTTTGTCCTTCTCTTTTAGTATCGTGGATATTGTCGATTTCGACAAACCATACTTTTTCACCAGTTCGTGGTTTTTCACGCCTTGGGAAAGGTCTTTCAAGATCAACAGTTTCGTGGCCAAGTCCAAAGCTTTTCGCTTCACTGTCGAAGTAGACGCCGGCGAATCTGCCATCTCGGATAGGCACGGGAGCGCACCAGTAGGAAACAACGCCGACAACGCTAGCACAACCACAAGAAAAAGACAGTCCCGCAGTCGTGTGAGGTGTGAGGCGCGGCGTTAAGGGGGGAGGAAGGGAGAAGAGGGGGTACGAAAGCACGTGATCACGTGCTACGTTGTCAATTGGTGGAAAACTTCGCCGCTGCCCTGACGTCAACGATGGCGAGTGGGGTCCCGTGGCGAATGAGCTGGCACTTTCGACTTGTGTGTTCACGTTGCTGATGTGTGCTGGGCCGGCATTTTTTTTTTTCTCTCTCGTTATCGTGCTGATCCCCTCGCCACATCGCCGCTCCTCCGTGCCTCCGGCGAGACGCCGCGGGAAAGCCAATTCTCGGAGCGTGCACAGCACAGGGTCGGCGGATCTCGCCACGTGGAAAGTGGTCCGCGACACCAAGGCGTTCGCTGTAGCCGATCGGCTAGGCTCGCGGGCGTTCATTGTAGCCGAGACCGAGCGCCATAGCCTAAACGTATATTTTAACGGTCACGCCGGACTTGTTCGTGATAAGCGAGCGTTAGTCTTAAGTGGGGCCATTATAAGTCGGCTCGACTGTAGTCCGAAATCTGCACTTGCTTTTGCAGCAGCTTCAGCTTCACAACCGCGGTATGCACGGATTCCAGCTGCTGCACGAACACTGGCAGCAATCCTTTAGCATGCATAAAATCAATTAAGGAGTCGATCGACGACAGTGCAGTTTGCGTGGACATCGTGGTCGGGGTCAAGGAGCCACTGTCAATCTCATTGTCACTGTCGGTGCTGCCGTTGCCACCGTCGCACAACTTTGCCGTCTGTCAAGACAGAACATCTTCGGCGATCGCCTCGTCGATGACCTCATCGCAGAACGAGGCAGCACTGTCTGCAGTCAAAAACTCCTCCATCGACGCACCACCTGTGTCACCAGTAGGAACGAGCTCCCAGAGCTCGGTTATGTCAGCGGCTTCCACCGTGTTTGTCTCAGAGGGTTGGGGAAGTTCATCCTGACGCACAAAGCCTGCCTTTTTGAAGCAGTTGTATATGGTTGACTGCTTTACTTATAACATGCACCATGAACGAAGCACACGGCTTTCAAAAGGCTGATCTTCAGGTCAGAAGGCCCGTCTGCATGGCCCGACATGCCAGGAGCTGCGCGGTCAATGGCTAAAATTAGCCACTCCAGCATGCACCGCCGATACAGGACTTTAATGTTGGCGATCACGCCGGTGTCCAACAGCTGCAGACCTGCCGTAGTATTCGGAGGCAGAAGCATCAATTCGACAGATGTTAGCTTCGGGTTAACGCTGTGTGCGCTACAGTTGTCAAGTAGCAACACTACTTTTCTTCCTTGGCCTTCAATTATACTGTCGAACTCGAGCAGCCATTCTTCGAACAGGCCGCGGGTCATCCACGCCTTCTTATTGCTGCGATAGCAGATTAGGATGTGCTAATTCTTAAAGCACGTTTGCTTCTTTGATCGCCCGATCATGAAAGGCTTGAGACGATGGCTCGCACAGCAACACGGTCACCCTGAGTTTCGAGTGCTTCCCGCCGGGCATCGATCTCCTTTAAGGGGGTACACGGGTCTTGGAGACGAAAAAATCACTAAAAAGTCGATTTTTCAGTTTTGTTATTTTCGCAATCTAGACGTCATCACGCGCTTGTCGACAAAAAATTAACGCGAAATAACGCGTCTTTGGGCAAAAGAACGCCGTATTTATCACGCGAGACGCTCATTTTCATCTGCAAGACGCACCGAAAACGCCCCATCTTGCGCCGCTCACAGTTTCGAAACCGATCAACGGAGTGCCGCCATTTTGGTCTCGTTCGAAAGCGTGTGCTTCCCGCTCCCTTTCCCGCTGAAAACGGGCATTCAAGGTTGCTTCACGAGGGAGCAACCAGGCAACAACGAGAGAGACAATCCCGCCATCCTGTTGGTCCGCGACCATCACGTGACTAAATAGCGCCTTCTGATTGGAGCGCGGGAACGCCGGGCGTCCGCGCCGGGGACGCCATTTTGCCTGAACCAGTTTGTTCTTTATTCTATGCCTGAACTAACGCTCAGCGTGAACGTGATCAGTCAAGATGCCAAACCGTGCACGGAAATTCCGTACAGTGCATAAATTTGGGAAGCGTAGAAGAAAGCGCGCGGTGCAGCGAAAAGATGCACCGGAACTTCCAGTGACGTCTGACGACCTTATCGGACCGGCGGACTTGCAGACGCCGCGGAACAGCGGTGTAACTGAGGAGTTGGGTGCAGCACAATGGGAAGAGGCGATCGTGACGGCTGACGGCGTTGGCGCTCGGCATGTGCTACGGGAAACGTCGGTGCCGCTCGCGATGTCGACGGCGGACCGTGAACATACAGCGGACACCCCTGATTGCAGAGCGGCGGTCGTCACGGGCGCGTGTGCTACGGAGATGCGCACTCGGCCCGACCGTGCGAGAATCGACACGGCGTATCTCACGGCGGTGGAGCGAGATCAGATCGAGCAACAAGCACTGGAAAAAATAGCGGAACTCTCCTCAGTTTCAGCGACGGAGCGCAAGGTGAAGTGCCTAACAAGCGAGCCTCGTCTGGAAAGTGCGTCGACAAAAACGTACACCATCGTCGACCTCGACATGGTGAACTGTTTACTAAAAGTCGCTGGTTGCCGAGTGTGCCGCGGAGCGGTGACTATCGAGCGGGACTCGCGGGAGTACGGCATTGCCGTGAAGCTGAAAGTTCTGTGCAGCAACTGCGGCGAAATTGACACGAAATGGAGCTCGCAACGAGTTGGTGGCACTGCCAACTGCAATCCTTTCGAGATCAATGTTCTCGCGGCGCGTGCCGTACAGAGCACGGGAAACGGGCAGACGGTGCTTAACGATATTTTTGCCGCTATCGGGGTTTCACACAGAGGCCTTCACAACAAGACCTATCAGCACTATTTGAAATCAAAACTAAATCCAGCTGCAACAAGTGCCTGCACTGAGAATATGGCTAAGTGTGCCACTTCGGTGAAGAATGTATACCGAAGCCTGAATTTTGGAAATGCAGGTAATATTGCAGTTTCTTTTGATGGCCCTTGGCACACTCGGGGACATTCATCTCACATAGGAGTGGCCACTGTGATAGAGCTTTTTTCAGGCTATGTTTTGGACTATGTTGTCCTTTCGAATTCCTGCCTTGGCTGTGAGCTTGGCCCGAAACCAGGAACACCAGATTATGCTCACTGGAAGTCGCAGCATTCATGCCAAAAGAACACGTCTTCCAAGGCAGGCCAGATGGAGGTGGAGGCAGCACTAATTTTATTTCAGCGCTCGCTTTCCCTTCATGGCCTGAGGTACACAACCATGCTCTCCGATGGTGACAGCAGATCATACAGTGCCATTGATGAAGCAAAAGTCTACGGCTTCATACCTGTGGAAAAGGAAGACTGCGCAAACCACGTGCAGAAACGCATGGGAACGGCGCTGCGGAATCTTGTGCAGAAGCAGAAAGGGGAAAATGGTGAGCGCATCAGTGGTAAGGGCCGCCTGACGGGAGACCTCATAAATAAGCTGACAAGTTATTATGGTTGGGCACTCAAATCACATTCGGGAAATGTGGATGAGATGCACACAGCAGTGTGGGCTACGTATTACCACGTAACCTCAACGGATGAGAAGCCCAACCATAGCTTTTGTCCCCACGGCCCTTATTCATGGTGCAAATATAATGCAGCCATTGCAAAGAATGAGCCCCCCCCCAAAAGCAGATACAATCTGCCATATGCTGTAAGCGATGCACTGCGGCCAGTGTATGAGCGCCTCTCTGATAAGAAGCTCTTGAAGAGGTGCCAGAGAGTGAAGACGCAAAATGCCAATGAATCGCTGCACTCTATCATTTGGAGCCTGGCGCCAAAAGAAAAGAATGCATCACTGTTTGCTGTTGAGGCTGCCGTGGCAGAAGCTGTTATGCGGTTCAACCTCGGAAGCCACCAGTCTAGCTCGCACATACTCAGTGAGCTGCACGTGCAACAAACTTGCGCAGGCAGTAGGCGAGCATCCGAGAAAGACAGCCACCGTGTGGCCAACGCAGACAGAAAGCGCACATCATCGGCAGCATTCCAGGAAGCCATCAAGAAGAGACACAAAGAAAAGCCTGCTTCGGACTATTCTCCAGGAGCATTCTGATTCATTGTAGTGGTGAATTCTATGATTTTGTCCCATAAAAAGTATTTTTCACATTGCTAAATGTTTTTTTGCGTTTTTCTCTGATTATGATTTTCGCACATGCGAAGATTTGGGATGTGCACTGTGTCTCTGTTAGTTCTTCGATTTGCACGATTCTTTTTTTTCCTGAATGCTAAACAGTCGGAGAGTGCAAGAAAACTATAATATAGTATGCTAGTGCAATGCAACTTTTTCAAATCTTGCAAGAAGTAACAACAAAAAATTTTCTTCCAAAGTTGCTAATTTAAATTTTGATAACTTTGGCTAATATGTAGATAGAGATACAAAACTTTATATGTGCACTCTTCAAACATTCAGAAACATACCCAGTTAATTTTAGGTCTCTCAGTACAATAAATTTCTTGAAAGTCACATCCCAAATTTATAATACTAAAGATTGCATAACTTTTTTTTCATTAAACATAGAAAAAAACTGATTACATATTTGCAATCAGCTCACTAAACTGAATATAAGCTGTAAGTTTCAACTCTCTAGAGTTAATAACAATAAAGCTCTGCTCGTGCACCAGGTCCCCCCTTAAGAGCGCGAGTCTTTGACGGCAACATTTAAAAAAACAGCAGTTTCGTCGCAATTATATATGTCCTCCTCCGCGTAGCGCTCCAGCACGCTGGGCAGCTTTGTCTGCAGCCACTGCTGCTTTGCCTCTGTGTCCAAAGACGCCGCTTCCCCTACCACGTTTTTGTAAACGATTCCGTGCCGCTCTTTAAAGTGCTGAATCCAGCCTCCCCCAGGCTCAAAATTTGGACGTCCTGGAAGAAAAGCGAAGTTCTTCGCTTTGGTGGCAAGTATTGGCCCACTAATAGGCACATTATGCGCGCAGGTTGTGATGAACCAATGGTAAAGCGCCTCTTCAACATCGGCGTACAAAGGGTCTCTAACCCTTTACCGCTGATCAGCATGGCCGCTGATAGCTCCTGCCTTTACAATCGCGGTGCTCCCGGTTTTCAAGATGGTTGATATCGCCGACTGGGCGAGCTCTACTTCTTCACGAGGGCGGCTCACCTTGAAGCCGTGTCTAGAGTCCTGCAAAATATCCATCTTCGTGTCAAGCGACACAGCTGTGCACTTTGTCGGCGCCATCTTCAAACTGAGTTGTACCGTTGGTTGCACGCTGCTTCGGTGGCGGCAGCCTGCTATCGCGCGCGAGAGAGAGACTGAGTGCGGGACGGGCACCACCACGCCGCTTTGCTTGTCGCATTTTTTTCTTTCTCTCTCTTTTGGAGCGACTGTGGCCGACGCGCATGAAGCAGCTAGCGCCATCTTGTGGCGCGCTGCGCCTACTACTCAAGTACTCTCCGGTGTGCAGGCGGGGCGGGACGCACCTAGTAACGTTGGGACGCGCAGCGTGGTAATGACGGCAGATACAAACTTACGGAGATAAACATAGCCTCGTCTCGACATCATTCGTTTCAGGGAACTAAGCAACGCAAATGTTACGATTATTTTGCACGGAAAAAGCCATCCGGACGGCAAAATTTTGATCGTTATATCCGATATGCGGTGAATAACCTATCGTTATAAATGTTTTTTTTCCCCATAGACTTAATGCATAAAATGACTCTCATGTCGACCCATCGTTATAACTGATATTCATTATATGTGGTACTGTTATAAGTGGACTGCACTGTATTGCTATGCAGTTCTGCAGCATAGCATAGGGTTTGAAAGAGCACCTACTTTTTTTCCACTTCATCCTTGAGCAGAAGACGCAGCTTCTCCCGGGTGTCCTTTGTGGGCTTACTCATCTCCCCTTGAAGTTCAGCAAGCAGCGATGCCTGGCTTGACAGTGACCGGGTGTCTTGGGGCACCAAAGGCTCCTGTGTAGACAAGGAGGATGCCGTCTCTAAAACAGTGCAGTGTGGAAGCTGCACTACTCAACGAACTCAGCCTTGCCCGCAGTTAAGTGCACATACTAAATGCGCATACAGTCGATCCCGGATCTATCGAACTCAAAGGGGGCTGCAAAATAGTTTGATATATCGATAAATATAACATATGCCCATCTGACGCTGATGTGCCTGATGCATGGTCATTACAACACACCTTGAACGGTCAATTGTCACACGTGGATAACGAGTCAGGCGGACTGTGGTGTCAGGTTCCAGAATCGTATTCCTGTTCAAACTAGTCGTCCTCGCTTCTCGGCTGCCCTAAAAAAAGTCAGTGCGTCTTCTTACGTGCCACTCAGCGTTCTAACACCTCGCGGCCGGTACGTCCCTTCATCAGCAGCCCTTCCCTTCCAGCCCCTATGTCGGTGACTGTCAACACCACACACATGCTGTTAGTTTTTAAAGTGTGGCTTTCAGCTTGCAGAACATCCCAGTCCATTCCCACTCACATGTAACTGTATGAGCACGAATGAAATGCATGCAGCGCGGACCCGCGGATCACGCAGCGACAAGTGTTGCATGCCGCTGCCGCATTGGCAGGGGGAGGTCTTTCTACAAGTTGCAGATGTAGTGTGCAGCGGTTTTGTTATATTGAAACTGCAATATAAAGATCTGTCCAAGTGGATGTTAGGGTCGGATTCGTTTTGGCAGCTCGGGGCATCGTGAAATGCCGTTTGCAGAAAGCCTTTGTATACAAGACAAACCTGGCGGCGCAGCACCTCAGTTCGGCATTCCACGCCTGGAATCATCGAGATTAAATTATGGGGTCTTAAGTGCTAAAACCACTTTCTGATTATGAGGCATGCCATAGTGGAGGACTCCGGAAATTTCGACCACCTGGGGTTCTTTAACGTGCACCTAAATCTAAGTACACAGGTGTTTTAGCATTTCGCCTCCACCGAAGTGCGGCCGCCGTTGCAGGGATTCGATCCCGCGACCTCGTGCTCAGCAGCCCAACACCATAGCCACTGAGCAACCACGGCGGGTTATTGAGATTAAAGAATGGATGTTATTTTGTGGAATGTGTACCAAGCCAGGAAGCATTTTGCGTTCTTGATGCAGAGTGGCGATCTGCTCTGGCTGATAACCAATGGCCGCAGTTTACACGAGCCATTTATATGCAAGAAAAACTGAAAGCACCTTGCTCATTTTTTTTCTATCTCTCATCGGTTTCAATCTCTTGTTTGGCAGAATCTGCCAAAAATGTGCCATTTCAATTTTGTCGGCATTAAACATTTCCAGCGACGCAAGTGATCACATCTCCGTTAGGGGAAATGCACTTGCAGGGGCGCCACGTGGCACAGCGTACAATATATCGAATGTGGTAGTGAATAGGAGTTCGGTATAGAGCTGGGCAGGTATGTAACGCATAGGTTAGATAACAGGTGGACCATTAGGGTTACAGAATGGGTGCAGAGAGAAGGGAAACGAAGTCGGGGATGGCAAATGGTGGAGTGATTTAAGAAATTTCCAGGCACAAGTTGGAATCGGTTGGCACAGCACAGGGGTAAATGGAGATCAGAGGGAGAGGCCTTCGTCCTGCAGTGGACCTAAAGGGGCCCTGAACCACCCCTCGGGCTTGGTGAAATAACATAGTCTGCGGGTAGCATACGCTGTTGTGAACGTCTAGGCCAAGTTCTGCTGTTGTATGCGGTCCGTGGAGCTCGCAAGCGGAGCGCGAAGCCACCTTTTTCTCAAACGCTCTCGTTTCAAAAACCCCATACTCCTCACTTTTTGTGTGCTCTATTTCGTCATAAAGCACACTCCAATACGCGGCTGCTATTGGTCGCTGCGCTCAGCTACACCGTGGCCGCCACGAGTCCAGTGGCTAAGCGCACTGAGGCTCTCCGAGGACAGCCGTGTTTGGCTTACGTTTAGCGCGGCATAGGCACCAAAACGGAAATTTGAACTGCGCGCCACGGTGACGTTGCCGCCGTAGCCTTCACAGTGCAAGGCATTGGAAGACAAAGGGGAGCATAGCTGAGGCCGTATTTGATTGCTGATAACTCCGCTTCTGCTGAAAGCATTTAAGTACTTTTTGCGGCAAAGTGGTTCTGAAATTGCCTACCTCCACTTCACATTTCTTTCTCCACATCGAGAAAAAGTGGTTCAGGGCCCCTTTGAAATAGGTTCTTGTTGATGTTGTTGATGATGATGATGATGTACACGTAGTACTGGACCACCACTGTTCGGTACAGACAATTTGATTCTCTGAGTTCAATATATCCAGGATCAACTGTAGTCTACACTGCTTTACCAGTTCTCTTTAGTATCCTGCTAAATCTTCTTAATAATCAGCAGTCTAATGCTACAGACATTGTAGCTGACCTAGAGAGGATGTGTAATACGTACGGCCTCCTTCTTGCGTTCCTTGACTTCCATGGCAATGAGGGCTTCTCGAGCATCCGTGTTGCTCAGGTTCACTTTCACTGCCTTCTTGTATGTCTTGACTGCACCTTCCAAGTCACCCCTCTCCTCGTAGCTGCACACACCAGGAGCCCCTCTTTAGTATGCATGCAGCAGCAGTGGGTCTCCCCACATACCCAATCAGCCAAAGCTTTTCCTATTTTTTTTTTTATTGGGCAATCGTTTGACTGACTCACGTATAACGTTCCAAAACAACACATAGGCTGTGACTGTAGTGGAGAGGGGTACCCTGTATTTCATTATCTATCACAAATATTGTGCACCTAATGTTTAGCACACAGGTGTTTCACTATATTTTGCATCCAACCTCCATCAGAATGTTACAGCAGCAGCAGGGAAGCCAAAGCGCGACCTCAAGCTTGGCAGAAAACTGCCATGGCCACTAAGCGACAAAGGTGGGCATTCATAAACCTTTTCTGCTTGGTAGAATTCTAGTATTTTGGAACCGGGAATGGACATTTGTACCTCATGATTCACTCACAACAAAATTAAAGAATGCCATGCTTTCATTTGTTATTATACATGTGGACCGTGTACCTCACCTCATGATTCACTCGTAACAATACTAAGAAATGTCATGTTTCCACCTATTATTATACATTGGATTACTGATTACATAAGCAATCATAAACAGTATGTTGTGATCGACAGGCAACAGTCGGGACTATCTTCCGGTAACATCAGGAGTACCGCAAGGTAGCATACTCGTACCGTTGCTTTTCCTTTTGTACATTAAGGGGAGACACTCCATGAAACGACTTTTTATTATTACTTGTACTAAAGGTATCAAAATTCAGCCAATGGTAGAGTTTTCTATGCAGATTTCAAATATGTCATTACTTTTTCTGTAGATGTTATAGTTTTTGAGGTATCTGATGCACAATGGCAAAATATAGTAATCTTTGTGGGCACATTTTTATGTCCTAAATTTTAACAAAAAAGCATCATGCTGTAGCTTGTTTAGCTCTTTGTAGATTTCAAATTGCCGATATCTAGCCAAACAGCATGCACAATTACTGGAACTATGCAAAAAGATTACAGCATTTCTACTATCTTTCATTTTACTCGATTCCCTGAAACATAACCTTGTACTTTTGCAACTACTGCAGCGAGATATTGCATTTTCAAGTAGGTATTAGCACTGTACATATCTTCAAGAGTATGTGTGCCAAATTTCATTAGTATAAATTAGTTGAAGTGTCCTAACTTTTTTTCTTCATATTTGCAGTAATTGTAGATGCTGTTTGAATATATATTGGCACTTAGTCTACAAAGAGCTAAATAAGCTACAGCACAAAGCTTTTTGCAAAAATTTATTACACAATAAAGTGCCCACAAAATTACTCTATTTTGCCACCGTGTAGGACACCATTAATCAAGAACTATAACAGCTGCAAAGAAATTGACATATTCGAAATGCGCTTGTAATGCCCTATAAGTGGATGGGTTTTCAAATCTCTAGTACAAATATTTGAAATATTGTTTTTTCGAGGAGTGTCTCCTCTTAGTGATCTTGTAAATGCAGTTGACTCAAACATCAGACCATTCGCTGACGATTGTGTTTTGTACAGAGATACAACTTCCCATAACGATCAACATGAACAACTTCAACAACATTTTGGATTGGTGCAACATGTGGGGAATGCTTCTGAACACTGAGAAAGTTATTTACGAATTACACATAAAATAAACCCACTAATGCACGCTTATCAGCTAGGTTCGTCAGACCTACAAGAGGTTACTAACTACAAATACTTGGGATTACTAGCAATCTATCGTGGAGCATTCACAATGACAACGTATGCACATCAGCCTTTCGTAAGCTCTGTCTACTCCAACACAAATTAAGGAACACCCCGGCTAGTGTAAAACTTCTCTGCTACACACCCTTTATTCGGCCGATACTTCGGTATGCATGTATAGTCCGGGATCTCTATACTGAAGTTAACATTAAAAAGCCTGAAAGAATACAGACAAAGGCAGTTCGATTGATTTTTCTAAATCTTCGCTGTACGATTCTCCCACGGAACATATGCTAACAAATGGTATACAGTTACAGTAAAACCTCGTTAAACCGTACCCGTTTAAACAGTAGTTTCGTTTTAAAAGTAGTAAAGTCAAATCCCCGACTCAGCGGCCATTGAACATAATGTGTTTTGTATCCGCATAAACCGTACCAGCTTACTGCGTACGCATCGGTTAAAACATAGCGTTTCAACTTTTCGTCGAGCAAACACAGCGGTGCGTCATCTCCACCGGGCGGTCCGGCAGAACAACAAGCCTCAGAGATCGGTACAACGGCATCCAAGCCCCCCGTGTATTTGTGCGTGAAGCCACATCAACATCATTTCGACACCGTGCCAGAGAGCATCAAGTTGGTTCTTTATTCTATGGAGCCTTGTGGCGTCATGCAAGCGAGGACTCGCATCATGCCGAAGCTCGGATAAAAAGGTGCCGGGTGCTCAGCATAGAAGAAAAATCAGACAATGTTCGTGCTGTCGAACGTGACATGAAGAAGTCGGCGCTGGCACTAGACAGGGATCTGCTGTTGACTACGGTGTGTGGCGTTTGGAATGCGAAGTTGCTCAGCAGCGCTGCTGCGACTGCGAAGAGATGGCTACGAGATTTGACTTTTTGCCATCGTTGCCTTTGTTGTTGTTGAAGTGTGCACTAGCGACAGTGATGCGGACACGGAAAGTGACGGCACAGGAAATTCAGGCCCGACAGTGCCAGAAGCTGCGCGTTACGCCAGCCTCATGAATGCAATCGTCGCGACGAGAACAGGGGCGCAATAACGTAACTCTATTCCAAATGAAAAGTATTCCAAACTCCGGCACCCAGCAATGAAAAAGGTGCCCCAGGGACTTCTGCAGCACTACTGCGCACGCGCACGGAGAATACGTAACGCCAACGACGCCATGCGAATGTTTGCCGAGAAGACAGGGCTGGCTGAAAAGCTGGCACGCAGCTTCAGTAAGTTTGAGGCCGCTGTCGTCATCGTGCTAGGCCGCCACGGCATCAAATGAAAATAACACTTTTGTCGCGGGAAGTGAAGAAATACTCCATGTTTTTTCCCCTTTCATCGCACTCTCTCAGAGTTCTGTTTTTGACAGGTAAGTGGGCGATCTCATGCTATTCGGTTAAACAGTACTACCGTTTAGTACGTACTTTTTCCGAGCTCCGGCCAACTACGGTTTAACGAGGTTTTACTGTACTAGCTTTACGAAGAAAAAAATTTTGCCTCGACTTTCTTTCAGCACTTTTTAGTAATCAATTTATCATTGAGCCATCAATATATATTAAACCCTTAACAACTAGACGCACCCGGCACCAACAACCTCACACTTTAACCCCACATTTTGCACGTAATTAAGTGTTCAAGAATTCCTTTATTCCAGAAACTATTAATGACTGGAACTCAATGCCGTCCCCATCGTACCTGCTACTGGTTGACACATGTTACTTTTTTTTTTCGTGTGTCTATTCAAATGCTTTTGTACACATGCTGCTTGGACCTGTGCAAGGTCTGCAGTATCGTATAAATAATAATAATAAACTTCTGAAGTGAATTAAGCAAGAACTTCTAACCAACAGCTGTGTTAAGCTTATCAAGCATGACTGTTAAATCCATTGATGTGTAATCATGTGGTAGTAGTACAAGCTGAATACCATAGCTGGAATACTACCAAAAAGGAAAACCCAATGGTAGTTACAAATAAATGGTAAAGATACTGGGCAACAATTAACACCAGCCTAGTAGCTAACGAGTCATTTATTGGGAGCTATAATTTCCAAGTTGTACCACTGCTACATATGAAAGCTGGTGGTCATTAAAGCAATTTTATACCATGCCCCTACAATACTCCACGATTGTAAACATGAGATTCTGCATGTTCAGAAATAGTCACAACACAGCACTAAATCTGTTATAAAGTGAAAGGTGTGTTGCCAACTAATGCAGACCAACGTTAACTGCACATGAATTAATTTTTCATACTATATTTTTACTCATGGAACTTTCAAAAGCCTGAGCTAAGAATGAACCTACCCTGTTTACTCAATTCTGAAAGACCTTTACTGCCCAGAAGAATATACAGTCGCCGATCGTTTATTCGGACCTTACGGGGACTGCGGAAATGTCCGAATAAACAGGTGTCCGAAAAAGCAGATTAAGAAAAAAAAAATGAAATCCTTTATTTCCAAGCACTTATTCGGGCTCGGCAGTAGGCTTGAAGAAATCGTGAGTGCGCCGTTGCACGCTGTTCCGTTTACGCGCAATCAGATAAGCCCGAATCTCGGAGAGGGTTGAACGGTCACTATAGGCGGCTGAAAGCAGTCACTGCTTGTGCACGCTCCGCATGCGACGGCAGCGTAGCACAAGGTGAGTCATCTTCCGACTCTGAGTCATCGTCCGGCGGTGCAGCATAGAGAATGGGTGCAGCAGAAACCCGACGAATGATCTCGCCGTCGTCGAGTTCTGCACATGTCAGTACAGCAGTGTCAGCACCTGTGAAACTGTCAAACGAGACTGTGTCCGGAATCGCAATGCAACCACTGCGCAGGTCTCGGCAGAACATTTTCCGTGTCAGTAGGGAGCACATCGGAAGGCGACAAATCTTAGGCCTCCCGGCACCCGCTTGCCGGCATTCCCCAGCGCAGTCTGCGCGGGCACTGTCGGCGCCATTAGACACTTGACGCAATGTTTCCGTACGCCGCATTGGAACACCGAAACCTCGACACAGCACACAAAGCAAACACCACCGTGCCGACACCAGTCGTACAAACGAAAAACATGGCCTGCTCGCAGCGTCGTGCGCGAAAGAAACAAATCAGCTGCTGGATTGTCTTGACATGGCTTAATAATAGCGTCCTCGATCACCCGCACCGGTGCGCACCGGGGCACCTTGGTGTGCACTTTCATCCTCGATCAACCGCACCGGTGCGCACCGACCATCGTCGATCACCGGAAGCGCACCTCGTTGGAGCGGTTTTCTGTTGCCCCGTCTCGCACCGAGAAAATCATCGGTGCGCCGGGGTGCAATCCCAGCAAGCACTGCGGGACGCGCCTCGCGCGCGCACTACCGACTGCAGAATCGCGGACGCTCTGGCCCGATAGCTGCGGTTGCAACGGAGTTAGCTAGTGGAGATGTTGGCAATGAGACAGGAAGCGCTGCTAGCTGCCGCAATCGATGAGCTTTTGTCAAGTTCGTCTGAGAGCGAAGACAACATGCTGATCGACCTCGTCCAATAAAAATGTGGTGAATAGCAGCCGGAAGTGGACAGGTTCGTTTAACGGGTCGTCAGGATTAATTATAAAATCCATTGGTGTTTGCTTGCAACCAGGTATGTCGGAGCACGCAGTTTGACAAGGTTCGAGCGCTTGCCGCGGATGCTCAGCACCTGTAAGCAATAAAATGTGCGCCAGGGGCAAAGTAGTGCTGCGTTCAAGCAACCTGCACGGGGTGCAGTTTTGTCCTCGATATTGACCCTCCGCAGTGCGCCACCACCGCGGTGCAAAGCGCACCATTCTGGTTTCGGGGCAACCCCGGGGCAAGGTGATCGAGGACGCTATAAGCTGAAACCGGAACTGCTGTACGGCCACTCTATCGAACCAGGCAGAAACGATGATGATGAGCGGGGATTTGCAGTAGCGCCACTTCGTGGGGCAGCAAGGAGGTTCCGTTCAAAACAAAAATGACGTTCAGCAAGTCTAATTATGCGCCGGTCAGAGTCGGTGCATGATGCCCTCGATCGAGTTGGCTCAAGGAGTGTCCGAAAAATCAGACGAGAGGTTGCAAGGTGTCCGATCTTTCGGCAGTTGTTATACATTATTGTCTATGGGGAGAACGGCGGTGCTGTGAAGCTGACCGAATAATCGGGCATGTCCGAATTTTCGGAGTCCGGAAAATCGGTCGGCGACTGTACATGAGAGGACATGCACATTAGGTGAGAGTTTGAAAGCAAAACTACAATAGTGACAAGCTATCATCTTTAGCATTAGAAATTTCTTCAGTAGAATCTAATCCACACATTGTGATAGCTGTGGGAACTGCTGTAGCATTTTGCCTGCTTCTGAAATTTGTCAGGCTGCTATCGTCTGCAAGCAATTTTAGAAATACTGTTTCTCGAATGCCACTGAAGGTGACATTTTCTGGGCTGTTGGTAGTGATAAGGCCACCTCTAAATGCAATGAAGAGTGGTGTTCATTTCACCATAGATTGGATACAATAAATTCTCTATGTGCAATTGAGAGTGGATCACCCTTACTGTTACGATGAAGAATGATAGGCATTGCTAACTTATGCACTGCACTGCATAAGTTCTCGAAGTATGAAAATCAGGTGCACATTACGATCAAGTAAATATGGTAAGAATGCTATGCCAACAATGACACCAACTGAGACTGATTAGTACAGCACCTTTGTCAATGCACATTTGGCTTAAAAAGCTAGTGAAGAGCCATTTATGATAACCTGAAGGGCATATTTGTAAGTGTAGCAGCAGCCAACTGAGAGGCGGACCTAACCAATATCACAACTTCAAAGGACACACAAGTACTTCAGCAAAACGGGCATAAAAGGCTGTACTCACTAGCGTCCGAGGGCAACCAGGGTCTCGGACATGTACTTGCGGGCATTGGGATGGTTTGGATTCAAAGTCAGTGCCTGCTCGAAGTCTTCTAGGGCACGTCGCAAGTTACTGTTATTCGCAAACCTGGGAAACCAACCACCACAAAGAAAACAATGCGTCAGTGTGGAGCACAGCACAACAGCCACTCCATGACCATGCTTGAATTGGACGGGGCTTTTTATTGAAATTTTTCTACTAAATTTATGCTTCAGTATCCACATGCAAAAACATTTCTGTTAGTAATTCATAACATCTGAAACAGTGCTTGGTCATTAGTTGAATTCCCAGCACTTTAGTGACAGTTTCAGAGCAGGTACTGTCAATAGGATCTTAGTTTTGAACAGCACACGGTGCCATGTAAGTATTCAAGGTGGTTATATGAGAACCATTCCCGAAGCTCAAAGCCACAGAAGTTAGCAACTTCTGCATAATGAAGAGGAGATGCTACTTAAAAAAAAAAAAAAAACACTAGAGAGTTGAAAATACTGGCATTCATAGAGTTTCTTTATGCAGACTTCAAATATGTGAGTTCTGGTGTAGCTGCTATATTTCTTTAGTTATGTCCCCACACAACTGCGAAATACAGTGATCTTTGGAGGCACTTCCTTGTGCGTTAAATTTTCATAAAAAGCATGATGCTGTAGCTTATTTAGCTCTTTGTAGACTGCAAAGTGCTGATATCTATCCAAACTTAGTGAAACTATGCAAAAAAATATTTGTAAACAAATTTTTTTCACAATCCCATGAGAATAACCTTGTGCACTTATAATTGTCCTATACTAACAAAAATTGGCATACATATGCTTCAAAATATGTAGAATGATGATATCTCCTTGGAATAGCAATATCTCTTGCTATTTGCTGCAAAAGTGCGAGGTTATATTTCATAGAATTGTGAAAAAATTTGTTAAAGTGTCCTAATTTCTTTTGCATAGTTCCAGTAATTGTACAAACTGTTAGAATAGATATCACCACATTGCGGTCTACAATGAGTTAAATAAGCTACGGCATGATGCTTTTTCTGAAGATTTTATGCACAAGAAAGTGTCTCTAAAGATCACTACATCTTGCAGTGGTGTAGGACATAACTAAAGAAATATAGCAGTTACCGTAAAAACCGGAATATAGGTCGAACTTTTTTTCAAAAACCCATCGCGAAAAGTCGACCCTCGACTTATATACCGGACATTGGCGGAAAAACTACGGAAGTCTTGCAACAATGGGCGGATAAAGTAAACAGCCGCCTTCGCCATCGCCATCAGCAGCATGGCGGCGTGGCGACGCTGTGGCACACCGGCATTTTGCGTTTCCATTGTCGCAAAGTTATATTAATTAAAGGCTGCACTTTCATTTTGTTTCAAAATGAGCGGGAGCGGAAGCCGACGTCAATTCACCGTCGCCTTCAAGAAAAAGGCGATTGAGTACGCGGAAGCCCACGGCAACCTGGCGGCACAGCGCGAACTTGAAGTATCCGAAAAGAGCATTCGGTAGTGGCGGAGGCAAAAGCAACGTATTACAACTTGCAGCAACCAAAAGAAAACGTCATTTCGTGCCGGATCGCAGCGGACTGCAGAACTGGAAGGCAAGGTTGCGGAGTCCGTCCGCGAGCTGCGTGTAAGATCGCTGCCTGTGACTGCCGAATGCATCCGTTTGAAAGCGGTAGAGATCGCACGCGCCTATGGACTGGGCAGCGAGAAGCACTCGTCATCCGACTCTGATCAAAGGCGTTGCTCTGATTCGGAGTAGCGCTTGCGCACTTCGTGCCCTTCTGTGTACTGTACACCCGACGAACCTTTAACAGTATCGCGCGACCATCGACCCGCGTGTTTGTCAGCACCTTATCATCACGGCACGGAGCGGCGAAATAGCGAAAGTAAGGGCATGTGTACACATGCGCGTATCTCGTTTGTTTCGCTGCTCAGCGCCATTAATAAGGTGTTGACAAGCACGCGTGTCGATGATCGCGCGAAACCGCTAAAAACTTGGCCGGGTGCACATGCGAGCAGCATTTAAATAAATACTGTCACCATTGTGCAACCCCCCGAGTCGCATTTGTTTCAAGGTAAGGGTGTCATGTCTTTCGGTACTTTTGCCATTGAAAAGGATATTTTATTTTTTCATTTTGAGGATTCGTTAGTTGGGGGATCGACCTATATTCCGGTCCGACCTATAGTCCGGTTTTTACGGTACATAAAAACTAACTGCAAATTGAAAATCTACATGAAAAGCTCTAAGAATGGCAGTATCTTCAAATCTGTAGTACATTTTTTTTTCCCGAGTAGCATCTGTTGAATAGCATAGACCATGTGACCTGCTCTTAGCAGTAGTGAGTAAAACCAGACTTTTAGTTAGAACAGCCACTAAACCACTCATCTCCTTTCAACGATGACCAATGAGGCTGATTTGGCATACAATCAATAATTCAGAGACAGTGCCTTCAGTGGTTACGAACTGTTAACAAAAGCAGACATGACACAATGGAAACAGAAAAACAAAATATATAAAATCTCATTTTACAGCTTCACCACTGTTTAGCAGCATTTTGCTGGTGTTCACTATGCCATTAACTGCATTTAACATTCATCATTTCTTGTTGACTTTACAACGCTTGTGAACAGTATGGTGGCCTACAGACCGAATAAACACTGCCAATTTTTCCATTTATATTCCCTTCAGTTTGTTGCTTTCGCAGTGAAAGTGGCATGTCCTTGCCATTAGCTAGGTAGGAAAAGGAAGTCCAAAACCAAGAGTTGAGCACAGTCGCGGACAGGAAACTAAATGAGAATGTTCTGTCGCAACGTGGTGTTGGTGGTGATACTGATTTTAACACTAGGCAGACGCTAAAACTGCAAATGATGTTTTCCTTTTGCATGCAGTTTTAATGTGGAGGTAATGTTCAAACCCACTTATAAGAAAACAAATAAAGTGAGGTGCATACTGGAACCAGGTAAACAAAGCAATCGCAAAATGTGGCTGCTGATATGAAATCACTGGGAAGAACACTCACAAAGCGCCCCGTGCCACCAGGGCCTCCACGTTCTCGGGGTCAATCTGGAGGGCCTTGTTGAGGCAGGCAAATGCCTCACTGTGGTTGCCAGCCTTGAAGTGCATCACTCCGTCTTTCAAGCTGTAGTTGGCAGAAGGCAAGGACATGCAACAATGAGCAAGCAGTGACCCAGGAAAAAACATGCAGTGGTAGCAACATTGCAACATAAACCAGTACAGTCGCCGACCGTTTATTCGGACCTCACGGGGACTACGGAACCGTCCGAATAAACAGGTGTCCGAAAAAGCAGATTAAGAAAAAAAAATATGAAATCCTTTATTTCCATGCATTTATTCAGGCTCGGCAGTAGGCTTGAAGAAATCGTGAGTGCGCCGTTGCACGCTGTTCCGTTTACGCGCAATCAGATAAGCCTGAATCTCGGAGAGGGTCGAACGGTCACTATAGGCGGCTGAAAGCACAGTCACTGCTTGTGCACGCTCCGCATGTGACGGCAGCGTAGCACATGGTGCGTCATCTTCCGACTCGTAGTCATCGTCCGGCGGTGCAGCATAGAGAATAGGTGCAGCAGAAACCTGACGAATGATCTCGCCGTCATCGAGTTCTGCGCATGTCAGTACAGCAGTGTCAGCAGCTGTGAAACTGTCAAATGAGACGGTGTCCGGAATCGCAATGCAACCACTGCGCAGGTCTCGGCAGAACATATTCCGCGTCAGTAGGGAGCACATCGGAAGGCGACAAATCTTAGGCCTCCCGGCACCCGCTTGCCGGCATTCCCCAGCACAGTCTGCGCGGGCACTGTTGGCGCCATTAGACACTTGACGCAATGTTTCCGTACGCCGCATTGGAACACCGAAACCTCGACACAGCACACAAAGCAAACACCACCGTGCCGACACCAGTCGCACAAATGAAAAACGTGGCCTGCTCACAGCGTCGTGCGCGAAAGAAACAAATCAGCTGCTGGATTGTCTTGACATGGCTTACTAAGCTGAAACCGGAACTGCTGTACGGCCACTCTATCAAACCAGGCAGAAACGATGATGATGAGCGGGGATTTCCAGTAGCGCCACTTCGTGGAGCAGCAAGGAGGCTCCGTCCAAAACAAAAATGGCGTTCAGCAAGTCTAACTATGCGCCGGTCAGAGTCGGTGCATGATGCCCGCGATCGAGTTGGCTCAAGGAGTGTCCGAAAAATCAGACGAGAGTTTGGAAGGTGTCCGAACTTTCGGCAGTTGTTATACATTATGGTCTATGGGGAGAACGGCGGTGCCGCGAAGCTGACCGAATAATCGGGCATGTCCGAATTTTTGGAGTCCGGAAAATCGGTCGGCGACTGTAAAGCAAACCCCACTGGCTAAGGCGACCGTAGTTTCCTTTACTAAGGCCCTCTCTTCCACTGCATCTGCAAATTCCCTTCTGGCATATGTGTCATCATCATTTTCATTACATGTCTATGATAAGTGTATATGTGTGACTACACTGATCTTTTGTGTACAAACTACAAGAAGTCTACCATCAATGTCTTTACACAGGATCTTTTCCTGTATTTAATGTAGTGTACTATGTCAGCCCATATGTAAATAACATTACACTTAAAAAAACAGCGTTCCACAAGTAATCTGACCCAAACTCAAGAGTGATGGGCTTTGCTTGCTTTAATTCCCAAATATCGAAGACTCCTCAATTTAGTGCTCTCTCCCAGTAGCTTTTCATAATTCTTTGTGCATACCAGAAGTTGTACAGCACAGCCAAATGAGCCACATCAATTTTAGCTTAACCTGCCTCCAAACACAACTGAAGAATTTTTAAACTGCCTGTGGAGATAGCAATATGCCAACAAGCCACTTTGAACAGATTATTAATCCTCAAAATTTCAACCACTGTGTAAATACCAATGGGGAGATATGCAGGCCACTACACTGCACTTCAAATGTCGGAAGTGCATCCCGAAGTATGAATCTTTCTTTTCACTTGAATCACTGCTGTATCGGGTAAAGATGAATTCTAGCAGTGATACTCTTTTTCAGAAATGTTAAGATCACCTGGAAAAAAAAATGCAGGGTCTGTTATGTTATCCCCAAGACGACTTAAAGGCGAAAGCCCAAGTGCAGATGCATTAAAGACTCGCACATGATGCACACATCCCGCTTAATTGTACACATCCCCCTTGATTAACTTAGTCTACTTAGCTTAGTCATCCCTCTTAGTTCATTTACTCATCCTCTTAATTTCCTTAGTCATCCGTCCTAATTCCAAAGGTTCGACTCCCATACAAGGTCATGGGTTTGAGTGCCTTAACTATCTGTATTACCTGTGCCTGAATTAACTTCCCCTTCTTCAACACCAAAGGTCATCGGTTCAACTACCACAAATGGTCATGGTTTGGCTCCCACCAAAGGTTGAGGGTTTGTAGCTGTAGCCTTTTTGTACCTTTCGTGCTGATGATTCGCTTTGGCTCAAGGTCGGCTTTTCTTTTAACAGTCCAAAATGTTGGTTACAGAAGTACTCAAGTTTTTTACGGAAGTAAGCACTGTGGAGATTGAGGTATGCCCTGGTGCCCAAGTGCGGGCATTCACTTGTTCTGTCATCCCTATGCCTCTCCCCTCCCACTTGCAATGGTTGTAAGCAGTGGCTGTTGGGAAAGCAAGCGCAAGGGAAATCTCTCCGGGACAGCACTGGATACGTACAGATTTTCCTCTCATTCACCAGCCCCTTTGTTTCTCGGACTTGAGTAGGTGCCTTTGCACGTACGGTGAACATTGTGTTGATCCTTTCCAGGCGCTAAGCCAAAGAGCGGTGTCTAGTGCTCGTGCATGGCCATACTGCTCTGAGCTGCACTTATCGGAGGCCCAAGCCAACTGAGATTGCCCGAGCTCTTGTGAGTGGGCCCAATGGTTATTGCGAGACTAAGCAGCACAGCTGCAGGGATTTTTACTAGCGGCGTGTCACTGGGAGTCGTCATCTAGCAGCAACATGCTAGCAGCGCCCCTTCCTGTATTTTTCGCCCTTGGCACAGGAGCCCTTCGATTCCCACGCTGGCTCGGGATCAGGCGTTTGTGCAGTCTTGTGTGTTGCCAGAAACAAATGGTTTCCGCCAACTAAGGGCAATACCGTGTCCTCATACATGTGCAGTGCTCAGTGCCCAGTGCCCTTGCACTTTTGCGGCCTGAGCACGCATGCCAGATTGCGCGAGGTGACATCCGACACAGCCTTGTGTGGCTCACTAAGCCCTAACTAGGGGTGGTTGGTACTCCTGCGAGATACGAGACCCCCGGAGTACTTTAGAAAAAAGCACTTGACAATCATTCTCCAATTTCGTAAATAGTTACATGTACTACTAACTGTCGAAATTGTAGGAAGTGTAGAAGGGTGCATAAAACAAAATATGTAATATGCAAATGCATCGGTCAATGCAGGCTGACCATAGTCCTATGGCATCAGTAAACGTTTTTCAAAAGCTTAGACTGGTGATCCTGTTGGAACTTGCATTTACTGTGTTTCATACTTATCCTCCCAGAATAAACAAAGATGCACAGAGATTTATGTGTGTGCAAAAATAACTTGTCCTAGTTTCTTTATCAGTTCGGCACTTATGCGAATACATATAATTTTTGCAGCCCAACCCCTATGAGCTTTTAGAATAGCACTGAGCTGCTGCAGAAAGGGTGCTTGACTGATTACAAAGTGTAAAGGAGGAGGAGGAGGAACAGGCCGATAAGAAAGAGGGGACAAAACCCAGCCAGTCACCCAAGCATCAACCACGGGGAATCAGTTAAACAGATGCACACAAGTCTGGTGCAGAGATTAAGCAGAGACTAAAGGTAACAGTGCCAAGGCATTACCTGGCCAGAATTTTGCAGGGCATGAGGACCCTACCAGCAAAAAGAGTGAAACTTACAAGCTGTTTACGTCACATCTGTGGAAGTTAAAAAAGAAAAGCAAAATTAATGTTTGTAGGCTTGAGACATATTCCATTAGCAACAAGAAAGGAAAAACACCCCACCGCCACTTGAACCCTTATAAAACTGCAGTGAAGCCCACACATAACATGACAACTGCTTGAGCAGTCCCTAAAAATGACAAATGATATGCACATGTGCAGAGTGGTAATGCCAAGCACATGGCTGGCCATCTGATCAATTATTCCAAGTCATACAAGAATCAGTCTCTGCTTTGCATAACTAGCAGACATCCACAGAAACAGTATTATTCAAATGCAGCAACTAGCCTCACACAACTGCATAAAAAGGCTGCCAATAACAGTGCCTGCTGTAGACTGATAACACAGGAAGTGCAAAGCTATTCCCACCACACCTTGCCATGCAGAATGGCAGCTCATCTCCTGTTTAATACAGAAAAGCACAGAGCTTGTGGACCCCATACATGCAGTTGCCAAGTCTTAACCGTCAAGTTTCATTTTTTTAAAGATTAATATTACTGGCCACAAGGAACGATTTGCCTAGGGAGAGATTCTTGCCCCACAGTGGAAGGTTTGTTCCTCCTCCTCATCCCATAAATCCAAGATTGCTGCTCAGAAGACATGACTGTAAGCAATGTCCCAGCCAACACATGTCGCAGGGCCCTATTAATTGCTCACATTCCTCAAAATACACTCAAACCTCATTACAATGAAACTGATATAACAAAGTAAATAAAACTCCCCTTGAAATTCCCATAAGGAACCAAATATTTAAAACCTGGTTTTAAAGAAATGAAACTGTACTTCCAGTGGATACAAGAACTAGGTTCGTCTCTAAAACCCCAAAATGTACCCAGCTGTTGTGCACCAAGTACATCGCATTCCACAGGGTTCGGCACTCATTCACCGCGGCAGTTCAAGACTCCCGCCTCCCCACTTGAAATACGCCATCGAGTAACACATGTCTTTCTCAATGCTGCGTGTTGCTGCGCACAAGGAGTGGCTCACTATCGCTCTTCTCCACTGACCTCTCCCTTGCATGTGTCTGGCTGCGCAAGCTTCCCCGCGCTGCACAGCTATGTGCAGCAGTGCAAAAGGTAAGTGCATTCACTTATACTGCGCGGCGCACCATGCAGGCAGGCGCAGCTGGGGGTCGCCTCCGAGATCTTCCCAGCGCAATCTCGGATGTCACAAGCCTGCGTGGCTACGTGTGGCAGTGCAAAAAATTAATGCATTCCATTCTCTCTCTGCGGCGTGGGGTCCAGGCAGCCGCAGCTAAGCATGGCCTCCAATATCTACCCAAATAATCTTGGGGTCACGCCCAGGCCATGCCTACGCCTGCCTGCACGAGCCGCGTCGCTATGTGGGGTGGTGCAAAAGATTTGCGCATTCACTTCTCCCTGTAGCTGCGGAGTGCCGTGCCGGCTGGCAGCTAGGTATGGCCTTGGAGGTCACATCGGCACTAGCACAATTGCAGAGGCCACAAGCCTAGCGCTTCCAAGGGCAGCAAAGCCGTCTTCTTATTCCATGTTTACAATTGTGCCCACCCCATTGGGCATATACTGCAGTAAATGGCAATAATAGATATAACAAAGTAACAGATACAACGAAGTGATTTCAGCTCCCCTTTAACTTCGTTGTAACGAGGTTCGAGTGTATGACTTTTGTCCGTGCTCCGCGTCAGGCACATCATAATCAAAAACGTAATGCTCTATGTCACACGACATTTACAGTAGAACCCCGCTGTTACGTTCCTCACTGCTGCGTTTTCCCGGCTGCTACGTCGTTTTCATCCGGTCCCGGCATAGCTTCCATAGGATCCAATGTATAAGGAACCCCGCTGTTACGTTGTAGCTGTGAAAACGTTCCCGCATGATACGTCGCAACTTAGCACCCCGAACCCGCCTGGGCTAAAGTAGACAACGCGCTCCGACCGCCATTTTGGCTTTTGACGAGTTTTGGCTGGGCTTGGCCGGGCTTGGCTATGGAACTGGCTGCAAGAAAACGCACGCCAGTTCGAGAGGCCGCATGAGGCCGCCACTAAGTGGCCATTCGTGAAAAATGATCTTACTATCATCACTGTGATTACGGTCACCGCTTGGTTGTTGGACGGGTCGACTCACGGAGGAAGGAAACTCGGGAGAGGCCCTGACGTCACTCTTTGTGAAGCTAAAGTGAAACCGGAAGTTGGCGTTGCTCATGGCGTTGCTCCGCCTATCGGGCCTGCTCTCCTCTCTTGTTTACGTTTCTCCCACGCCGCGCTGCGCGCAACCGGGCTGCTCGGACGCGCGCGCTCCGCAGCAATACTAAACAATCGTTAGCACGTTAGCATGATTACGCCAAAGAGGGCAAAATTTCCCGCGGATATTCGTTCGTCCGTTGCCATTGCCGTGGCGCGGTGACGACAAGGAGCACGAGCCGCATGATGCCGGGGAGTTTCCAAATCCTAGCTTTGGAGAAGCCGTCGCGGCTCTGGACCTCCTCCGCAGGTACGTCGCACCTCACAGCGACGCTGACAGCAATGCGGCCTTCCAGGGTATTGAGAAACGTGTGGCGATTTATAGCGAGCGAAAGAAACGGCAAGCCACCATTCTAGACTTTTTTAAGTCCTAAGCGCACTCTGTGGAAATAAATTGTCTATAGTTGAAGCTGCACTTTTTTCATTCATTTTCGGAGCTTTCCTCACTGTTGCGTTTTCCCGGCTGTTACGTTTTTTTCCCCCGGTCCGGTGAAAAACGTATGAACGGGGTTCCACTGTATATGAGAACACGGGCACTTCCTGCAGACATGACTTCACAGTGCTCAACAAGTGTGCCTTTGATCAATCAATATGTTGAGTTGCATTGCGGTAATTTGAGCTTTCACAGTTGGTCTATGCACTTGTAAAGCTCAATAACATTCTTAATGTCCGCCACTCAACCTATACTGTTTGTTCAGATAGAAACAAAGGTGTGAGAGTTTGTGTGTGCACGTTTCCCCTATGCAGAGCTCTTGAGAAAGCAGATCCTTCCCAGACAAAATACTGAATGTTAAGGAGGAAACTTAGATACTGCAGTGGGACAGTAGCACCACCTAACAACTTAAAAATCAGCATGCCAAATGTGCAAGGACCTCAAACAAGCAGTAGGAGCTGTCCAGATATGTTTTTGAAATTCTGTAGCCTTTTAGAGCCACCTGAGCCAAGATCCTGCATTGTTGCTATACTTTTGTTTTATTGTATTTTTTCCTTTCTTCTTTTGCAGATTAATGCCAGCAAGTTAGATAAATGTCAAAAGAAGATGGACACTGAAGTACAAGCAAAGTGTACGTTTTACTCTAAGGAATGAGGGCTACAGAAGCACAGGCAGCTCTATGGCAATAATGTAGGCATGCACTATATTGCTGCAGGATCAATACAGGGGCTGTATTCCTGGGGTTTATCACATTCTGGGATAATTTTTCTGCATGACATGGCATCTGGCCTAACACCTCACTGGAGAGATGAGCATTGTGCCCGCTAGCTTAACCAGTTCACATCCGCTAAAAACAATATTCCCGAAATTGATCAACCTAGAGTATCACTCCAGAATGATTGGACAGCCAAGCTGACACCTTGCAGAATTTTGAATTAAAAATTGAATCGCCACTACGGCCATACGAAAGTGGATGTCCAGTGCAAAACTATCACTACAACTGCTGAGGGGGTAGGCAATGCTTTACTGATGGTTCGGATGCTTGTTTTGAGCTTGTTCTTTATTGAAACTAATGCTGTTCTCTGTGTGTTGCATGGGTGATTCCAATGAATGCATGCACTGTTCGCTTTACTTTGCCGAGTGCTTGTAGCCTCTGCATTATGAGGGGGATGAGCCATTGCATTTTTGCTTGCTTATGGGGGTACGAGCCATTGCTGACGACAATTTTTGCTCACGGACGGACACAAAAAATGCCGACCACCAAGAGGCTAACAGCTTTGATGTAAAACTTAAGATGCCGCACTAGACACACAAAGACAACAGAATTTCCAACACCTGCTGATAAGTCAATTGCAGGAGTGACAACACGATTCCAGTTCAACAGTATAAAAATAAATTAAGGAAATTAAAGATCTGGTAATATGCTTGCTGAACCAAACTGTGCATTGTGTCACACCAGTGTCTTGTAGTAAGGTCCTGAGAAGTGTTGTAATGTTATTGCTACTGTTATATGTGGGCTTTTGCTACAGTGCAAAGAAAAAATGACCAACCATACAAGGCGTACACACACACCTCTTGTAGGCCCACTTGGACGACTGGGCCTTCCGCAGAGCTGTTGCGTAATCTTCTTTGGGGTATTCTTTCCTGCAAGAGCACCAGCAATGTATGCATTAGGAACAGCCAATCAAGATTATGTTCTAAAAATAGGGCATCTCAAAGGAGCAGGCCCGCAAAGAGTGCAGAATGCCTGATTACAGCAACATTCTAATGGCAGAAGTCAAGCTATCATCACCAAACCTGGTCAAAAGAAACGACACTATCTCTCCTATAAAACTGCAAATCTGAGACTAGTAGTAGAGTCACAAATTTAGACTAACAGCAGCAGCAGTGCCAACTTCTTGTCATTCTGTGTTCAACCAAAGCACAGACAATTCTTGTTGCAATGACAAACAGCATCCCCTTTTCTACAATCTTGACAATGATAGCAAAGACAATACCAGTGTATTCCAGTACCTCTCCTATCAAAAAAAAGACGAGTAATACAGCTTCCAAGGCTGTTTTAAACAAACAGTTTATGACCCCACCAAAAGTTGCTACACTGGTACTGCAGCTGTCCTTCAGAGTTTGCCTACGCTAAATTGACTGTCTTTCGTGGAGTGTGCCATTTAGTAATTAAGCCATGCAAACATTTCATTGCTTCATGGCCTATGCTTTTTGTTGATATTAACAGATTATACACGTGACCAGAAAGTTTCAGACAGCACCATAAAGTTAACTCGATACTGTTAAGTCTGTAACACAGTATTAACAATCTGCTTCATTATATCAAAATTTTGTTAGTGAAACTCCACTTTCGGTACAACTAAGTACAGCAGCTGATGGCTTTTTCTTAAACAGAAGAGGCAAAATATTCTGAATGACTAGGCAACCGGAAGAAGCAAATTTGCTTAGAAAAAGAAGGTGATCATTTTGTTGAACTTTAGAGTTGCCAACGAAAGAGACAGTATCATGCAGTGTCAACCGTATCTTCACATCCGCGGTATCAAGCGAAGCCAGTTACACTTTTATGTCCACTCTGCCCCTGTGGCTGATAGTGCCGCCCACAGTGGGTCAACCCTGTCATGAAAAGCGCTGGCAGCAGGGAGCGAATGCTTCATCTGCCTCTCGGTTCTATGCGCCTCCGAAATTCGAGAGTATGCAAACTCCAGTACTAAACACAGCGGAGACAGCACACATGATGCCATGACGTCTTGCCATGCCATGCCATGCCCAGGCTTTGCAAACGCAGCAAATTGCCTCTCAAACAGGATGTGCAGGCTGTGTATGTGGCTGAGCCGTGCTGACAGCCATGTGCAGCCATGGCCGCGTTAAAAAATGGAGATAAGTGCCACCCCCCCCCCCCCCTTCTCACCTCTCCTTTTGCGTCCGCAAGCTTACTCCCTCCCCCTTTTCCCCTGGCTCGCACGGGAAGGCGGCGTCCATCAAACCACCACCTCCTTGGAGCACCGAACGCATGCAGCACACAGAGCTCGATAGGATCCTATCGGAGTTTACACTAACATGACGCTGCTCTGGCAGTCGCTCTTAGTCACACAATGTGCGATTTGAAAGGTGCGTTTGCAAGGAGCCACTTGTAATTCAACCATATGACGAGCATCCACGGAAGTTTTCTTTTATTGCCTCAATATTCCTTTGCGGCAGCGGTGAAACTTAGTTACATGTATATAGAAATTGTGTATGAACATACTTTGCTATGCTGAGGTGCCAAATACATGGTGTTCTTAAATACATCGTTATATTGGGAATTTCGTTATACTGAACTTCGTTATATCAAGATTTAACTGTATTACAAGCAGAAGGTCAGGAGCAAGCAGTCAAATTGAGATCACAGCCATGAATGCTCCTGCACCTCATTCAGCGACGTCAGCATTCCTGGCTGACATCGCATCCGCTCACTAAGACTCGAGAGTCAAAACACATTATGTAGCGTCGTCGTCCCAGGGTGCTGCAGTTCGTCAGCCACAGTCTTACGTATGCAATATTCGCCAGCAATCCTTGGCCAAAAAGTAGTCATGCAGACAAAGAGCTGACCATCGCCACAAACATCGAATGTCTGAAATTTTCTGTCAATACCCCTCCTCAAGAAGTAAGTAATGAGCTAGACAGCCTTCTGTAGCTAAACAGCATTGCTGAACCACCACTCACATATGCAAAGCCTTGGTAAGAGATGCCTGCCTCCAAGATGGAATGCCCAATGCTGAACAGAGATGGCTAGCAGTGGTCGGGTTGTTGAAACCGATGGTTCTCTCAAGGACTTCTTGATATGAGCGGCCATGAGTGCTTATCAGTCGCCTACATGCAAGAAAATAAAGTGCATCACAAAGTGCGCACGCAGGCACCTCAACGTGATTGCTGTACTAACAGGAGAAGAGCTGACCAAAGTGTAGCTCTAACTTACTTGTGGTGGGAAGGGATCTCTTCCTCAGTAACCAAGCCCTAGGAAATGTTGAAGAGATAACTTAGAAATAGAATACACAAGAATATTGTTCAATCACTCTAAACAATTAGAATGAGAAGGCCTAAAGAAAAAAGAAAAGCTTTTGCACATCGTCATATAACACTAAGCTTCACTGCAAAATGATTCTCTTTTCAAACGTTTCAAGCCAAGATCTGCAAGCTCAACAGCTCCTTAAAATCTGCTAGATTACTAACCACTCGCCAGCCATTTAGAAACAAGCGGTAAAATGAGTAAATGATGATTAATCATGATACTTTATTAAAGAAATAAAGAAGAGAAAGTGATTAACTGAATTCACTAGTTGTAGATAGAGGTGCTAGACAGCTATGTCACTACTGAATGAAAAGAAAGTGGGGGGGGGGGACAAGAATTAGTGCCAGGAAAACAAGATTAATCGTGCGATATTGGCACAGCAAAGTAGAGAGACAAAAAAGCTTTACAAGCTCCAGGAGCCTCACTTGCAAGCAATAAAACAGCAACCATTACCAGTCCCAAACTATCCATCGAATTGCCCAGGCTCATATACATAACTGACAAACAGCTGGGTCACCATTTTTAGCAAACAGGCTTTTTATATGTCGAGTCATGTCCAGTTTCTTTGAGAGAAGCATAATCTAGTTTTCATGCACACCACACAACATAGGAGTGTTCTTACCAGCTTTAACAAGTGTTGCTGGTCTGCTGGAAGTGCATCTGGCTTCATGGACAGAATGATGCGCTCAGACTCAGAAGAGCAGCTGATCACGACAGCTGAAAGCAAAGCAGTCGAGCCGTCAGCTCAAGTTCATTTCCAGAACAGTGCTCTAGTAACATGCCTCACCTCTAACAAGGTCCTTCGTTTGAAACACGTCAAACGGGCTCTCATGAGCTGAGAATGTGGGCACCTGATTGAGAGGGCAGAAGGCCTAGGAGAACAAAAAGGGAACGTTTCCCATTAGACAACTCCACTCTGACAAAAGCTGGCTGCATACAATTACTTGTTAAATCTCAAGGGGAGTAACCATTCTTATTCATTTTTTTCTGAGCACTAGAACACTTTAGAAGATGCAGTAAACACTGCAAGTCTGCATAAGTTTGAATAGGTGTTTATTATTATTTTTTTTTTAAGCTAAGGCAGCACTTATACCAAGGCTAACAATTAAAATACAGCAGGAACTGTTCCTGGAGATAGGGCACATAAAAGCCCAATTACAATGCTCTGTGCACTTATGTGCCACACAATCTAAACAGCTGATGGCCGTGCACAAATGGCATGACCATCCACCACACAAACAGCAGGGGAAAGAAGATAACAAATGTGAATCAAGCAGGAGTCTTCACCCTCGGCAAGGATCTTCTCCTGCCCTCAGGTGCACATTTTCATGGGCAAGGGGGGAGGCGCCGAAGTGCTAGTACACTCTTCTCAAGCCCTTAGGGCAGTTGTCTTGCAGAAGGAGGAGGAGGAAGACGTTGGCCGGAAGCAGACACACATTCGAGTTGTTGGGATGCAGATGTGGCATAACATGACAGTCCTTCCACTTTTCTCTCTCGCACTCTCTTTAACCAACACAAGACCTCGAAGGGAGAGCATTCTGTTTTTTTCGCTCGCTCACATAGCCAGTCTTGCTGCTGTGCCCTAGAAACAGTGTCAAGAGGACACACACTGGAGACAACGGCAACAATCATCAACAAGTGGGCATTGAACGCTGGGTGGGGGGTAGAAAATACTCACATGTGCTGTCAGCACACGCACACACTGCACAGAAACTGACAAACACCCTGGAAGTACACATGTGCGCATTTTTTTTCTTTCACATTGCCATCAGTTTTTTTGTCTCATGAGGAGGAATACCAGAATGGGTCCTTTTTACAGGCATTCAAATCTCGCATGTGACATCTACCACTCTCTTGGTGTGGTGATTACCTATGGTGAAAGTCCGCCCCTCCCTAGATGAGAAAAGCATAATTATTAATAAAGGGAAGACTGCAGAAATAAATGAAGAAAAGCAAGGACACTGAATGAAAGTACGCCAACAGTCGCAGTACTACAACATCTTAGCTAGCGCTAAGCACTGACGTGATCAAGTGAGCTCAAACAAGAGATAGCTCGGACTGGAGCCAACATTCTGAAAAGGGCCACTCGCCGTATGTTGGCCACAACTCTAGACATTCGTTTCAACCACTGTTAATTAGGTCAAGCCTCCGTATTCTTGTCAACCACTAGGCTCTCTGGTATGCGAAAGAAAATGCTTGGTAGTTCAGCACAGACCTCGGACATGTTAACAGCAAAGCTGAGTGCACAACGTTCGTGACGTCAGCCAGCAACCCCTGGTGACATCAGTTGTACAAAATTGCACCGCCAGTAAGGAGTGCATTTTCTTTTTTGTTGGCTCGTACCCATCTTAGGAAGGACGCGAGTAGCAGCTTCTGTTCGGATGGCAGAGCACTTGTGAGCTGTCTGCACTATCTAGCCATATTGGTTATAGTTCAAGTGCACTGAAATGGCACCGCTGCATGTGAATGCTGCCATTAGTGGGCTTCTTAGGATGGGTGGAGCCCAACAAACAGCACCAGGCTTTTGAAGCACACATTCATACGGTCAGCCAGTAGGCTGTGCAGATGGTACTATAGGTGATGCGCTTGCGTACTGGTATTAATAGAGTACATGTGTTTGCCATAAAGAAGCGGTTCTCAAAACTTTCTGGCCTTGGGGAACCCCACCAGCCTTTTCACAGTTACGCGAAACCCCTCCCCTTTCTTTCTTTTCACCAATGTGCTTATTATACATGTAATCACTATAAGTGTCCAATCAACTGACCGAATGGCTACACAGTATACAGTTGACTTCCGTTAATATGACCTCATGGGGCCAATGAAATTTGTCAACATACCCAGCAAGTTTTTTTTTTTTTTTAATTTATGGTACCCTCAAGGCCCGAAGGCATTACAGAGGGGAGTTGAACAAGAGCCGGAGAAAACATTGTAACCCACCGCTAATTAATTTGGCAGTATATGCCCCAACTCAAGCATGTCCCCGAATTGAATACACACCCAATCTTTCAGGAAGAAAATTGTAGCATGCCTCTGATTGGAAAAAAAAAAAGGCAAAATCAGCTTTTCACAGAATCAAAAATTGTTCACTCAATATTCACCATCAACACTGTAGGATAGTGCTTTCCCACAGTCAATGATGAATCACAACATGTTCTCCGTGTGGTTCACAGCGTGTTTGATATTCTGCATTTATCAAACGATTCTGCACGAATGGGATGGTCGCCCTCGTACCCCAAGACTAACCACTTCGTCCTGCGATGCATGCAATTCTCTGGAACGCCAAGAACATGTGATGTGACTTGTTGCCACTAGCTTAAAGGGCCCTTCACCAGGTCTGGCCATTTTGAGCATACAATGCGTGATAAGGATCGTGTCTGCAAAGTATTACATTGCTAGGCGCCACGGAAAGATCTGAAATTTCAAACTCAACACCGTTTTCCCTTCTGCTCTCGCCTGCCGCACTCCAAGCCGGAGGATGACGTGACGTGCCAGTACGCCTACATACACGTGTTCACACTGTGACGTCACTCATGGTAACATGCGACTTCGAGAATTATTCAAGGCAACATCTGTTATTTGTGTAACATGTTCGAATAGACGCATTGAAGCTAAGAGAAATAATAAAACACACAAACCGAATGTCTGCATGTTTTTGTTTTGCTTCGCATGCAGCAAGAGAGATGTGCAGTGGCAATAAAAAATACACGGGCCACAGCTCCAGGCGTAGAAGCAGCTGCAGGGCCACACGGCGGCGCTGCTATCTCTATCGGGCACCTGGCTTTGAGGGTGCACCAAGTGACGCCAATCTTCGCCCTCACTTTCGTGCGGCATTCGGCTGTTTCGCAGCTGATGATCAGTGCACAGGAGAGCGTTTCCATTTTGCTTAGTTTGCCTTGCTGCTGTAGTTCTTGGCACGGCGGCAGCGGACGGCTTCCGGGTATGGATGGCAGGTTTGTACGGTTTCTGCAATGTGAGCCTAGTAACACTTTCACCTTAAACGAGAATGTAACATTAGTCAGGACGGGCGTTGACACCAACAAAGTGGTGGCTCTTTGCTTGCTACTCCTATGCACCAATGCTTTGCAATGACATCTGTCGTTGAGAGCCTGCATGTATGTGCGCCGTCCATTCAAATGCCAAGCACTGAAGCGCAGCACACAAGGGCGCGAGGCACACGTAAACATGAAACGCGAGACCAAATCAGACACTGCCAGGCACATGTTCTGTGCACTTAGCCGAACGCAAGCTGGTGCGGGGAGGAAGGCAAGCGTGTGCAATGACGAACCCCGCACTTGAAAGTTATCAAGCCTTGGCTGCACGAGAGTGAGGGCGAAGATCGGCGTCACTCCGTGCATCCTCATAGCGGGTGCCCGATGGAGATAGCAGCGCCGCGGTGTGGCCCCGGAGCCGTGGGCCCCGTATTTTTGATGGCAACTGTACTTCCGTTTCGTCTGCTTCTTCCCACGTCGTGCAGGCACCGTACACGTATGCAAGGCATGGTGAAAACATGTTTTCACCATGCCTTGCACTTGTGTATGGTTCATCGATATGCACCACTGAATGTTTCTTTCCTTCCTTCCCCCCTTTTTTTTTTTTTTTGCACATAGATGTCACAAGTTCGCACGCTGTGGAATGGTCTTCGAAATATTGATTACAACACTAAGCCAATAAAACCAGCAGCGGCCAGCCTGAAGCTACAGTGGCGTGCAGCCATGCTCTTTGGACTAGTTGCGCATTTTTCTTCCGGTGAAAGTATGAAACTGATGCCCTGCGTGTTAGTTACCAATGTCATCATCACTCGGCAATAATATTTCACTGTAAGTGGCCCTCAGATGCAAAATTTCCAAGTTGATTTTACAGACCACCCTCATGACCACAAATGACAAATGCCAAGTGCGGACACCTTGGGCCCTAAAGTAGCACAGATGCGTTGCACCTCACTGCCGCCTAGGTTTCTCGCAAGGACTTATGAAGGGCAGATGTGGCATGCAGTAGCTGCATTAAATCGAAAATGCAATGCAAAATTTCTTCTTTAAATCAAAAATTGTGAAAATACATAAGCAAAATGTTTTTTCCTATTTTGCATTTGAGGGTTCCACTTGCAGAAACTAAACTGCAGTTCTTGGAACACAATTTGGGAACCTCTGTCATAAAATGTCAATGTAACTGGGACTCAGCTAAACAGAAAGAATGCATAGCTCAAGCATAGAAATTAAGCCCCGCTGTTCAATATTGTGTACTGTGAAGTGCACAAAACTTAATGGTCACCTGCTATATCATAATACAGTCGAACCCACTAACAACGATCCCAGACATAACCTATTGGTTATAACAACCACAATTCAGGGCATTTATGATTTTCCGACCCTCCCATGTAAACCGTTTCCGGATAAAATGAATATTTTCTGAATTGCCATACTGCTAACACGAATGCTTCGAACCCGGTCACAGTAAAAAGAAGGCACATACGAATTGCCAAAGCACGAAAGCATGGCCGAACTTGGCGCACGGCAGTGTGCACGCTGCTCCAGTCCAACAGCGATGATACGGCCGGCGAGATGAGTGAGTTACTGCCTTGCACCGATTTAGGAAGCCACAAAGAAGGTCATGCGTTTTCAAGGCAAGGAGGCGTGCCATGCACAGGATAAACAGCATGGCACGGGGCGTGTGCCGGCGCGATATTGGGCGCCGTGACAGCGTCACTCTTGTCTTTTGCACAATTGTTGCAATTGTTGCATTTTGCATGTTTCAATAATTTGGAACGACCATCCATGTCTTTTCACCATGGGAACAACAGCCGCTCAAGCGTTCCTGTCGATGGATGCGGCCCAAGTTGGCGAGAAGGCTGTCATCATGCAACACTGCACTCGAGAAACCACCATCTTTCTTGTCTCACCCTCGCACTTTCATTTGTACCTAAACCACAAAGTGCGCAGGGCGTGATAGGATCTTATCGCACTTGCACTTTATACAGAACATGATGCAGCTCCACTTCAGCGGTTGCTCTTGTCGCCCACATAGAACTTGAGTCGTGTTTCGAAGCAGTCACTTGTAATTCAACCATTTGACCATCTGCGTCCATGGAAGTTTCTATTTTATTGTCTCGGCATTCCTTTGCGACGGAAGCGAAATTTCTTTATATTGATATCGCTTACAAACACTTCGTTAAATTGAGGTTCTAAATACAGTCGAACCTCAATATAACGAATCTCAATTTAACGAAATTCTCGAAACAACGCACTTTTCATTTTTCCCAATCTCTGCCGCATTGAAAACCATGTATTTTTTTTTTCCGCGATTGAACGAGGTCACTGTATACTGTACTTCCGATTTACCGAAGTCCTCGCGCATCACACGCACGTACCAGGAGCCTCCTTGACAGGCAGACGAAAACTTTAGCTGGGCATACAGTGATTTGCATGCACCCTTTAATGCTCAAAATTTCCCGGCGCACTTTAATACGTGGAGCAGAACGTGCAGCTGCGCCATCTATCGTGTACGTATGAAACCCGCAGCGGACGCGCTCCTGTAGAGCTAGCCGGAGTGCTTCAGAAGTTCTAGAACGCGTCACGCTATGACGTCACTGGCCTGTTGCAACGGGAAAGTGCCAACTGGAAGTAAGTTTACGAACAGCGGTCGTTGGGCACGTTTTCTCAGTTGGTTACCGTATTTACATGATTGTAAGTCGACCACTTTATTTAAATTTGAAAGTCTGAAGTTGGGGGGGGTCGTCTTACAATCGAAACCAAAACATGGCCCCGTCAAAATAGCAAGACCAACGGGAGCTACAACGTAGTTACAATTTTATGTTTGCTCTATGGGCCTACCCGTATCTTTTCGCTATCCCATGCGTTTGTTCACTTTTCAAAAGGGTTTTTCAATATTTTTGAGAGTTTTACAGTGCATGCAACACTCATGGGGGTGTGTCGATAGTTGATGGAAGCGCCGCTGTTCCCATTTGCGGCGGCATTCTCAGAACGGCGGCGCTTGCGGGGAGTATCGGTAGTTCATGGAAGAGCAGACACCGCTCGTGGGTTTCTTTCTCAAACCAAAGGCATTGCCATTGGTTTGACGCGTTCCACTTGACTGCCGGCTACATGCTACTTCTATGCTTCTCCAGTCGTCATGAGTGCTCCAGGCCCACTAATCGTTCGGCACTCGTTCACAGCAGTGTTCAAGAGCGCTGCCATCCTTTACGCCGAAGAAACAAATCACAAACGGGTGGTGCGAGAGTGGCGACTGCAGCGAAGCGAAATTTTCACCTGTGACGGCAAGTGAGAAATTTCTCACGTATCGAAGTCTGGACGCTTTCCGGAGCTGTAGGCTAAGCTTGCGGCGTACGTTGCTGAAATGCGCGATCGGTCCCTGCCAGTGAAGTGCGACATGGTCATGAAACAAGCCCGGACCTTCGCCTTAATTGTAAGGCCCTGCTCCACTGTGAGTACAATGGCGGTAACGAAAGTATGGCGTACACAACAGATGTCGTTGACTCGTGGCAGCTGCTCTGCTATCAGGGAGGTGCTCCAAGCGACGTGACACTGAAGGACTTTGTCTTCAGCGATGCTTGCGCTGTGATTGTAAGTCGACCACTTTTTTTTAAGCTTAAAAGTCTGAAGTTGGGGGGGTCGACTTACAATCGAAACCAAAACATGGCCCCGTCAAAATAGAGAGACCAACGGGAGCTACAACGCAGTTACAATTTTATGTTTGCTCTATGGACCTACCCGTATCTTTTCGCTATCCCGCGCGTTTGTTCGCTTTTTGGAAGGGTTTTTTCAATATTTTATTTGTATATGTTTCCGAAAGTATGGCGTACACAACAGATGTCGTTGACTCGTGGCAGCTGCTCTGCTAACAGGGAGGTGCTCCAAGCGACGTGACACTCGAGGACTTTGTCTTCAGCGATGCTTGCGCTGCGACAACTGAAGAGCTGGACAATGACGCAATAATCCAGAGCGTCAGATACAGAAATGCAGGACGACGACTCGGACTAAGAACTTCAGGCGGCAAGCAGCATAGCTACACAGAAGCTACACCGAAGCTACACCGAAGCTACACCGAAGCTACACCGAAGCTACACCGAAGCTACACCGAAGCTACACCGAAGCTACACCGAAGCTACACCGAAGCTACACCGAAGCTACACCGAAGCTACACCGAAGCTACACCGAAGTCATGGATGCGCTGGATCTCTTACGCGCGTATGCGGGCGCGCACTCACAAGAGCAAGCCTTAGCAGCCCTGCCAACCTACGAGCGCCTTATAACCCCGACGCTTATTAAAAAGCGGCAAATGAAACTGACGGAGTTCTTCGCTTCCACCCGAGTTGCATAGAATTGCTCTGCGGGAAGTTAAAATATTCCAGCGTTCATGAGTCAACGTCGTCATTGCTTTACTGAGCGCGGTATCATCCGATGGCTGCGAGCGTTAAGCGTTCTAATGGTAAGTGGTGGCCTCATGGATCCACCAAGTTAATACTACTTCCAATTTTCTTCGAAAGAATATTCAAGTTGATAGCTCTGGTATTTGCATAATTTTTTTTTCTTTGCACCACGGGTTGCCACGTCTTCGCGAAAGGTTTTTTTTTTTTTTTAGTGATGCCAAATCATGATGGCACTGATGGCCACATCTAGTGGCAGCTATGAGCACTAGGCACGGCGCTTGCTGCATACCTGCTCTTCACCGTACGCGTAATGGAGAAAAATTCGTTCGTACCCGCTGGCTATCGGGCATCACGCTCTTGGTTGTGTTATTAGTTCCGGGGTTTATTGGTTATCTTTGTAATTTTGCTATCTACAAGGTGCCATAAGCCAGGAGTGTTCGAAGAACCTGCATCTTTAGTTGGACTGCTGAAACATGCGAACCTCGACTTAATGAAACTCGCGATTTAACGAAATATTCGGCTGCAAATTGGACTTCGTTATGTCGAGGTTCAACTGTACATGGTGTTCTATTGACAAGAGGTTATGAAAAGTTGAATTGTTATACCGGGCATTTCGTTATATTGAAGTTCGTTATATCGAGGTTTAACTGTATAACAAACTACTGATATAACGACCACATTTCGTGGAACTATCGAGTTCGTTATAAACGGGTTCGACTGTACTTATTGGTCACTACCTGCCAGTGAACACACACATCGGGCTAAAACAGAATGCACAGAACAAGAACAAAGCGACCAAATCGATTCCTCTGAATGCGCGCAAACAGCTTTATGGTTTCGTTCACACATTTATCTTAATCTTACTTCCGCGTTTTATTACTCTCATAAGTTTACAATGTTCTTTGGGAGGGGGGGGAGGCATCTAGCAGTGCATGCAACAGCATACGACCAATGACAACCAGACCAAGTTAATTTAATGCCAGGATGTCTTTCAATCATCCATTTTATGCATGTACTTTTGTATATGTTTCCTGGTCACTGTTTCTGCTTGACACAACAATTGTTTATTTGACGATTTAATTAAATGCATATCAAATTCCGTACCGCAAGTCGCTTTAGCCCGTTGTGTAGTCACTAGTGCCTTTCCTGTACCGATTTTCTCCAACTACATTACATTAATTGGCACAGAAGACAGCGATTTTGCATATTCTTCCTCTCGAGTATCACTCTAAGGAGAGCTTTTGAGTGTATGGCGCTTGACATTATCTGAACAAATTTAGAGCACTGAAGGAAACCGCTGATTAGGAATGTACTTTACCTGGCAACGACTAACAGAAATGACATCACACCACCGTTTTATCTCCCATGGTAAGGAAGCTTAAGCATAGTGCCCATAGGAGCTACCAGGAAGGACAAAATTCAGCAATATTGCACTTCAAATGACCAAGATGTTTTGGTTGCAAACATTGCCTGAGAAATGCAAATATCACTTAGTAGGCTGGCCGATTGAGCTAGCTCGTGATTCAGCTTCATAAGAAACAGTGCATAGTATGACAAGGGTGTAAATCAGACAAGGATTAGCACCCGCCTTTGTCTCGTTTATGTTCTTGTTGGTCTTTGTGCTGTTTGCTTACTCAAATGTGGAATTCAAGCATAATTTGCAAGTGCTTCACTGAGCTAAGAAATAGTTTTCTCAGATGCTACAGTACATAAAAGTTCAGCGTGGCACTTCAATTGGTTGCATCCAATGAAGGCTTGCTGTATCAGATAAACATATTTTTTTAACTGCTGCACATTTCCATATTATTTTGCATGAAACTGCTCTCCTATATCACAGACAGCCAACAAGCAACCAGAAGTCTAAGTCATCCTGGCTTTGCACATTCCAGTTTAAATAATTCGTACGGAATGCACTTCAGAAAAATTACCAAATTTCAAACAGCTAAGTGAGTGGAAAATTATCAGCAGTATCTGCATGAAGCTACTAGCAGCACAACCCCAATTTAATTACTACAGGAAGTTTTTACTTCTTGCATCAAATACCATGCATGTGCCCATTAGATATACCTAAGGCCATAACACTTCCGGACATCTCTTCCCAAGAAGCTGTACAGTTTTTAGGAAGCACCACTCAGCATTTATTATATTGAACACATGCTCCTTGCCCACCCAGAAGAAGGTCACTAGGATGCACTTGTGCATTACAAAATGGAAGCTCAATGTCACTTTGTGCATGGCTGGACTGTTTGTTTTCTGCTTGTGTTATTTGCAATGAGATCAATAGGCACCACATGCGCTGAGAGCTTCTCCTTTGCATTCAAAACAGCTTGGCAAATTCAATATAGGGCACGCAAGACTGATGCAAGCATATAGAGGAAACAGAATAATGGCTGTGCTGCTAACATGCAGTGTCTACCATAACGATGGGTTCAAAAGAAAAATAATCCTGCTAGTAGAAAGTGCTTGCCACTTGTTTTTCGAAATGAGAAAAATTGAAACACACTACATACCTTTGCAGTTTTTGAAGACTTTTTCGTGCACAAGTGGCATAAGCAGAAAAGGATTTTGAGAGTCGAGTGCACAGTGAGGAAGTCATGTTCCTCTTTTTCTGACAATGTGAATTAGGTGCATCTTATAGTCATGAGTGCCTTACGAAAAAAATAAAAAGAAAAAAAGAAACCACGAAGGCTGCTGTCGTAGGTGTCAAAATTCTCGTGAATGCAACGGAAAATTAAGTGTGAAAAGCTAGTACTGTGACAGAACACTGATAACGATACTATTTAACTCCAATAAGGACAATCTACAGGAAAGGCAGCATGTACCTGGTTTTGAACTCACATGTGGTTTCACTTGAGAGTGAAAAAATCATACTTGTAGACTGTGGGGGTTTCTAGTATATCTTAAAGAAGGGTAATTCTAAAGACATAGATGCACTAAAGATGTAGACTACAAGGCAACAAGATAACAGGCAAATGAAATGAACACAGAGCACATTTGTTTGTTTTCTTTCTGTTGAACTGCAGTTAATGAATCTACCAGCCTGACTAAGTTCCGTCGGCCTACAACTGCTTCATTCTTGTGATGGACAAACATATTACATACATACAAAAGAGTACCCCCAAATGTATATGGAATAAAATGGGCACACTGCAGTCAACGTAGGGCTATAAATGAGCATGCAAAAGGAACATGGTCAGGGGTTCAGTATAGATGGGTGCGATTTGTTTCTTAGCAAACCTATCGAGTAGTAAACAGTGGCGTTCTGTTTTTGTTATTGGGTAGGCTTTAACGATTACTGACGTAAATGGGTTACCATTCTTTTTACACTACAGCACGCATCGAATTCTGAGAGGCAGCCATAGTGCTTACAGTGAATATCCGTCTGTTGGCTGTAGTATGCCAGTTTTGTTTGATTCATCTCACAATTTTCATGCGTGTATTATGCATTAGGCGTGCATGAATAAAGCGGTTGCGAGTCAACACAACACCTAGTCTCCTTGCGTGGCTCTTCAACTCTGCCTTGTATTCCCACATGGGCTTCAGCTCGAAGCTCTTCCTCAGGTTTGCCAAGTGAAGCATAGCATTGCGCATCCACTAAACACACCACACTGCCGTAACACTCCTCAGCAATTTCAATGAGGAGGAGGTGTTGCTTGACAAATGCTCCTTCACACCAGTGCATTTAGGTAGACACTGAGAGTAGCTGGTTAAAAATGTTTCACTCGGGAATAGCCGCATTGAAAAGCCATGTCAGCCAAGATGGAGGCACGCTGCCATTAGTGCTCTTCCATTTCAACATGTCCAATCAACTATCAAGTGTCTTTTAAATATGTGGTCAGGTTCATTCCAGCTGCTTCTAGAGAAAGAAAATGCACCTTCATGTGGACAGTACACCAGAGCAAGCAAGAGGACCCCTAAGGAGTTCCCAAGTGAAGAAAACTCACCTTAATGGCAAGGTCGTGAATCTCACGGCGCAGACCCCCATCCATGCAGACCAAGGTGACAAAGAGGCCATTCTCCTGCTTGCCGCTCACTTGGCCAATCACTGTGTCGCCCTTCTTCAGGCACTGCAAATAAGCAGTCGCCAGGCCACACAGTTTCACTTACTTGCCACATGAAAAAGGGGGATGCGGGGACTGCTCGGCTGGAACACTTACGCCCTTGACTTAAGCAAATGGCTCAGGCGTACAAGTATCTTGCATTTTTATAACTTATAGCAGCATAAGGTCCATTCCATATTAGTATTCCGTACAAACAAATATCATGCCAAGGTTTTCATAACATTCTCAATTTCACATTCAAGAATATAAGAATTTCAAGTGCACTGAAACAAGAATTAAACAGGTGAATATTACTTTCTCACAAACTTAAAAAAAAAAAATACCGGCATTGTTATCCAATCAATAAATTTTACGTAGAACACCTACATCAGAAAGATTGGTGAAGTAACAACATGCCAAGCTTGTGAACTCCATACATGCAACGCTTCACAAATATAAACATGAAATTAGCTGATGTAAGTGCTATATTGCAAACCTATAAAACTAATACAAAATGGCTGCTATAAATTTCTGCACCTCGATCATCTACTAATGCACAACATTTCAGTTGATTGCAACTTTTTCATTTGCAGTGCCTGAAGTTTACCACAGCAATAGTATTATTAGCTTCCAGGCACGTCGATCACCAATACCCAAGAAGCAACAGCACCACATTAATTCCTTTTGTCCCTCTATTGTAAGGGAATCCACGAAGTGGAATTCAGCCATTATCTGTGCTGTGCACCACAAATGGAAAAAAAAACAGCACAAATTTTCCTGTGAGTCATAATAGCTACAGTATTACCACCTTGAGGCAAGTACCCATAGTATATTTCCATTCCCTGGCAGGTACCCATAGGGTTCTATATTGTCATCAACCCGAATTAACGAAACTAACTTGGACGAACTCGATTTAAAAAGTCTTTCCTGAAATAAATGAGTAAAAAAGCAGCGATTTCTTTCTAATTTTGGCACAGACAGGTTTTTCTTCGAGCGTGCGCTCTAAAGCTGACGCAATAAAACATCTAGGCGCTCTAGTCACGGCCTTAGCTTTATTTTGACAAGGCTGCACGCTACGCCCATGCATGGAACTGAGGACTCAACACCTCCTCGGTAGGGGCGATGGTGGTTGCTTTCTTTATTTCATGGTTTATGCAACAGATGACTGGATTAATGGCAAATATGATGCCGCAGTAACTTTTGCATGTCGCTACGTTACAAGTTTAGATTTCGAAGGACCGAAACTTTTTCTAGATTTTACAAACTTTCCAAGTTAACGAAATAATTCAAGCATGGTCATCACTTCATTAAATTGAGTTTCAACTGATACAACACTGTTTTCATAAATTTCGTGGAAATAGGTTGGTGATTAGAAGAGAAAATTAAGGTAAAAGTCATTTGAAATTTCACGCTGAAGCCCAAGCCTACGTCTGTGACGACGCCGATTTAAAGGTATACTTTTTTTAATATTTTCGCCGTTGTGGCAGTTCTTGAACCTTCATGAACTCAGTCATTCGCTCTTATAATAAAATGCAATCCATCTTTACAGGTATAGGCCCAAGCAGACGTTGTGACAATCCATGACATCATGGCAAGCTGGTACGGTTACGTCTTTTGAACGTTTTTTGGGTTTCCAAGCCTCTTCTCATTGCTAAAGTAAAGTCCCCCCATTCACCTGCCACTGCTGCTTTTGCTAAATAGTGTTAACTTTTGATGTGCGCTGCTTTCCCCGATTTGTCACTCACACCAGTTCCGCTTCTGCAATTTCCACCCCCAAGGTTTTCGTTCCCGGTAGTTCTGTTTCCAGGATTTCTGGTTCCCAAGTTTTCGCTTGTTGCACCATCGTACCACTACGCAGCAGTAGCAGATGGCAGTGACATCTGCTCGGAACCAGAAGCTGGGACGAAGCAAATCACTTTGATGCTGGAGGCTGTGGGAATGAGTGAGAGAAGAGTGCAGAGGAGGAGTGCAGAGGAGGAGGGTAGGTTGGCTGGCAGAAACGTGTATGGTATGGAGCTTTAGGTAAGAGTGGCGTTTTTTCATTTGTAGACAGGTAACTTACTAATATTGCTGAAATTCCTTTTTCTCTTTTAGTGTCTCTTTAAAGCAGATACATTACTTCTTCATATTCCGACTGAAATTAGTCCACTAAGGCCAGGAATCAATTTTGCAAGCCTATGCTAAAAAGCAGAACATTGTCACTAAGACACCACACAACGGGTGTTCGATTATCATAGGCTGAATGAAAGAGCGTACTGTAATTTGAAACGTCCTTTCCTTCACTTGAGTGAACTCTTAACAGTGTCCTGCACGTCTGTCAAAAGTGCCTAGCAAATGAAACTGCACCATAATCCAATGATCCATTTGCTTTTGAGAAATAGCAGTCAAGGGAAGTAAAAGTGCAAAGTGATACAAGCAATGGGTTACGAAGCTAGAATTGCATAATGGCTCATTCAATACTAATGTTCGACTACTGTGTATGACATCCCAGCTACACCAGGCTTCCCTGTAACATCCCACATATATAATCAGCTAATAAGGCCCGTGCCCAAGACTTCTGCACCACCTAATTCTCAGCTGCCGTCAACCCAGTTTTCCTTCCTTTGGCACTAATTTTGTTGACAAACAGCTACCTATCTATGCTGTTCACTACAGATACCTTCTATATGCTGCACCACTCGTTACCATAATGCTGCAAATATACACTCCTACAAAAGCTCTGCCTGTGCTGCGAGCAGTAGCTCGTGCTGTTAAGCTCGATGGTCACGAGTGAAAGTGCAGAGCATTCCAGCGCATTTGCAGCGTTATCCACACTAGCCAGCTAGCTAGCCAGCACTCAAGTTTCAAGATGTATATTTATTTGCGCTTTCACAATCATATGTGCAATTTAACAGTCTTGTTGGAGACTGAAGAGAAAAAACTCCATTGAGTTACTATTATTGCAGCGATTTTGCTGTTGCCAGCTTTGCTTGTTTCGAAAACTTCTCCATGAAGCTTTTTTTTCAAAGCAAGTTCCACTCTGGGCTACTATCTTGTATGCGTTTGAAAAGCAGACATTCAGCTTCGCCGATCGTACTGAGACGAAACTGAACGTCAGCTTTTCGGATACATGCAGGCGAAAGCTGTAATTTCATGCAACTGTGCGTGCAGTTTTTACCTTTGTGTGCCATGGATGAGGAAGAAGACAGTTCTTATACTTTTAGCTAGTTGTTCTTCCTAAAAATGGACAATGAACAAGAGAAAACGTTAAATTTCACGACCGGTTGTTTACAGCGGAACTGCTTTTTCGCTTCACCGTGGCGAAAAAAATTGGTCCAAGACCGATCGGGCTCGCCGCCTGGTTTTCCGCCCATTTCACCGCCTAGCAGTGGATTTTGTAAAGTTCTTCCGCTTCTGCCTGCTCCAAGACCAAGTGTGAAAGTAGCCTTACTCTGGGAAATTGGCAGGATCTCCACGATAACCACTGAAACTCTGTGGAACCCGAGCGTTTCGTCACCACCTCGAGTGTTTCAGACTTGTGCCCATTGCATGTTGCACCTAGGCTCTTTCAATGTCTGACAGAAGTTTGTACACTTGTAAGGTGGAAAACTCAACTTTTAGTGTGTCCCTAACTCTTTCTAATTCATCGCTTTGTCAGGGCAGAATTGCAGGGAACAAATCAATAAAATGAGGTACACTGCTGAATGAAGAAGGACTGCACTTGAACAACTTCAGCCATCTTGAGCTTGAGGTCTTCTATTGGAAACTTGTGACGAATATAATCACATGCCATTGTGAAGTAGAGACATACAGGAGAAATGAATTGCTGTCTCTCAATAGTGCTCAATGTTTCGACAGCACACCTTTTTTTTTTAAAGTTTCAAGATCTATTTTTATTTGTGCTTTCACAACCACATTTGCAAATTAACAGCCTTGTTGGAGACTGATGAGGAAAACTCCACTGAGCCACTACTTCTGCAGCACTTTTGAGACTTGCAGCAGAGAAGAACTGTCAATAGCACTCAGCATTACAACAGAGCAGGTTGTACTGCCAGTGACTATGTCTATATCATCTTTTTGGTTCTCTGTAGTGCCATAGGCAACTCAGTCTGTTCCCTTGAGAGCATCTCTGCATACAAATCTAGTAAGGAGGGCCTCAAGAAGCTGGTTCATGAGGTCCCTTACTACATAAATCCGAATAGCCTGTTCCTGAAGAAGGCAGTTAATCTTCTCAAAATGAGCGGCATTATACTTCACAAGAAAAGACAGCACACCCTGCTCAGCTCTCATGATGATCACTAAAACAGGCTCTCCTCATAGGACACGTGGCTGGTTTCAAATTATCGAGTCTCAAGTTTCAGCTTTTTCGCTTGTGTTCAACTAAATATGCTGTGGCGAGGCATTCGGAGCGAATCACACCAAAGTCTGTCACTTCATACAAAACTTGCCAGGCTTGTCTGGTTGTCTGCAGCTCGCACATATCCCTGCTGCTTTTTTGAAGCGATGTGGACATTGATGTCAGCCTTGCCACCATGATAATGTTCACATCACAAGAACATGTGATGCAAAAGACGAACGTGTCCCCTTTCTTCTACGGCACCAAGTACGGGAATTCTGTCGAGAATTGCTTCGAAAACACTTGGAAGTACCGACGAGGCTTCGAGTACGCCATCACATTTTGCAGCCGCTACGTCTATGAAACACCAGAGTGCTGGAGACACTGGGCCAGACGCAGCTCGAGCCCTTCCTTACATGTTTTCGCCGGCCAGGTTAAGTACCACCAACCTACCCACCCCCTTCATGCTCCTCCCTCGCTCATCCCCTCAGCTTCCAGCGTCAAGCGGCACTTACGTAGCAACAACTTCTGGTTTAAGCCAGTAGTGACGTCACTGCGGCATGGAGGTGTGAGTGCAACAAACGAAAATTTAGGAACCAGAAATCCCGGAAGCGGAACAGGAAACGGAAACCCTAGAAGCAGAAATTGTGGAATCGGAACTGGTATGAGTGACAAATAAGGGAACAGCAGCTCACATCAAAGGTTGGCACTACTTAGCAAAAGCTGCGGTGGTGTGTGGATGGAGGGCCTTTAGATGCAGCAGCTGGTCGCACACAAAAATAAAGAGAGCAAGGCCAACACAATAGGGCATACCTGTGAAAAAAGGCCTAGCGAAGGCGACAGACATGACTACAGGCTACAGCCTCCTATACAAAAACTGTACCTGCCGCATCGGCCCAAAATCGCCGTAGTCTCTGCGGGTGCCACTTACGTAGTGTAGCAATCACTACATTGAGAGTAACGACAACCAGTGTCCACATTGGACCACCTGACGACGTGCACGAGCAACGTCAGAGTGAGAAAGGTTGTGCTTACTCTGCAAACTATCAAGGTTACGGCGCACATCCCTGTCTCTATACGCGCTCCCTATGTAAATGGCGTCCCCATCCACCAGCAACGACGTGGTTTTATTAGGAATTTTATTTTATTTTGCAAATAAAACTAATTGAGTCTATATTCGTAAAATTGCAAGTCGGATCCAAATTCACACATTTTACGAAAAATTCGGAAACGTTGGCAGGTATGGCACTGCCACTTTGGAATGCAAGTACTGTTCTCATGTTCCCGCATGGCCATGGCTACGGAAAACAATAGTAGAGTTTAAGCGTCGCCTGCTTTGTCTGCTTTCTTGTACAATTTCTTTGAGAAGCGGTACATTTTAACAGGCAATGTCAGCCCATTTGTGTTTGCATCGCTGCAATGAGTTATTGACACAGAATGTGCAGAGCTACTTTTTGGCACTGGCAAAGCTGCAGCCATAGCAAACAACACCTTCCATGTACAGTCGAACCCACTTATAAGTGCCACGAAAATTCCACTGTTATAACCGATAATTGTTATAACTGGGTTGCATGAAAAAATTTAAATAAGGGGATGGCAGAGCTGATATGAGAAAACTATATAGGCAGGGAGGCCAGTGCCCCTCCTCATCACCTTCCTGCGCCCGGCTGCCGATTATGTTCACTTGTTTAACTGCTTCCTGGGCGCTCCGATCGCGTGTAACAAGCCGCGGCTGTCAGCATTGAAGAATGGCGCTGCTTTAACAACTGCAGAGAGGTGTCACGGGTGGCAAGCGATATGCAAGCACTATTGAGCACCGCATTGGTGGCCCCAAAAGGGGACGTTTAAAAATTTTGAGAAAGCTGCTGTGGCAGCCTGTCAGGTTGAGAAATCCAGAAGAAACGCTGAGGAGAGAACACCACAAGCATCTCACCACGTACACCTCACTTGCTTGCATGAGAAAAGCCTATGTCCGCCAGCCATGCATGCTTTACGCAAAGCTGACATCCTTCTTCAAGGCATCCAAGTGCTCCACGTAGTGCAGGGGAAGGTTCCTCGCGATAATGAAGCCCTGGAGGGACTGAATCATGCCGGGCCTCCTGTGAAGACATCGTTGAGGCAGCCTGCCCTACTGCTTCATCGCTGCCGTCGCCGCCGTCGCTATCCAATGAAAGCATTTCGCGACAATCTTCTCATCGGTTAGAAGCATTTCCAAATCTATAGCCATGCGCTTTCTTTTCACTGGCAAACATTGTGCATTGCCGATGATCAGTAGGCGGATCAGCCATCTTCCGTTTCGGCAGCGAGTCAAGCGAAGTTGAGAAACCGTGTGGCCAGGAACGACTCCGACACAACCAACAAAACGAACACGAGCAATTAAGCTGTTTGCAGAATTGCACTGAATGAGGAGCCAGCGAGCAACATGCGAGCACTCTGCTTGCGGCACAGTCCATTTGTGTTTCGCAGCCCATTCGTGTGCAGAGGTGTGGAAGGGCAACGGGAGAGAGCCGCGCGAAGATGGCTGGAAAATGAGCGCGCGGCAGCTGTTGGAGCAGCGGCCCATCGTGGAGCGGCTGGAATTTCTCGTTCTCTTTCTTTTTTGCTTTTCAAGGATTTCGCATTTCACTACCTTTCGGCTCGGACACCCAGCAGCCAGACTTCATAGCTATAACCGATAATGCGGCATCAGGGCATCGCAGTGACCAGGTTATTTCACCCTAGAAAACAGAAAAGTCGACGGTGCAGCAGCTTCTCATTGTTAGAACTGGTATCGTTATAAGTGGGTTCGACTGTAATGCTCAAACCAGATCTTGCAGGGGATTGGGAGAAACGCACACCCACGTGAAGCAGAATATTACCGCTAGGGGAAAATGGAGCCCTGGTGTCAAAAAAAAAAAACTTGACATTAGAGAGTGCATGTGGTACAATGATGGCGCTGCCACATGGAGCAAACGTAAGCATCAGTCATGAATGTTGCAGCCTACGCGTGGTGAAACAGTGTGCACGTTTACATCATATCTTCGTAATATCATGCACAAACTGCGTAATTGCGCAGTTGGAGAGCTCAAGCGATTATTTTTACTGTCCACCGGGGATGAAAATTTGCATTTCCCAACGCAGAGGTACTCCTTTGTTGACCTTGAGTGGTGGATACACATTGTGCACTGTGGGAAATGGCTCCGTTAACATGTTAAGGGGGGACGTGGCAATTGAAGTGGTCGAAATGGTAAAAATTGTCAAAATTTTCGATTTTCCTATTTATTTTTTTTCGCGATCCTCGGACCTTCTTTTACCTTGTGGTGAAATATTATAACAAAATACGCGGTAGAAATTGAGAAAACAGCACTCTCGTAGAGCGCCGTTATCAAAAATTGCTAAAAAATCGGGCCTCGGAAGGCGCCGTCGCACCGCGGATAGCTCGGCTATCTGATGACGCAGCGCCGCCATCTTGGTATCATCGTAAAGAGGAGAGATCGTAGCTCAAGATAGCCGCAGCGCCGTATTTCTCCACCGGAAAATAATACCAGCAAACGCGAACGAAAGAGAGGTAAAGGCGGCATCGTGATTGGGCGCAGTAGTCACGTGGGGAACACGGAGCGCTCCTATTGGCTGTTGTACATTTGAATTGCCCGTGAAACACACTCGCGCGCATTGGCACTGCAGCGCCTTGCGCGTTCCGTTCATTGTGCTTGAACATCGTAGCAGCCAAAGTACCCTAACGCGCGTGTTCCGTGATGAGCCCCAAAGGAGGCAAGTTCCGAATGGCCCACGCGTACGGAAAACGACGAAAGGCGCGGAACAGAAGCCGAAAACTACTCGCAGAAGCATCGGTTTGCTTCACTCCTGAGTGTTGAAAGTGCTGTGGCAGATGCAGTTTGCCGTTTCAATGCTGGCTGTGAAAGAGCACTGCAAACAATTACGTCGCAACTGGGATACAGTCCAGGATCGTGTTCACTGCGACGGGCTGCTGAAAAGGATGCACGACGTATCAAAAAGGCAACGAAGGCACATGAAACTACTGTAAAGAAGCGAAAAATTACCTCAAGATGTAAAGAAAATGTGTCCTCACTGCCAAAGGACTACATTCCAGGCGGGTTTTAGCTGCTCAAAGTAAATATTTTGATGTTTCCAGCAAATAAAACTTTGAGCCCTGTTTTCTCAGCTTTCGCTTTTTGTGCAGTTGCTTTCAGTAATCCCAGTGCAATTTCACAATGAATGAAGACAGAATCATTCTGTCTTTTGCACTTTGATCGTGAAACATTGATGAGTGCAATAAAGCTGTCCATTTTCATCTGCACCTCATAAAAAAATTTATAATGAGTTTTTTGCAAAGGTCGTTAGTAAGACAACATGCACAGATAAGTTCAAAAAAGTTTTTGTGCTTATTTCAGCATTTAAAAAATAAACCAATAGCTTTATTGCACATAATGGGCTTTCTTGAACATGCTGGTATGAAAATCTTGACAAACTTAGGTATAATTAATTAATTAATTTGGGGGATGACCATTAGAGGATGTCAAGGGTTCTAACTCAAGAACTATAATAGATAGCTCAAAACTGATTTCAGTTATGATGTCAGCATAACAGAGCACACCTGCATGCTAAATTTCGTCAATTTATTCCCATAAATAAAAAATTTTTTCATTGCCACGTCCCCCCTTAACATTGTAGCGTCTGCATTGTGCACTTTGCACCCTAAGTTATCACAAACTGCCTCAATTTTATTCTATTTAGCTCAATTTGTCCCCTCTTCAATAAATTGTTGCCAACTGTGCTTGTCTCCTGGTTCTCGCCATAATCTATTCAATTGACCTTAACCTTGCTATACCTCCGCTTATGCCGTTTGTGTTTGATGCTTGCTATTTCTATCTTGTCTCAAGAACTTGCCCAATGAATTTCAAAAATATTTTTTAAATAAAAAAGAAGGGATGGTATTGCAAGTGATTGGGCCAAATGAAAAGTAAACAATTCAGTGAACCTTCTGACACATGCAGACAAGGTAATGGCATGGAGGAAGGAAAACATAGAAGAGGCCCGGCCAGCACGGACGTGTTGGAGAAAGTGTGGAGGAAGTCACCTGCTCTTTTTTGCAAAGGGGCACTGGGACTGGTACCCCAAATGTCATTGCTGCCATAGCAACCGCGCTCCTTAACTTCTCGCTGCTGCTCTAGGCTGCTGAAAAGTGAGAAGTTTTTTTTCAGCCCGTGTCTTTCTTGCAGCCCAACCTGTTCGCAAGACAAGATGACTTTGGAGCATGACGTGTAAGCTTGAAAGTTGTATTTAGGGTCTACGAGTGCGAGTGTCAGCCAGCAACAGAGTTACTCAAATAATCTCGGCGTGGGTCTTCATCTTCAACGTGCCACAGAAAAGCACATGAGCACGTCTGCTTCACTAAAGCTGTCACAAAAGTTTCGCAGTTTTGTAGCTTTCGGCAGCTCATAGCAATGCAAGTTCAAAATTAGCACCTATCTGCTCCAACAAGCTGATTGGAGGCGCAAAGGGAGATGGCACACCAACATGGCTGCATTTCTGGCTTCAAAAACGTGACATCAGGGCCTGTCTTATTTTGTTTCTTTCCTCCACGAGGTAACGGGATGAGCACAGACGCTCATAGATGTGGCAGACTGTTAGGCATAACAGCTGTGCACTAGTTCGATAGCACATGAAAGCATATTAATATCTGTTTACTTTATGGGGTATCGCAAATCCTAACAAATAATCCAACATTCTTCATTGTTCACTTTAATTATAGAGTGGCGAAGGCGATTCAGAAACTTATCATGTCAGTGTACACTTTCTTGTCGACAATATGTAGCAAGCACCTTTCCTTCAGGACACTCGACTGCTGCCTCTCACATCCCTCTGGCATATTCAACACTTAGCCACCATCACTGCCGTTTTACCCCCGTTGCAGTTTTACTCTCTTCGTCGACATTTAAGACCCTGAAGAACTATTCAGTGTACACATGCAAAAGCCCAGCTTTTCTTAATGGCAGTGTATGACATCGAGTGTGGGCTGAAGTGGGCTAACACACGAAAATGTATGTGAAGTGCTGAACAAGATAATGCTGCACAACGGGCAACACCGGTGCGCCCACTGGTAACATTGCCGCCAAGCGACTTGTAGGTACTGCGTGCTCCCTAATTTCAATGTAAGCAGTTCCTTGCAGCAATGTGGAAGCTGCGGAACTTCTTAGCAAGCCCTTGGAGACTTGCACATCCACACCGAGCGATCTGCTAGCAGTCCGCTTGCCATTCTGTCAACCTGTGCTCCCCAAATCAGCGGTTGCGTTGATGCAAAAAATGTATTGATTCTCTATAACACAAGAGTTCACATGAATACCACAGTGGGGCATCTCATTATCTTTATGAGTAGTTCCTTGTAGCCTCCTTAGTCAACAACAGAAGAAAGCACCCCCCTCAATACGTAACCTATGCCGTATCCTCTGCACAGCGTCTTGTCATTTGCTCACCACCCTGCAATATCTATAATTATTTGCTTTAATGATGCAGCACTGACATTCGAGACAAGTTTTTGTCATCATCGAGGTGCATGAAAGATCACTTATGGTTAGCATTGTCCTATTCCAAATGGCCAATGGTTCTTTTGGGAGCATATCTGCATGAGTACAAGCATAAATGACTCGCATGCAATGTGGTCTTTGTACATGCACAACAGAAGCTGAATGTGTCTGTCCCTCTGCCCGACAGCTAGCAATTTTCAAAGCTCGGCAGCAACGTTTGAACTAGAAAGCATGCAGCAAATGATTAAATTATTGATGAATTAAGTTCCAGGTACATACACATGATGCATCTAGAGTTTGTAAAATTGTAACTGTAAAACAAAACTAACTGCATTGCAGAAAAAAATACATGGTGTTCAATAAAACAAAGAAAAAGAATGTTATATGGCATATCTTACTAAATTAAGGTTCACTATATAGCTATTCAACTGTGTTAGCACTGAAGAAAGCACAGATTTCCCAAGTCAGAATGCTTCACAGAATTCAACAATCCTTGATTGCGTGAGAAAACTTAATGTGGAACTAAGCATTTCATTTTGTCCAGACATGAAACCTTATTTCTAGCTTTACTATCAACATTCCCTCCTGTGCTTAGCTATTGTGTACAAGTCTGAAAGACGTCCAAGTACAGTCGCATGTCGAATAATCAAAAAAGTCTGCCGATGTAGCCTAAACCTCATTTTCCTATTTTAGGTCATCATTCCGAAAAGAAATGCACGTGCATTCTGCATATCGTTTTTTCGCAGACCAATGCAGGGAAAGGTTTCCTCATGCAGAAGGCACTGGCTATATTTTCCATCCCACGTCTTTGCATTATGCCTACAATGCTCTTACTCCTCCATGATTGTTCCCCACCTGCAGCAAGTTGCTTTTTCATCCACTTTCATTTCCATTAATTCATCATTCCTTTAATGCAATTAGAAAGTACAAGTAATTTCCCCTACGTTGTCCTTGTTTGTTAGCTTCTTATGATATGATTAATAAATATCAGGCACCTCAGTTAGCCCCCTTTCTTCTCATTCATTACATAACAAAGGCCTCGAATCCGGCAACATTGATGCCTTCACCCAAAAAGATCACGTACTCGTGACACCTGCGGAAGAAAGGATGTTCCACATTTGCCGCCAAGGTTTGCGAGTGGTGGCGCTGGCTAACACTTCCAGGATTAGTTCCACTAGCAAAAAAATACCCGAGAAAGTGGATGGGTGAAACAACGCCGCGGTAGCATCGCATGCGCAATAAGATGTGGGATCATTGAACACATGTGGCAAGTTGTTTTTTCATCCACTTTCATTTCCATTAATTTATCATTTCTTCGATTGAATTAGTAAGCACAAGTAATTTCCCCTATGTTGTACTTGGTATCCGTTTGTTGGCTTCTTATGATATTACACTACGAAAACTAAGGCACTCATCTTGTCCCCAAACAAAGATAAGCTTACGAACCTTTTATTTAAGAGGAAGCTTTAGCTCAGGTGCTCCTATCTAAATACATGTAAAAGCGGAATTTGTTTTTCTCGGCAACCACTGCACCAAGTTTGGCGAGGTTTGTTGCATTTAATAGAAAAACTTAATATCTAGTGACAGTTGGTTTCAAATTTTTCATTTATGTGATTAATTTTTTAATAAAGATTGGCAAAAATCTAAAATTTTCAGAAAACGAAAAATCATGTTTACAACTCTAACTGAGCAATGAAAAACGATATCACAATACTGTGACTTGCATCTAATAGTACATCTAAAGCAGACAAAGTTGATATGTTACACATGAATCTAAAAAAATTCAGCAATACGAAAATACAGCTTTTGCAGAACCCTTGTACACAACATAACAAATTCACATAAGATACAAAATGGCATATTGACTTTGTGCGCTTTCAATGATCTAATGGGTGCCACTTGCAGAACCGCGTTACCTGTTCTGGATGCAGAGCTATTCATTTGTAAAATTCAGGTCTAAATCGAAATTCCGCTTCCAACAGCCACTAGAATTTAACTTTCTCTCTCAAATGCAACAAAATTCATTAAAGTTTTTGCGTTTTACATGTATTAGAAAAAGCCGCGTCAGAGTTGGGCTCGAGTTAAAGCTTCCTCTTAAGGGGGACACTTCTATTGAAGTAATGTTCACCATTTTTTCATATATTAATCATGGTCTTACTAGGATTATCGTACTGATTTAAATACATAATTAGCTTTACTGTAGGTCAACTATCGTGAGATAATTAATATTTCACTTCCATTGTTTAAGGCCAAAAAGAAAAATAAATGGCACAAAAAGTTATTTGTAAGGCATGGTTAGACAGCGTAAAGAGTAAGGAATGAAGCATAGCAAGCACTTTCTTATCAAACAATTAATATATATTTTACAGCCCACTGAATACAAGAGCACAAAATGAGGCAACCATGCAGCAGAAAATGTAGCAAAATAATTTCCGACATAAAAGCAACAAATTCCGCTTGCTAGAGTACACATCAGGCTCCGTTCTGCTAACAAAATTTTTGTTGCATTTGTTCTTGGTGCTGAGATATTGAGGCCTGAATATAGACCTTTTCATCGGGCGAGGAGGAAAGGGTGTGTGGCGAGCCTTTCCTCCTCTCTGGCTTGTGCAATCCGGCGCGGTGCTGCTTGAAAGTATTGCTGTCGCATGCTGCGGAACGATTTTGAGATGTTTTAGCTCGTACTTTGTGAAATTTACGCAATGTCCATTCATATAAGGCCGTCAGGGAAGCCTTTCGTTGCATCGGTAACCACAGTACGTGGAAATATCTCTTAGGGGCGAAAACATGTGACGCGCATTATCAGCCACAGTGTGTGCGTGCGTGTTGTGAACTATTTTGCGTATATCGGTTTTAATTCAACGAAGGAAACTGGTGTCTATATTACCAGCATCAAATGGCAAATCAGCTCACTGTTTGATCGCTTGGTGTAGGGAGTAAAACATAAAACATAAGGGCGCATGTACGGCCAACCTAAGACAACCACGAAACATGCAAGCGGCAGGCGCTATCAAATATTTGTGATGCACCGGCATCCTTCTGACAATTTCAAGTCTAGTAGGCTTGAAATAACTATTTCTGTGCTAGCCTCCTGCATAAGGCCGATGGCGCTGCTCAACACAGCGATCACTGCGGTTGGTGAAGCAGCATGATACATATATAAGCTATGTGCTTCAGCATTGCCTTTTTGCCCTGAAAAGCCTTAATATCCGAGATGGATCGCATAAAGTTAAGTGAAGGCTACTTTTGACGACAAAATTTCCGTAATACGTATGAGTGCGTCGTAGAGAAAGAAACGAACACAACCGAAAAAAAAAATTTTGGTTATCATCTTCTTACTCGAAAAAGAAAGAAAAACGGGCTAACGCCACCGTACGACCTCACATAGGCACCCCGCACAACATTGTAGATGTATAAACGTTGATGCCGCCTGCTTGGACCATGCGCTATATAGAACAAAGATATCTGTAATCGAGCACCTACCACTGCTTAGGATGCTCGCACAGTTCATAAGCGGTCGCTTTGCTGGACACGTATAGTTCACACTGTAAGGTATGCTGTTATTATTACCCAAAACTATTTTATTCGTGGGTGGAAACCTCATCCACAGAACCAAGTAGTCACGCAATGTAATCTGCATGCAGCTAACAGTTTGAAAGCTTGTCAAAGTATAACAGCACAGCTCAGGGCTATCGTAGCAGAACGGTACCCACATTGTTACGATCGTCGCATATGTTTCATTGCTCCTAACCCGCAGCTTAGAACTAGAGGATAATACTGCAATAAGGTCACATTAGTGAATGGAATATCAGAAATCCACAATTCATCTCCAAGGCTTATTGTAGAATCAAACATGCGGGCAAACATCGTGCTGCGTGCTCTGTCCGCCTCAACGCCAACAGAAAGTCCGGCCATACCAACTTAAACCACTTCAGTACGCCTGACAGAACCGTTTTCCACGTAGAAGACGCCACGTCATACTAAATAGACCGCAAGAGCGCGAAAACAATCGGCAGAAACTGCTGCCGAGCATATACCTGCCATGCAAAACGGAGTGCTCGCCGAAGCCAGCATGCCGACTGCCAATAGATGGCGGTACTGCGTAGCAATATGGTGGCGCCCATGAAAAAACGGCCTATAGGATGGAGCCCGAAATTTGCATTTGAGATAAGTACAAAAAACGAACGGCACTAACCCCTGCATTCAGAAATGCATCCTAACTGGTAGCCCATGCTTGACTTAAACGACGCCTGCCGTGAATGTGCCAAAGGAACGTGATGAGCATGCTGGGCACATTCACGCCAAGAGTCATTTATATCAAGCGAAGCATGGGCTTCCAGTTAAGATGCATTTCTGAATGTGGGGGTAGATATGGGGGGACAATGTGGCATCCAGAACAAACATTTTTGTTATTCGCTCCAGACATTAGAAACTATCAAGATGAATCCCATCTTGTGTGCTGATTACAAGAATGCAATTTTTTTTCTAATAAGAAAAGGAAGTTACTATTCTTGTATTACAAAATTTGGGATGTGACTTGCAAAAAATGAACTCTGACAAGATAGTTCAAAGAAAGCAGGTGTGTGTCACTGGATGTTCAAAGACTGCAAGTTAGCATTTTGATGTCAGTATCTGTACTTTAGCCGAAGTTATGAAATTCTACTGTTGCAACATTACAAATGTGAATTCGTGGAGATTTCTACAGGATTTCAACATATTAGTGTTCTAAGACACTATATCATAGTTTTTGTACACCCTCTGACTCGCCAGCATTCAGGCAAAAAAGAAAGAATGACAAGAGTTGAATGAGTAGAATGGACACAGTGCTATATTTTAGAAAAACAAGTAACCAAACAAACTGAGAAAATATAAATTTCTATCTTCAAAACCGGGAAATAATTATACACAAAATAATAACACAAATATGCTTCTGCCAATGTTGACATTAGGAGCAACGCATGGGCTCATAACAGAATCTGGAATGCACCAACACGAACCCGCATACACGCGAGAATAGCCTTCGGCACATAGTCTGCAGTCCCCGAAGTAAAACTAAACACGAGGACAAAGGGCAATAGTTAGCTTAGCTGTTGTGTTATTGCCAATGCAATACGAGATTGCCCAATGAAATTACTTATCTCCGGTGCGGTCATATCGTCGGCTCATCTGCAACAACTGAATCCTCTTTCTTGCCATAGGGAGCAGAGATGGCTTGCGCTTTGCCTTACATAGACATGTCCGATTTCAAACTTTTCTTTTAGAGCGGGTCAATTTGCCGTTTACGTTCGTAATGTGATTAACAAAGGAACCGCGGTTTTTAAAGCATGCCCACTGGCAGACCTAGCACACTAGCGCTGTGCTGGCTGCATCAGGGCAAGTTGACATAGCAACAGCCAATTTGAAGGTGCCTCTCAGTGTGCTGGCGCACTGAGCCAATAGGAGGGTCGCGAACTTCGTCAGACCAGCCCCCCGATTACTTCACGCTTGCGCTTTCCCTATATGGCCATCGTCGGCAAGGAATTCAAAAGCGGAACTTTGAGCTTTCAAATGATACCAATATTTTTAACACTCATTCGACCCAAATTGGAATAAACATGCTCAGTGTGGGACCCATACCAATCTAACATGGCAACAGCACTGGAATCCATACAGAATCGTTCAGCAAGGTTCATTCATTCTGACTACTTTTACCACACTAGCGTTACTAAACTTAAGTAATCTCTGAACCTTCCAACCCTCGAGCAGCACCTCAAAACAGCAAGACTGCGCCTCTTTTACAAATTTTATCACTCGCTGCTTCACCAGACCGACATCACGGCTGCACATTGCACTTCATCCCGTCATAGCCATTTAAAGGCTGTTTATCCCCCTCCAGCTCGCACCACTGCTCATCGTAACTCTTTCTTCGTTCAAACAGCGAAAGACTGGAATCGCCTACCTGCCGAAGCGGTGCACCACTCCAGTCATTCATCGTTCAAAGCGTTCATTGAAAATATGACCTAAATATGCAGACCCCTCATGTAAAACCCCGCATAGGGTATTTGAGGTACGAATAAATAAATAGATAGCGGCACTCGGCAGTGAGGAAAACGAGAGCTCCGTGAACTTCAGTGTTTCTGCACACTTTCCGGCTCCTTTCTCAGCGTCTGCACTGACAAAATATTTTTCTGACACTTAGGATGGATTTTTTGGCAAATCGATATGTTTAAATGTAGATTAGGCATTGCAGATGCTGAAAGTATATATATATATATATATTTCAGATTTTCGGGTTTTAAGACCTCTGTCCACCCTTAACACTGTACGTCTAGTACAGTCAACCACAAAAGCTTACGGATCACGGGATCTCAGGAAACATTCAATTTCCAAGCAACCTGTAACACCAGTCAGTAAAACTGAACATCACAATACTGTTCACATATACTGGTAGAGGCTGTAAATGAATACTAGGCTGCGTTTTGAGGCTGTGCGGGTATTCAACTTTGTGATTGGCTATATTCCGAGGTAACAAACAGCATGCACACATCAGTGCGACATAACGTTCCCAACTGGAAAGCAGTAAGCACTGAGTGCTAAATAAAGTGCCAAAAATATTGATACAATTATTGCCCGAAGACAATATAAGTCCTAAACGGGGTGAGAATTTTTTATGAGTACGCATGTTTTGGTCGTTCTTTTCTGTCTTGGGTACGTCATTTCCAAGCTGAGCCAAGTCGTGCTAGTAGCAGTCTGACAGCGCCGACCTCCCTACAAATCTATTGGCTGTAAATAGTCGATGGCATCTTGTATCTCAAAAAGAATCCGCGAAGCACTTGGGACTCCTCAAGATTGGAAGCATACAAGGGTACCTATGCGCCCCACCATGCAACGAAGGACATCAATGTTCTGCTGCTCCACTTCGAAAAAGGAGCCATTGCTTTTTAAGTGCGATCTTTATATTGAAATAAGTTTGAAAATATGTGCCAAATGCACATAAGTACAGCTGAGGTACAATATCATGATCATGGATATAACTAATTATCAGGCATAATAAGTAGACCTAAAATGTTCCTCGCCAATATTTTCATGCCAGATGGAACTTTTCTCTAAAGAGTTTCGATTGCATAAAGAACAAGAGTTCCATGGAGCATGCCGTGCCAGTTTAAAAGTTTGCGCAGCTTATAATGTGGATGATGGAGTTTGGGCTTTCAGTGTGAACATACACTGACATCGCAACCACACAGCAACTAGCAGTGGTTTCAGCACCCTTCGCGCATTTAAACAAAGCTTTGCTGTATGTAAATTCTAACAAGGTGCATTGGATCTGCCACATTTCTTTTTTACAGCCAATTTCCTAGTCACATTGCACAACCTAATCCTCTACCATCCTCGACCGCATGACCCTTCCCTTTATATACATTGTTATTACTCTAACAGACAACCGGTTAACCAACCTGCACAGTACATGATCTGGGAAAACTATTAATCTCAACTAAACTATTGGCAACTTTCACTACACAGCAAGTTGCTTGCTCTGTGGTTTGCAACTTGGTTTCAACACACCGTCTTTTTGTTCTACCGAATGCTGTCAGGGCAAGCTCAAGGTTTTATGGAGGTCAAATTTGCAGCTTAAGTATACAGTGTAGAAGTAGAGTTTGCATGGAAATGCACAATACAAGAGTGATCTCAATATATGGCATTAGAAGTGCACCTCCATTCTGCTTTGAGACAAAGGCTGAGTGAAACTCATTTTTTACAGCAAACATATCTGTGGATTGTTGAAATACACTTTCTGGAGCCATCGTCCAAGCAATACAGTGAAATGTAACTGCTTTCTTTCCTTTTTAATACCCGTGAATTATTTGGAATAAAGAAAGAAATTATCACGTACCTTCATAAAAATATTTATCTTATCCAATAATGTACAAGTTTTCAAATACTTTGGCAGACTCTCGTCACTTTTTATTACAAGGCTCTATTTTCATTCGTTTCACTGGACATTGTCAGTTATAAAGGAGTGATTTATTGTCGGGGCCGAGGTATTCCTAAATTTTTGAGGGGTAGACCCCTTGCAAAAGAAGGGAGGTAGGGTTTCACTTTAAAATCTTCTCAATTTTCATTCAATTCAACCTACTGCTATTTCGAATGGTACTTTCAACAATAGTATTGTATTCTTGAGACATAGAAACACCTACATTTAATTCTGTAACCACAGCTTACAGCTTAAGCCCCCTGTTGCTAACTTTTGCTGGCTTTTCTACCATGTCGAATAGGTACTTCTTGATGTCGAGTCCTTCACATTTTGCAAGGACAAGGCAAGGACAAGACAAGGATCAGGCGACTCTCTCCCCAGGCACAGAGACGCTCCTATCACGCACAATGAAATGACTTAATTCTTTTACCTGGGGAGAAGGGTTTTCCAGCCTTCTCATTCCAAGCTAAGCAGGTCACAGGTGGTCACGCTCAGACTCCTGCAAACTAACTCCTGCCTAAATCCGGCGTCCCTGAACAGCATATATCCTGACATTTACCCGAATTGTTCTAGCGATTTTTCTTTCTGGTGGTTTCTTAGATGCATTTTGATAAGCTTCAGCCCAGAGAAATCTCTTAAAATACAAAGTAGCTTCACTAAAAAAAAAAAAAGAAAGAAAGAAAAGAGAAATTAAACCGGTTTCCTAATTATTTCCCAATAACTATTCAGCAGCAGCAAGGGCACTTAAATAAAGCAAGGCAGTCATGCAGACCTTGAAGCCTACTGTAATCACCAAATGTTGCCTGGACAAAGAAATGTGCAGCCTGTGCTCAAAAGAGGGCTGCCAGTGATTGAAATCTGTGGCAGACAACAGGAGCGCACCCGTTCAGTACATGACGGCAGTCAGGAACCGCAAGCTTGTTGTCTTTTTTTTCTGTCACTTTTTATTTTTTACCCGAAGAAATTGCCCAGCAGCTATCTGAAGCTCCGATATCACCTCACTACTACAGTGCCGAGATAGTGGCAGTGCACTTAACTCTTTCGTTACCACGCCTATTCAAACCGATCACCGGTGATCGATGCTTCAGATCGCCGATTTCAACATGTTGGAATCATTTCTCGTGCACGTCGCGCCATCCAGTGGTTTGTCTAGGCAGTGCACTTGTAGAACCAGTTTAAATTTTCTCGCTCTGGCGACGTTCCGTTTTTTTGATGCACCTTTTTGAGAACTAATGTGCATGTGTTGTTGCGAAAGGGGATTCGGCGGCCGCGCTTGAGAAAAAAAACTGCCACTCGTGGTAATGCAGCATTAACATCAAATTATTGTGATCAAAAGACTCCCAGCAAGACAAATATTGAATCATATTGTCGGCTTTGTTATCTGACTGTGTTGAGTGGTGATCATTACCCGAAAACGATGCCAGCTATTCACTAGTGAGCTTTGACTTGGAGTCCGGGTGGTTTTATTCCACGAAAACACACTCCTGAAGGTCCGCCGCATTTCCAACATGTATAGCTGGCCTTTAGAGCCAGTTTGCAGCAGTTCTGGTTTCACTTCTCTTGTTAAATTCGCCAGAGGGCCGCATCCAGTGTTACTACATCGCTACAACGCCAGTCGCTCCGGTCGCTGCCATGGCGTCACCGTCCCACGCGACTGCGCCGCACGAAAAGCGTTCTGCTCGAAAGTATTCTGCACCCGCACCTGATTTAAGTGATGCGGATTCGAGCTTCGAGCCCGAAGATGAGAGTACCTCTGCTTCAAGCTCTGACGGCGACGATGTTTCAAGTCAGCCCGGGACATCCGCAGCTGCTCGCCGGTGAGTTACCTTTACGGCCTTGAGCAGTCACCGGCGTCGCGCGCGCTTATCTGCCGACCTTTGTGCACAAGCTTAGAGCTATTCTTGTTATCTGCAGGGTCTGTACGTCGCTAGGCCAGGATGTGCTGCCACCGGCTGTGAAGAAACTTCAGTTCACGCCAACAAGGCCATCCAGAGCACATCTCGGCCCAGCACTTCGGAGCAGCGCAAGACGTTTTACAACGGCACGCGATTTTTCCTCCTATTCTTCACCGCAGAAGTGACACATACTATCTGCAAGAACACAAACAAATATGCTTGGATGCATATTTTGGAGCTTCCAAACCATGCTGAAAGAGATGGGTCATGGAAACAAGTGACTCCCGATGAACTAGTGAAGTTCATTGGACTGCTCATTTATATGGACATTGTGAACGTGCCACGCATCCACCTTTACTGGAATACCAGTAGGCTTTTTTCAGAGCTTCCTCCGCGGAATGTTTTGCCAAGGAGACGGTTTTCTGCACTTCTGTGCTTCCAAAGTGTCACTGATCCGGAGGAGACTACTGTAGCTTCGCACAGCAAGCTGCACCGCATGTTATAGCTTCTGCAACACGTGAATACTACTTCAGGAGAACTTTTTCAACCTGTGTGGAACCTCTCTGTGGATGAAAGAATGGTCAAATCGAAAGGAAGATCGGGTATTCGGCAATACATGTGAGACAAAATTGTAAAGTGGGGATATAAATTGTGGGTGCTTGCCAATTCACAGACTGGCTATTCGGTTCAATTTTATGTGTACGCAGGCAAACTGGAAACAGCTAGTGCAAGTGGACTAGCATTTGATGTGGTGACGCAACTGTCCAATAACTACCTCAATCAAGGATACGTTATCTACATGGATAACATTTACATATCTGCGTCTCTTTGCTCACCTGCTAAATCAAAAAACCCTCGCTTGTGGCATGACACGTAAAGATCGTCGGTGCTTCCCATCTGAACTGAAGGGCATGTCGTGGGAGAAGGCAAGGAGAGGTGATGTTCGGTGGCTCTGACGGAACAACATCCTCTCTATTTGAAATGGAAGGACAGGAAGGTTGTCCACGTGATGCCTACAGTGCACACTGCTAACAGGCATGTTACAACAACAAGAAAAAAAGAGAAGAGGAGGCGTGTGGACTATCATCCCAATCGAGAAGCCGCTACTGATTGACGACTATAATTTTGGTATGCTTGGTGTCGATAAGTTGGATCAGCTGATTGCATGTTATAACGTTTTGATGAAGTGCGTGGGGTGGTGGAAAACACTCTTTCATTGCATTGCCATCGCTGTTGTGAATAGCTTCATTATTTTTCAAGAGCACTGCCAGCAACCCCTCTCGGCACTGGAATTTCAAAGGAGCGCCCACTTCGACCAACTTTCCTTTCGGTAGGAGCTCACCCAACAGCTGCTCGAGCTTGATGATGAAGAGGTTGCCAGAGTAGATCCTGTCCCAAAAGAAGTGCCGCACCATCCGCAAAAGATGCCGAAAAGGCGAAACTGCAGGATGTGCTACCAGGAACGAAAAATCGAACAAAAGACGAACGTTTTCTGCGAAAACTGCAGAGTGCACCTGTGCCTCACGAAAACGAGGAACTGCTTCACTGCATGGCACGAGCGATGAAGCTGTTCCCGGTCTTTAGTTTCTTTGTTTTTTTATGTAGCTGAAGAACGGTGTGGTAGAGAATTTTTTTTTAGACAGTGTTCCTGAGTGACTGATCTTCAAAATATGTATGCTGAATTTTATTTGTTAATGTGCATGTAGATATCGTGCCTTTTCTTTCATTTTTATCAACTCGCCACGAAAATGGCACTTTTCCGAAATTTTTGTTTGCTCCCTAATAAACTGTTTGCTTTGTAACTGATGTTTTTGGAAGGAGCATTCCATTATGTGCAATTTGGCACGCTGCAATGTGTGCTGGAGTATTATTTAGACTGGCAAAAAAATTTCTTCCGAGACCTATGAAAAACGGCCATTTTATCGCGTTAACGAAAGAGTTAACAGAAAGCCCTGCAATTTGCGGTGGCACAGCCGCTCTCGAAACACCATTCTTTACAAACAGCACGCTAGGAAAGGGCAATTTTCTCAACTTCAGCTACTCCATAATCACAGTTAAGACAGTGATAAAAAATGAGGTAGCAAACAAGGCTAAAATAAGACTCCTCATGACTTGAATACGAAAACAAGCATGGCCTGCTTTTTCAGGGCTTGTAAAATTTTACTTATGTGTGCATTAGCCACGGACAACAAATTTGGGACCACATTTATGAAAAATAAGTGCGCTCCCTGCACGAGAATACATGGTATCCAGAATACACATGCCAATCCGATGACTCTTATTGGCTTATCTTTAAAATAAAAAAAAAGCTGAAGGCATGAAAGCACGAGAAAACCTATCATGCAAGAAAATGTGCAATCCAAACAAGGCATTTTAAGTGCTCGCTGTCGGAGCATAAAGCAAGACATCAAAGAGGTTGTGTTGGACTAGCCATCTAATATTCTAATCCACAAATAGTACCAGCAGCTCGTCAGCTTATTTTATGCCTACTGCAGAATGAAAGCCTCCCCTACCAAAATATCTCTGCTCTGCCTCAGCCAGTCTTAACCTTCATGACTGCATTTTCCCTTCCTTCGGTTCAGTCACTTCAGAGAAGCAGTTACATGCTCTGCATATTATGTGACCTGCCACAACACATCTTGCCTTTAATCTCAACTAGAGTGTCAGCAACACTTACTTGCTCTCTGACTTGCACTCCCACCTTTCTGCTTCTCAACGTTACACCTGTTGCTTTGTCTTTGCACTGCTTGTCCAATGCCTAATCTAACATGCCTGAAACGTGAGCTGCAAATGCCTTGCCATTCCCTCTCCTGTTTTCTTTTGTGCTGGTGTACTGCTGGTGGCCAGCGCCTCTTACAGCGGCAGACTCTAAACAGCTGACCCGATGTATGGCGTGCCAGCGTACGCAATCTCAAAGACCATGCCTGCTACTGCGCCGGCGGTAGTTTCACGACTCTGGGCATGGCGGCGGCAAGCATTATTCCCCAGGGCCTCCTCACAACACATGGTAGGGAGGCTTCTATGGGAAAGCAAGTGATGCTCCAGGCATCTAGTAAGAGGAGGTGCTGGCTTGCCACACGGTTATTGGCTCTTCTTTAATCTCTGTTATGCTATGTTTGGTTAGTACTAGCGCAATGCACAGACTGTACTTCTCGAGTATAATGGTGACCTGCCATTGCTTATCACACGCACCTACATCTAGCAACATTAAAGGTAACAAGTTCTCCAGGCTTGTGCATGTAGTAAATTACAGTTGAACCTCGCAATAATGAAATCGGCAGGAATGCGAAAAAATTCGCTTTCACTAGAATTTTGATGTTGCGAAATGAGACAGCACAGACAGGTAATATGTTGCAGAACAAAACATTACTGTCAAAATTCCGTTAGCTTAGTTTGGCAAGCTATCGAGGATATAGAAACGCATTGCTGACAGTACAAAAAGTATGCCGCATGCGTTGATCATCAGTGGCACCACTGCCGTGCAGCAGTATTCTCGGTCAATTGCTTCCAGAGATACGATCACTTTTGCAAGATTTTGCGTAACTCGGCACGGGACACAGAGCAACAGCACTCCAAGCATGCGGCAGCATTTCTCCAGCGCATGTTGACGCCCGTAGGCGCTGACGCGTCCCATGCGGAGTGCGAAAGTGATCGTATCTCGTATACCCGAAGGCAGTCTATCAAGATTACGGCCCCTTCACACAAACTTACATACAGCACCAAATCCGCACATTGTGCCTGTCAGATTGCACCAAAACCAGCGTTCTTGAAGCAAGGAACGCCTCTTCCTGGGTGAGCACTCAATCACGGCGCAGTGCGCGGCACTCCATGCTGCAACCACCATCTCAAGCGCCATAAACAATTCTAAGTCGGTGGGACGTGGATTTCCTGGTTTTTGCTGAATTGTTCTCATCATGGCGCACATTACGCACTGCACTAGGTGTGCAGAAACCATCATCTCATGTCGGTAGCAACATGCTGCTGCTTCAAACGGGCGATCAACAAACAAGATGGCGGCCATGACGTGTTCCAGCGTGATCACTTCCGGCGCTTGGTTGTTTTCATAAACAAAAATGGCAGCGCATGGAAGTGTAATGTGGTGGTATATTACCCAATTTTGGTGCTAAGCAATCGCATTTGAGCACATATTGGACCCTGCTAGCCTTGCGCGTGTAGGTGATATGTGAGGTTATGTTTTGGCAAATTTTGTTGATGCGGGATTGTAGTACGGCGACGTTTCGTTGTCAAGAGGTACGAAATGCATTGAATCCTATGGGCGTTCACTGGGGATACGAAAATATTTTGTTGCGAGAATTTCGTCATCTCGGGATTTTGTTATCGCGGGTTTCGACTATACCTGCAAGTCCGCCAATTTTACACTCACGTTTGCAAACCCTCGGCATGTTATAGTACTACACAATTAAGTGCTCACAAGCAGTTTCACAAATCCTTCAGCTACGCCAAAAACCCTCCAGCACTTCTTGAAGAAAAGTAGTGTAAAAAATTTTCATGAATGCACCATTAAGTAGCGTTGACTGTTCCAAGTATTTCGTAACTAAGATGTTTACTGCAGCCGCTAGGCAATGTAAGCAACATAAATGCAATACATTTTGGTGCCAAAACTTCTTTAAGATAGCTGTGCTTCTCATTAAGATACAAGATTTCCATAACACACAATTTTCAATAGCTCCATGAAACCTACGATGCTCCATCATACACACAGTCAGAAATTTTCAAACATCCTGCTTCATGGACAAAAGTCAGTTTGACTCCTTACATAACACCTTTAGCACCTTCAAGTGCAGCTGATAACACAAATATATTGAATAACAAATCAAGCACCGTTATGTATTTCTAGGTTGCATAATGTCTACTAAATACTTTAACTCTGTGTATGCTGTAAAATCTTGCAGATCTAATATCAGAAATCTTCCCAGAATAGCACTTCATAGATACGTGCTCAGTTGACCATCCTCAGTGAAAGGTAGACACAAGAAATTACCACCTGGTACTGCAGTAGACAATATGAATACAAAGCATTCCAGCATTGCTCTTGATCGGTACCTCGAAAAAATGTTTCTTCCGTTCACTGGCAGGCACACTCATGAAGCTCTCCAAAGGAGGCATGACAGCACAAAGCTCTGAAAAGTAAAAAAAGAGTGGAACCAGGTAAGTGCTTGTATTGGTTGAGCCAAACAATGAACTATGCAGAACACAAGTTAAACAAAAAAAAAAAGAGAGACAGGAGAAAGCCTGAAAGAGTATGCAGTGACCATCACCTTCATTTTCGCCATCTGTTGTGGAGCATACGGGCACAGAGTCCCAGGTCTTGTACAGCATGTCCGCCTTGTGTGCCAGAAAACGGATGAACTTTGACCGTTTGGCTGGATCCTGAAGCCTGAGTCAAGCACAACAAAATAAATCAGCAATAGCTTGTCTCAACATAGAAGAATATTTCCATGTACTTCTGAGGAGCAGCTTCAGGTACACATTATCGGATACTTTTGATACAAAATGTACTGTAGGAACAGTTCAAGGTGCACCACTGACTTACACTACCAGAACAGACAAACTACGCAAGAAACAGTAACATGCTCCCTGGGCAGTTGTCTTCGTTCATACCATGTTGCAAGTCAATGATCAAACAGCTGGCAAACAGCAAAAGCAGACACGGTGATAGCCCGAATTGAAAGCTCACAGTGGATCCTTGGCATCACGTTGTTTGCTGGCCTGCAGATCAGCACGGCTGATCCCCTGAAGGGCAAAGCCTACACGCTCGATGCCCTGCTCTTCCTTGAGGGCAGTCAGCAACTCCTGGCCATAGTTGAGCAGCGGCTGCTTCAACAGCTGAGGCTCCATCCTAGCCTCAGAGTCGTCGCCGCTAGGATCCTGCTGCTGGAGAGGGAGATAAATCCAGGACACAATGTGAAAACCTGACCTTCCACCATTACCACCTTCCAAAGAACTGCATCCATTTGTCCTTGGTCTGAAAATTAAGCAATGTTGCATGCAAAAGCACCATTTGTGCGAACAAAAAGAGCAATGTCTTTTTCGTATCACATGCAAACTGCCACACTGGAAACACGAGTCCCCTATTAATAGCCTGGAACAGCAGATTTTAAAGGTAACACACTAAATATTCTTTGTATTAAATGAGAGTAGCTATCATTGAATGCCTGAGCCATTTGCATTGTAGCAAGTTATGAAGTGGTGAGAAATGAGCACGAAATATGCCTGCAAACCTGTGAGCATTAAAAATTAACATGAGGGAGGCATGGGAATGATGGCACTTTTTAAACGCTTGCCCTCAGAATGTGCCTTTTCGGAGGTACATAGGCTATTTATAAAATATGATTTAGCTTTACACACAGCACATAAGCAACAGACCATGCACAGCAAATACTGACAACCAATACTTTGGCTTTAGATCACAGCGACTTCAGTCTTGCTAATTTCACCTGCTTCAGGAACTCGTCTGCATAAACTTGCTCGAAGCAAGTATTACTCTGGAGTCCTTTCACCATCATAAGATTTTCCAGACGAGCACGACTTTTTCTTGAACAGAACTTACGTAAAACTTGATGCAACATTCCTAAATTTGCAGCCGAAATCTAACTTTACAGAACATTCAGGACAGCAGGCAGATATGTAACAAACTTTTACCCACTAATTTATTTTGAAATTTGATGCTGTCAGCATGTCAACCCTAGCTACGAGTTAACCTTAATAATCACGTCAGGTTTTACCAGTGCTGTAAGTGATACCTAATTACAACAAAGTCCTTCTGAGCACATAAAATCAAAATGTAAGCAAGGAAAGCAGTGTTGTTTTATTGAAAAATAAAGCTCAGTGCAGTGATGCTTCTACTTAGAACTATTTTTTTCTTTGCAAAAGTATGGTTGCAGCCCAAAGTCAGTGTCGCAGCGAGTTCATATTCTGAGAGGGGAACGCAGCAGCCTGGTGAAATGCGACCAAGGCTTTGAAATGTGTGCCTAATAGGAGTGTTTCTAGAACACAGTTTATTTCCATTTATCAGAATTGATGCCTCTGAAAAGGAAATAATTATTTTCTCAAACTGCCTTCTTTAAATAGAAAAAAGTATAGTAACATTAAAAATAACAAACTCATCCATGCCCATGCAACAACATAAAAGGAAGATTAGGAGAAAGAAAAAAAGTATTGACACAATAAAACAGTCCTCCTGGGCTTAACCCTCAGCACTGCCTTTGTGCTTTAGAGAAAACAAAGGAAAAAAAGATAATGAACACAACATTAACATACCCATGTAAGCAGGATACCATAATGCAATTTTTCAAAAAACTGTCTAAACACAAAGTGCCCACTGCGTATTTGACCCATCGAAGCCAGCATGCATACTGTCAATTGGTAAATAAACCGAGTCTGACGCACCTACAGTGGTACAAGTAACAGTGCAAGCTGCATATCCCATATTCTGACACAATGGACAATACTATCCATCCACATCAGCACCTGGCTGCAACAGCAGTTTCTTTACACATGAAAGAAAACTGGCACAGAATAGCGAACGAGGCCAAGTGTTCAACGAGGAAACAACAGAAGCCAAAAGCACCAGAAAATCCCACCTCTGAGACATGCGGAAACTCCAAATCCAGGCCCCCTAACATAATAAGCCTGTCTGGTTTGTGCCACGAATGCAGAACGTTCAGCACTAGTCAGAACAGCAGCCTCTTGGAGAGCAGTGAACCGGTCCTGACTAGCACAGGTGGCACTGCTGATGACTCCAAGAGAAAATCCAAACAGGTATTAAATGGAGCCCAAATATGTTAAGAAACTTGGTAAGGTTTCCAGAAATTAAAAGCCTAGCAGCCTGCTACTCTGCTGCAGCTTTTCTTTCTTTGAGCGCACTTTTAGTATAAAGGTCGAACAACGCCAGCTGTGCCTCAAGTGCGTCTGCACAAAGGCCACTTGCACATTGACAATGCTTCAGCCATCTATGCCGACTTCATTATGCCTCACACAACTGCATTGACGTGGCAAGTCTACAGCAGTTATGTGCTCCTGTACCAACAATTTGTCTTCGTTTATTTTTCACAGCCAGGAAATGTATAGAATTTTAAAATGGGCATGTTTGTGCAAGATCGTCTCAAATCCCTTTTTTAAAATGATCAATTCATCACCAATAATGGTGCTATGAAATCATATAGCCCAAAGAGAAAACAAATTTGTTCTTTCACAAGGAAATAAGTCTCTGCTCTTCTCCACAAAACAACCCACAACATGCACCATATTACACAGTAATCATTTTCAGCCACACAGTACCACTAGAATGGCTTTCTTTGATTAAAACATCACAGTACTCATAAAAAGTAAACAAGAACCCTGGTATTTTACGTGTGCCAATTCAGAGTAAAAATTGTGAAAATAATCTAAACTTTGTGCATGTTGCGTGATGAGCTGCAAATGTACATTTCATAAAAGAACAAGAAATTTATTTTCAGTGCTACAGCAATTATGTATTTCAATGCTAGAGAGGCTACATGCCAGATAAATAGGGTTTTCGTTCTTGTCATTATTTCAATTATCTCAGAAGTTATGTGTATCATATGACACACCACACAGGAAGGGGTTGTTAAATTCGCACTTCAGTCAGTGTTTTCAGTTCTTTACCGTCACTACATGTGACCACATTCAAAGCCATTGCCAAAGCTCTGGGACACAACCCAGTACTTTTCAGTGAGGCATTAAATTCACATCTTAGACTTGGGAACAGTCCAGGCCTCTAAGATCCTGAACTAGCTTTTGTTGAATGGCCGTAAGTGTGAGTCGAAACGAGTAAAAGTGTGTGCGAGAATAAACCAGATTAAATTTGGACAATTTCGAATTTTACCTTACTGAGGTTTAATACAAAAGCATGTGCTTATGTTCATGTTCATGCCCATATGCATGCTTGTGTAATGTTTTTGCAGCACTTTGTGATGATGGGCCAAAACCATTCATTGCATATGAAAACAGCTACCAAGATGATTCCAGCCATCTTATTCTGAATTGAAATGGCATATGGGTAAATGCCCAGTTCTAAAGAACGTGAATCTCTTGCACCGAGTGTGCCACTGGTACAATGGCACTCTGTTAACACTAAGCTGAACACCTATAGGCAAAGAATAAAGTAGCTGTCATCTCTCGCCCACAATTGCCTAAGAGCCTATACAGCTATATGTCCAAAAATTTGTAGAATTACATGCTTCACAAACAGACTTCAATGTTTTGAGCTCAAACCTCAGAAAGTAAAATTGAGAAGTATATTTCATTTCAATTTTGGAATTCAACTGAAGAGACTTGGTGAAAACAAATTTACCAGACAGCCAGGATGGTACTGGGCCTGGAACTACAAGCCAACATGATATCTGATGCAAGGACAGCGCGATACAGAGCAGCTTTGAAGGTTTGGTTTTCCTCGTACCAGTGAACCCTTTCAGTGCCACTTATTTACCTGTATGTTCTCCACCCTCGATACCAGAGTACCTTTTTCATTAACCGTGTCACTTTTCTGCCTTCTGCATAACCAAAAATAAACGGCTATGGTCATTTTATAATATTAGAGAAAAATACTAGACGCTGGACATGTGTCATCTAAAAAAAATAACTCTGCACTGAAAGGGTTAATGCTCAGTTTGGTTCTTTTTCTGAACTGGCAAAAGCTAGCTTCAGCAACCTAGTTATTTTTCAGTATTAATCATCACAGCACCGTGCTGTGTAATGTTATGAACAGTCTCATTTTACAGTCATCAAAATATCAAATGCCCTCATAAATCCTGCATAGCTACACCATGTGGCACTGAGCACTTGCTAGACCAGTTCTCGAGGACTTATTCCATGCACTGCACACAACTACAGTGTTGAAGAGCAGAATCTGAAGTTACACAGAATTTTCAGTCCAAAGAAAATTCGTGAATCAGATATTCACTGAACAAAAGGTGGTAACCACAACATTCACGCACAGACACCTAAACACATGCATGCAGGTACACAGACAAAAATTGATCTTTTGCACTGAAACAAGCAAGAAATAAAGACTAGACAAAATTTGGAAAAGTTAAAAACTGCCCTTCATTCAACCCTATTCATAAAGCACAAAATGCAATGTTTTAGAGGAAGTAACTAGAACCTGTCCGACTCGAGCTTGACTCGAACCTGGGCTTGGTACCAAGGCTGTCCCACTAAACAGACACCTAACCAGTTTCCTCCCATTATGCAGGTGTTCATCCGAACAGTCACCTTGACGCTCATTCCTGTCATTATCAAAGACACTTATCTGATGTCAAGGATATTAAAGAAATAAGCTAGCTAATGTGGCTGGTGGTATTTCAATCATGCTGAAATCAAGCTTTCTGCATTGAGGAGCTAAGCAACCTTAGCCATGAAACTTCAACACTGCTCACTCTAGATGTGAGTTGCATATTCAGCAACATTTATCAAAGATGCAATAGATGCTATGGGCTCTTAATGCTTGCATGCCTTATCAGCCACACTTTTCCAAAGGATGCTGATCTCGTACACCGCCCAAATGCAAGCTCAGTACACAATATAGGGTAACGAAGAAGTGCCAGTTAGCCCGGCGCATCTCCAGCGTATAAAATGTAACGAAGAAGTGCCAGTCAGTCAGGCGCATTACCAGCGCTTTACGCACAAGGCCAGTTCCGACTGCTCGCAGGGTTTTGACTACCGCACCGAGTTCAACCTCTCACTCCTTGCGTACCCTGTCAATAAACACCTTGACAATATGTAAAATTCATCAAAAACTGAATGTGAACAAGCTCCAAAAACAGATGTTGCTAAAAAAAATGGCCTGAATCTGCTGCCTGTTAGCGCTGACATAAGACAGCATCACTGACTAATTTTTGCATAAAACCCTGCAGACCAACTGAATAAGCATGCACCTACACCATCCACAAGGCCTTGCCCAACAGAAAACATACATAAAGACACTGCGCATTATGGCCTTCATTCAATCATGATTGTTGAAATGTACTTGCTAATCTGAGGACGCCTATGAGGCGAGGACTCCTGTAACAGCAGTTTGAGTGTGCCACTGAACTAAGTGAACACTGTCAAGTACGGAGGACACAAAAACAACACGGCATTTTGAACAATGAGAGATGCGCAGTTGTACAAGCGTTTTGTTCAGCTTTGTGCTCCTGTCCTAACATGCTGCTACTGAGATCAGGAAGTGGACACTGTGCCTAAAGATGAGCGATATTTTTGCAATGTGACATCGGAGCATGTGCAACTAAAAAGTCTATCCTTTGTTCGCTAGGTTGTGTGCCATGGCACTACTATTGGAATGGACAGCTAACATGATTTATTAAGTGCAATAATTCCACTCCATAATTCAGTTTTTTTTAATGTGCTGTCAGATGGAATTATTTTTGCTTGTGAAATATTGTTCATTTTCATTTCAGTGCTTCCTGTTTTCAAATAAAAGAAAATTACCATATAGGCGACTGGCTAAAGTTAACACTTAATGCAGAGACAACATGCAAGAGTCATGTACTTTGTTCATGGGCATGAGCCTTAGGCTGGTATGAAAACAGAATGAAGGCACCTTAATGAGCAACACTACACAGAACGCAGCCTGATTAGGAACCTTATGCAAGACAACATACTACTCACAAGTTCACAAACAAAATGGGCAAGCACGAACATCTGTATAGACTACCAAAAAAGAAAAAGACAAAAGGTGGTGTGTCATCCTGGTGAACAATTACAAGACTCACTTCATTTCCCAAGTCTGCATCATCCAGCTAATGCATGCCCCAAGTGTTGCAATGAAGTATGTCATAAAGCCTTAACACCTTAGATTGCAGATACTATGACAGCCAGACTCTAAATACTACCGATTTTTTGCAATTCCCTTGTATTTTTTCATTCTCTGCAGGGAATAACACTAGAATAGAATGAAGGTGTATTATTTATTGCAACTACTCAAGGCCCTCAGTGGCTCCCACTCTTCTGACTTAAACACACTTTCAGCTTATGCACAGCAATGGAAGGAAGAAAGCATGCATCCACAAAAGACACGCACCTGACAAGTTTGTGGTATGATGCCTTGTTTCTCAAGACCCTGTTTTCAAGAAACAAGAACAACATTGCACATGAAAAATATGTTGTCTTTCAGTACCAGCTGCCTGTCAAGAGGCAAATATTTATTAGATATCAAGCTTTCTTGAATGTACGAAGTTTGACATGGTGATTGCATTCTCTTTTTGTCCACACATCGATTCCTCTGTGCTGCAAGTGAAAAAGGAAGCACAACTGAAATTATAGCTCAAGAAAAGCTCAGCACTAAAACAGCCTAGCACTGCTGTGAAACTGCTTCTGACAAGGATTCAAGCAAGCGTTTCACTACATTAAAGATGCTTGTTGTGGAACAATGAGTCATGAATCTAAACACTGCTTCCTAGGAGAAACTGTCAAACTTTTTTTTTTCTGATTTAGCAGATCTCTGGCCCCTCAACAGCTAATGTGAGAATATACATTTCAATATTTAACAAAAATATATCGCCATTAAAAGGGCCCCTTAAACGGTTTGGACAAATTTTGTAGACTCGTAGGGTACAGCTAAACTTAATAATTCGCACCACAATTTGTGTGAAATGTGTCATATTAAAAGAGTTACAAACGATTACAAGTTACCCTCCTCCATAGTCCTGCATTTTCTCAACTCGTTCGCCGAGTGATTGGGGCTAAGCTCCACCTTCACTGGCTCTGCGTCTTAATGGCACATTGTGTCAACTTCCGGTTCTCTACGAACACGCGTGCGAAGCCGCTCCAAACTCTTCACTAGCTGCTTGGCAGTCAACTCCAAGCGACAGCTACCGAAAAAGTGTGCATTGCGAGCATTCTGTCGAAGAGCCGAACGTGTGTAGTATTCTGGTAACCACGGATGAGCTGGGCATTTCGACGGAACTGTGGAGGCATAAACTCAAGCTGACAAAGGAACTTTAGCATAGACGTACGTGAGCGGACTGATTTAAGCCTGATCGGGCTGCACGGTCCAGCCACCTATTGGCACAGAGCTTAACCAGCCAAACAAAGCGCTAATATTGCTCTAACCAAATGTAAAACATTTTAAACCTTTACAAAAACAATGTGGTAACGATTACACTCCTGCGAAAAATTTACACCAGCAGCAAAGGAGAATACATTTCGTTACCGTTATTGTGTGGGGTTGAGCTCGGTGCCACCAGGTGGCTGCACCGTGCAAACCATTCACATTTGCGCTTCTGCTCATCCCGTGAACGACACTGTCAAACGGCCAGGCCCTGTTCCCTTGCGCTTGCCCTAATACCAGACTTTCGAAACAGTATTGGGTTAGTAATCTTCCAGTGTAAAGTGACGGCCATAAACATGCAAATCCTGGCGCCAATTGGATAGCAGCAGTCCGTTGCACTGCCGCCAGTCCGCTCGTCTGCTGCCTTGCAGAGGGACACTGTCGCAGCTTGACATATTGCCAGTCGCTACGTTTGCAGTCCACCATGCAACGAAGTCTAATCATAGCGCTTGCGAAAAGACAGACCGACTCTGACCATGAAACTCTCATCAAAATGGAGCATGTTGTAACACAAGCAGATGCTTGCTGTGTGCCGGAAGTGCTTAAGTGCAGTGAGAAATTGTTCTTGTGCATTCTCTTTCTCTTACTTTCTTTTTATAGAAACAAATTAACTAACATTCTAACTATTACAAACATAATTTGTTCACCACAAAGGTGGAAAAATTATCGATGACACACCCTGGGCAGCCAATTGGATAGCTCACCCTACTGATGTCAATTGGGTGATTTATGCCATATGGGTAGGGGCGGCTGAAAATTCCACCGAGTAGTGTGCTGCGATCGGCAGCGACATACATTTTTAAAACCTTATAATAAATTACATGCTTTATGCAGAGCACTTAGATGCATCAATTAATGATCAGAACGACCTACTCTAACGACTCAGCACGTTTGTACAAAATCGTCAAAATCGTTTCAGGGTCCTTTTAAGAGTAATGTCGCAAAGGTACTATGCAGCAACCATGCCACAGGTTTAGCAATCCAGTAGACATTTTGCATGGCAGCATCGCACACTGGCAGTAGATAATACAGCACAAGGTATTTTTCCTATTCCAATCAAACCTTTATTTGCCATCTATGTAGCGCCTTATTAGTATTGACCAAAATTTATGTGTGAATACTGCACAGCATGCAATCACTAGACACTAATCACAACAGTAAACCCAAAACATTTGACACTTAAAATAAGACATTTATGTGGCTATGTCACCAGTTCACAGAGCAGCAACACATGCCTTGCACCACCTTAATTCTGCTGGGTAATTTATTAATACAGCAAATTTAAACTAGTGAAAGGGAGCAGATAAGGCCCAAAGCAGGTCATGGCGACTGCGCTTCACATATATTTCTGAACAAACATGTCAGATTTATTACATAAACATTATAAAAGTCACTAAAAAGTGTTTTATGATAAAAATTTTAATATGACCAATCAATGAGCCTGACTTAACAAGCCACTGTATTTTGATACCAGTATACAAGCTTTTTCTTTTTTTACGGGTAGATACTGTAAGCAACCAAATTCTCACAATTTTAATAAACTTTCTACAGTCCTCAGATACTGACCCAATGAATACCAACCATTTTATTTGGCACAGCATGTCTTTTTATTTGGCTAGATTCAGTGTCCACCACTGCTGTTTAACAAGGACTAAATGCAAGATGTTAAACTCAATGTTTACTTGCCCCAAAGAAGCATGTGAATGAATTCTAAATTTAAAACAGATACAGACTCAGTGGCAAAGCATTGTTAACCTTGCCTAAACCAATACCTAAACAATATTGTATGCTAATCATGCATGCAGGGTGCTATGAAGCTACCAGGAAAAGCAACGTATCAATAATTGTTAGCTGGTTTAAGTTTAGGACCCACACTGTAAAAGGAAGCGGGAAGACAGGACGAGGCACGTTTTTGTCTTTGTGCACTTTTACAGTTTCAAGATGCAAGTAAACCAACTAGCCCAGTTGTTCATTATGGTACAATGTAACAACATCCATAACAATTCACTACATATTTTATAGATTTAGGCTCATGGTTTAGGGCTATCATGCCATTGTTGCTGCCATTTTCACCAAGAACTGTATCTAGCGTTCAATGTTTCCAGGAACTGTGCTAAGCAATCAGCTCGCAAGTCATCTGGACTGTGCATAAACGAAACGTTCAGGCAAAAGTGGCAACACACACTTGTCTACTATGCTGGTTGTATTCTAATATTTCACTTGGCAATGCCATCCATATATGGAAAATTATCTGAACTGCTTTTAGGCTAGCTTCTTGGATAGCAATGAGGTTGAACAAGGGTTGATCTCGGGCTGTTTCAACTCGCGTGGTGTTAACAGTACTGTGGCGTTTTAGGATAGTCACGTGCATACAAAAATACAGCTTCACCTAAATGACACTACAGGTTGAAACAATATTGGCCCATTCGGCGTGACGTCCGTTTGTGCAGAGTCCAGTGATAAAATCCAGTGATCAGCACAGTAATGCTCGCTACACCAACGCAAGGTTGGCACCACTAGAACTAAATGGTGCATTTAGAAGCTTCGTATCGTTAGCAAAGTCACAAAATCACACTGAACACAGTTCCAAGGCACTACTGTGCCCTTACAATGATTAAAGAGACGATCAGGAGAAAACACCAGGTGTTCAAACAATTTATACCAAAAACAGAGGCGTCAACATACCTGGGATCTATTTTCCACTTAAAAGACCAACAAAGCAAATCATGCACCACACAGCGTGGTGTGCCTACCACCACTCGTTCAGTCACGTAACACCTAAGCGCTCATTAAGTGGCCACTCCATTTTTCTTTGCCTTTGGCAGTCAAACAAGGGACACCCACTTGCACAGTATTTGCCTACAATCATATTCGAAATACCGCTGAATCTGAAACAGGTCAAAATAACATTGCAGAAAACGAAGCATTCTCCCCAAGCAGCGCAGTTCTGGTCTAAAGAAAATAAAAACAGTAAGAATGCATGCACACAGTCGCAAGTGGTCGAATGCACAACAAGCAATTAAACTTGGAAAGTGCTGCAAGTCTTAACAGCGCAAAAATAACGTCCGGTTGGAAAGGCGACTCTAGGTAGCGGGTGGTTCCGACGCAGCGTCACACCCAATTGTACGTAGACGAAGTTCAAGGTGCTTCAACTTCGGCTAACCGACCCACCCAAAACTTGAAGCGAAGTGCATAAATTACAACCGAGTGGGCTCACTAGTACCTAAACGCAACATACAGGACAAGAAAATATTACTTTGGATTTGGGCATCCTGCTGGAGAAAATTAGGCTTAAGCGATGCTCCGTCGTACGCAGTACCTTACCTAAGCCGGCGCCGAAGTGCACGGTGTGAATCCTCCCAAGAAAGGTGAAATACGACGCTGGCTCATTCGGCAAAGGCTTGTATTTCTCGGCAACGTACCAGCGTTCAATAACAGATAACTGCGGAACCCTAAATGCTCAACGAAAACTCACAGTCATCAGTTTCGCAGTGGCTTGTGGGAAAACCGGAAATGTTTCGTCATATTCTTTCTGTTTTCCCAATTGGCCCTTCCTCCATGCCATAGAGTTTCTCACTACATTACCTAGAGGGAAATCTGGCGCTGCTGCGCTGTGGTATGCATGGGAATGCCGGTATGTTGTGGATTCGGATTGGCATCGTTCTCGTAGATACAGGACACCTTGAAGACGCGCTTGGCAAGTACCGTTCCGTCTGTCGCAATGATTCATTTTCTGCTAAAACAGCACGTGAAAAGCTGTTTTAGCTTTATTATTACGCGTAAACATGTTTTGTTTAACTATGAGAACTTGTTATTGTGTGTACGACTACATGTTACGTAAAAAGTATCAGCGGGCCGCTAAAGTTGGAGGACAGACGACAAGGTTCGCGCTCGCTTTGAAACAGTTGGTCGTCTGTTCTTGCTTTTCTTCGCTTGGTCATGCATCGTGGGTGAGTAAAGATGTGAATGGAAACATTTTATGAAGATTTTTCTTTGAGAACGCGTTATTTGCATAGCCATATCCACGTTTTAGACGAAGCCTCTTACAACACCAGCCAACACGAGCCTCGCAGACACATATACCGTCATTCCCATGACGGCACGGTGCCCCCTTAAGAAACTCCCATAGACGGTGGCGCCAGATTACCCTCTAGGTGTTGTAGTGAGAAACTCTATGCTCCATGCCAATTGGTTTTCCCGTTGGATTTTCATTTCTTTATTTTGACTACAGTGAACTAGAAGTATAATATTTTCTAGTGCACTGTAATTTTGACAGTGTTGCCAAACGAGACGTTCATTTGAGGGATCGCCAGCCGTTTGTGCGCAGGCGCGAGTAAGAGCGGGCGCGAGAGAGAAACTGTTGGGGCTTTTGCTAGGGTTCCTAGTATTTCTAGGGACCCTACTTTTGCCCCTCAATTTTTCAAAAGTAGCGCCATTCTTAGATCTTTCCGCCACCCCGCTCACCCTGGCGCGTCCTCCTCCACGCCTCCTGTCGCCCCAGTTGTCGTGTAAAAAACGCGCCTAGCTCCTGAAACGCCCTATTCGCCATGCGCGCGCGCGCGGGGCCCATAGAAATATACCATAGCGCATGGTTTGTGCCAACTCGCCGGAGCGCCAGGGTGGGCGGTTCATTGCGCGTGCACGCAGCAGCACGACCACGAACGAAGCGATACAAGGTGGAACAGCGCGTTTTACGGCAATCTAAGCTGTGTGTGTGTGTGAGGGAATAAATACGCTGCAGGGCGCTACAGGGTACAGTACTTGCATGCAGCGCTACTTTGACCCTGGCGCGCAAAACGTGCGCGAACACGCGCGCGCGCTTACAGGTGCTGAGCATCCGCGGCAAGCGCTCGAACCTTGTCAACCAGCGTGCTCCGACATACCTGGGTGCAATTAATCCTGACGACCGGTTCAACGAACCTGCAGCGCTTTCGGCCGCTCTTCACCACATTGTTTTTGGACGAGGTCGAGCACCATGCCGTCTTCGCTGTCAGACGAACTTGAAAGAAGCTCATCGACTGCGGCAACTAGCAGCGCTTCCTTTCTCATTGCCGACAAATCCACTAGCTAACTCCGTCAACTACGTTGCAACGTACCGCAGCTATCGGGCCAGAGCGTCCGCGGTTCTGCAGTCGGCAGTGCGCGCGCGCGTCGCGCGTCCCGCAGTGCTTGCTGGGATTGCACCCCGGCGCACCGCCGATTTTCTCGGTGCGAGACGGGGCAACGGGAAAAACCGCTCCAACAGGGTGCGCTTCCGGTGATCGAGGATGGTCGGTGCGCACCGGTGCGGGTGATCGAGGACGCTATTAGGCAGATCTTAACCTTAACAACCGCGTTTGAACGCAAGTGGCTGAAAGGCCGCCGGTGACCAACCGGCGCCGCAGGCGCGAGAAAGCCTGTCCGACGTACTACCTTCAGAGGCAAAGTTTTGACTGGTGTTGCAGAAGACGCGGGGCGCGGTAGTGCTGAACTTAGCGTCACAAGCTGGCGGCTGGACGTAATTATATTTATTCAATCGTGTTTTTTTTTTCTAATTGTAACAATTAACGCGTCATTATTTCGTATTATTGGCGGCGACTTCAGCACACCAAAGCTAGACCCAGACTTTTCAGTCGGTGTTGGCTCGCCGAGGCCTGCGCGTGCCAGGGGTGTATAAAGTTGTCGCGGGCTGCCACACGCTTCGGCCTCCGCGGCCCCAAGCCACGGGCCGCCCTGCTTCCAGCTTTGACCCCCCGCTGCCCCTTGGGTGCTGGATATCCTGCGTAGCCTGCTTTATTTAACCTCAGGTGCTCCCCTGAGGCTTCCGTTTGCCGCTTACATGTGCCCTCCTGGAGCAGTGCTTGTAAAAAATGCAGTCTATCGTCGCGACGAAAAAAGCCACCCACTACTTACACAACACCAGTCAGAACATTGGCCCTTCAGACACAGCTATCACCAAATGGGGCGTGCGCGCCCATTGCCTCACCATGCGGGCAGCCAGCGGCTGAGCGTAAACAAATTAGACCGCACTCCGCAATGCCGGCATGTCTGGGGGCAAACGAATACAACACGCGCTAGAAATCTCCTCCGTAGTGCCTAGGCAGAGTCCAAGAAGCAAAAGTCCCCAGATTTTCTCTCTCGCGCCTGCGCACAAACAGCTGGTGATCCCTCAAATGAACGTATTGTTGCGAAGACGATAAAATAGGCTGATGACTAAGAGCACGTGGCTGCCGGCACTCGCTGGCGCGCGACGTCAAATCACTCCAACCAATCCTCAAAACGATTGCAGCGCCCGCATATTCAGTGGTGGGCCTTGCGCCGAATATACGCGTAGCTTTGGATTAGTGACTTTGCACATTCCATCCCCGCTACAACTAAGGGGCGACCACGAGTAGTGCATACTCCCGACGAAGAAACAGCTTACCGCGAGCGTCAGCGCATGAAAGAGGCGAAGTAACTTGCACGTGAAAAAAAAAAAAAAAAAAAAGCATGGCAAAACACCAACAGACACCACACACGCAAAAAAAAACGCACATACTGGGAGAAACGCAAAAAGCGGTGCTAAAGCACGGTCACTACGCTAATTAAGCACGCAAAAGCAAAAATGGGGTGAAGGAATGGTGAAACAAAAAATCGACAATATAGAGCGCTTTTCACTTTGCATGGTGTAACACTCGGTGTATAACTAACACAGCTTCACTGTTCGACCATCTTCACGGAACGGAAGGGGTGGTAATATTTTCACGCTAACACTTGAGGAAGTGGTAAATTTATGGTGAGAGAGTGCATAAAAGTGATATTCCTTGCTGCAACGAGTCATATTGAAAAACGGCCATTTATGTCGTCAGTTCACACGCAGATAGCACGGTGCGCTGCACTTGCAGTCGCGATAGTTCTCCGAGTTCCCGTAATTTTCTTAGTTGTTTAAGGAGCAAAGTGAATACTGCAGGTGATGATTGTGCGCAGACTACCAAGCTCGTGGGACTCCGGGACAGAGTGAAAGTGTTCCTGCACAGAAAAAGAAAAAAAGTAAAGCCAGAGGGGCGCCACTTGCTTTGCGCCGAGTTGCAAGTCCGGCTACAAGCATGCAAGCCACAAGCGAAAATATCATTGGTTTCGATGCGCCAAGTCCCAGAGCTGTACGAGAAAAATGAACATGCTTTTCACCGTGCTGACAAAATGTTTCAACCGCATTAATCATGTGCCAGTTCCACTAGAAGGAGCATTTCATCAAGCGTATGCTCGGCAGGAAGATTGTGCAAATTCCGATGGTGTATGTATGGCTAATAAGTGACACTGTTCCTTCAGTGCTACCCGATGCATATCAAAGAAAATTCCGAAAAAGAAAAATTCACCGATGATTACAATCTCTAATGCAAAATTTGAGCTAGCATATGCTCTATACGTGTTTTCATTTCACAATATATTTGTTACATTACAAACAGAGCAAAGTATGGCATGACTGCTTCGTCAATTGGGAAATCACGAAAGGCAGCACGTGGCTGATACATAGGCGCGATTCACAGCAACTGCCGCAGACAAACCTCCACTCGCGCAGCACTTTGTTTCCATACAGACGACGCGCGCTACTCTGGTGCCATCTCGTAGCTATCATTACTGCAAAGCCAGTCTTGGACGGCACTACGCTTTTATTCTCAGACTTTCACCATACCTTACTCCTCGCACTCTCTTCACTATCTCAGTCTTTCATCTCTCGCTGCACTTAGCGTTCGCTTTCATACTTCACTGCGCTTGTTCGCTGGGTTACGAGGGACAACACTGGCGCTCGCTGCATATATGCTGCGCTCTAAAGTACAAGGCTCCGATGGGATCTCGGCCGTTAAAATATTCGTGAGGAGGGAGCAAGTCCAGGCGCCGTATTCCCAGCTTTCAAGTGTGGGGTGAGGGAGTGCAAGTGTCCCCTCTGCCCCCCGTTAGATACGTTACGGAACTAGGAGTGTTGCCCAAGTGAACCAAAAGTGTTGGCCTAACACGTAATAACGTCATGATAAGTTATAGTACATTCACCCATATGACCCTCCACTCGTGGTGGGGCGCTCGCGTTGCCGGCGGCGGCTCGCCACTGTTTGCAAAGCGAGCGCGGGAGTTTTTCAGGACAGCACTGGTACGTACACGTTTTCCTCTCATCCGCCAGCCCCTTTGTATCTCGGACTTGAGCTCGCCTGCGGTGCCACTGTATGTACGGCAAGCGCATACCTCATGTTGATCCTTTTTGGACGCTAAGCTGAAGAGTGGCACCTAGCGCTTGCGCATGGTCGTACTGCACCCAGCCACACTTACCGGAGGCCTAAGCTGACGAAGATTGCCCGAGCTCTTGCGAGTGGGCCCATTGGTTAACGAGAGATCAAGCAGCATAGCCGTGGGGACTTTTCCTAGCGGCATGTCACGGGGAGCCATCCTCTCACAGGGACATGCTAGTAGCACCCCTGTTTCAATTTTCGCCCTTTGCGTGGGAGCCGCAGTGGCTTGCAAATGGGCATTTGTGCAGTGTTGGGTGCCGCTGGAGTCATTACGAGTCATTCCACTCTGTTAAGGTGGACGACCAGCGAAGCTGCTTAGCACACGACACAGAGATGAGATAGAACTTCGAACAATGGTACAAACATATTTACTGTCCTGATCGGTGGTCATTGTGACAATAGGTATGCACACACATTCTCATGTCACCACTGTTATTAGGTGCATCCCTCACATAAGACAATGAATGGCTCATACCGCCATAAATAAAGAAAATTTTAATGCAGCCGCCCCATTACAATGACACAGAGTTTCTCACCATAACAGTTGAGGAAAATCTGGCGCCACCGTCTATGGGAGTTTCCCAAGGGACACTGTTGTCATGGGAATACCGGCAGTATGCGCCTGCGAGGCTTGTGATGGCTGGTGTTATAAGAGGCTTCGTCTAAAATGTGGGTATGGCTACACAAATTATGCATTGTTAAGTCTTCATAAAAGGTATTCATTCACCCACATTACATCTGACGTTTGCTCACCTGCAATGCATAACCAAGCCAAGAAAAGCAAGAACAGACAAGCTGTTAAAGCGAGTGTGAATCTTGTTTGTCCCCAAACTTTAGCAGCCCACTGATACTTTTTACATTTGCTTTAATTATACATCCAATAACAAGTCTGCACAATTAAACAAAGCATGTATTTGCGCAATAATAAAGCTAAAACAGCATTTTATGTGCTGCTTCAGTAGCAAATGAATCATTATCACAAACGGAACAGTGCAAGCAAGGTGCGTCTTCAAGGCGTCCTGGCTCTCCGAGAAGGATGCCAATCCAAAGTCGCAATATACCGGCATTCCCATGCATACCACAGTGCAGCAGCACCAGATTTCCCTCTAAGCAATATAGTGAGAAACTACACGATAACAGAAGAGAAATGAAATTCTACGCTGGAATGATAAGCGGTAACGGAGCCAGCTGTGGAAGGGGACGACGATGCTAGAGGAATTGATGATGATGATAGATGCTGATGACGACAATAGTTTCCTCTTGCCAATGCATGCCTCATACCCCTTAAGAAATTAGTGGCAACGGAGCCAGCTGTGGAAGGAGACGACGACGACAAACGCGAGTGCAGAGGCACGAGCGCGTTTGTGCTGAGGGGCACCAACGAGATCGTTCGCGGGTTGTTCACGGACGACAGAAATTCCCTAGCTATTTACAGCTTCGCTGTAATAAACTGTTTCTGCTAAGGGCAATACTGCGTTCTCTTGCATGCGTAGCGCTCGGTAGCCCCCCTTTTGTGGCCCGAGTGCGCACACTAGAGTACGCGAGGTGATGGCTGATGCAGCACTGTGGCTCGCTAAGCTTGAACCCGCCTTGTGGTGCTTGTGGTGGTCAGTACACCTGCGAGATACGAGACCACCACAACTTTCGGAAACTGAAGAGCCACCCCTATCGCTCAACACAAGATGGTATTGCAAATTATGTGCTATTATTGGTCTATCTGCACATCTGACTCCTGCCTTACACCAGATAAGACCGACTCTTGCCAAACAAGGGTTCACACATTTGCACACATGCCAGAGTGCAGCATGGCTTCAAGCTCGAAGTAGAGGATTCCTTGTTAGATTGCAGAAACCAGCAGCACTGATTATGTGGCATCACAAACCAATGACACCAGGTGTTAGCCTGGTGTGGCAGCATGGTCACAGACCACACACCACAAACATCTGGCATATTAGGCACTCAACAGAATAACAGGAGAGATGGTGTGCAGGAGAGAACAGGGTGCTCTTTGTTCACAGAGAAGCGACAGCAAAGGACCAAGCATATCCTGTGTCGAATGCTGAGAAGCGCCGAGTCAAGGAAGAAAAAGTGGCTGATGTTGCTACACATCCTGAGCTTTAGGGAACACATTGTGGCCTGCAACCACTGCACAGGGCTGACTGGTGCGAATATCAGCAGTTTTCGATACCACATGACCACTACATCCGATTTTCATGATGCATGTGTCATAAACCTGTCACACTAAAACAATATATCTGTTGTTTGTATATCTTAGGAATCAAAATGACATGCAAGCATCATGTAGTCGATACCCAACTAATGAAGGAAAGGAAAATGCATTACAACATTTTTGCGTTAGTTTACTTACATGGTGATCATTGAAATGTTCACTATACATGGCCACTGAGAACTCTGTGAAGTAAACACAAATGCAAGTTGACAGGTGGTTTTATTGATGTCTGCTTAATCGTCGTCTCCAATTAGGCGTTGCATTCAGTACCAAAGTAGTGTATACATTGTTGCAAACACGTACAGTTGGAAGATGCAGCAAGTGCTCTTCAAGATAAAAAGTTCTTCACTTTCACGACCCCGTACAATATCAATATATTATAGACAGTGTTTCCATCGGCAACCATATGGTAGCACATTCTCGCACTGGGTGCTATCACTCAGGCATGCAAAAAAGAAACAAGGCGACAGTAACACAGTGCCTTTTAAACTAACAAGTGATAAGTTCAGCCACATCAGCACATGCTTACTTTCAACAAATGTACAACCCACCAGCAAGAAAAATGCCATTCAACGTGTCAACTAAGAAGAAAGTACAAAGGACTGGCTGTAATGACATCTGGGATGCCAAAATAAAGGGTTACATAGTTTCAAACACAGAATGGTGCCAATGAGGGAATAGCAAAAGACAATGTTTTACAGCAATTACAATTTAGTGTGGCTTAAAAAACAATGATTTTTTTGCTTCCATGCAACCTGATTAAAAAGAAACATTACGAACAAGAATGTGCAGCCTACAACCGTAACATGGTACATACCAGCATTGCACAACCTGCTCGTCAAGCGATGATCAATGTTTTGCAGTGAAAGCAGTGACCACTATTGCAAGACGACAGTGAAAGTTTCACAAAGCCAGAGCGCCCCTTTCAAAGTCTTGTTCGAGGCTTGCATCTGTAAAAGATAGAGCCACCTGGGCTCAGAGCCAGTCTCAGTGTCGGTGACACTCATGAGCTCGATGTCCCACAGAAAACATATGAAATCGGGGTGGCATTACAACAGAGCATGCTGCCAGTGTCAGCAGTGTCCTTCAATGTTCTCACAGCTGGCACCACAACATGAGGAATCATGGTCGTAGTCATTCACAACATGGACGATTGCATTTTTCCAAAGCAGCTGAAACTGAACAGGAAAGTGGTCCAAATGTCATCAGAATTAGTTATGTGAGTAAGTGCAAAAGAAAAAAGCACCAACAAGCCAATACCAGCACAAGGAGATAATTCACATAAGCCATTTCACAAGTGGTGACTAAACAAAGTGTAGAAAGGAGGAAGGCTTCACTTGAGAGCTCGTCACATGCAGGCAACCATGTTCCTTTCGGTGCCACTTCCAGCCGCAGTCCTTGGACACAGTTCCGACGAGGAAGAAGCGAAGGCTGTGATAAGGCAACTGAGTCAGGTGTTAGCCAAATGAGACAGTTGCTACAAGACATGGTGTGGCTATCACAGCAGTCGGTGCACGCGCTTAAGTTTTTGCATTTGCCATGCCCTCGGCGCTAGCCTCCACACGGTCATTGCAGAACAAGTCCGATCTGAAAAACATGTTGCAAGAAAAAAGAGACAGTCACATGAATGAGTGTGCATTACATGTGTGGAGATAGGAAGTTAATTAACTACTTTTAAATGGGTGCCTTACCACAGGCTTAGTGCACAATTTTCAGAATGAAGACTACTGTTTGTACTAAATGAGTGCTTTCTAAGTGAGGCCATTACAAGTGGGCTAGAATATACAAGTCAATACATTAAAAATTATCTTCAAGAATATTTATGCATTCATGTGGGTCCGACTGTACAAGAAATAAAGAAATGCTCTTCAAGAATGCCATATTTACCTGCATAATGAAAGTACTTGCATAATAAACACACCCCAACTACCTTCCCTCTTAAAATCGATTGAATTATCCGGCAGGTCGAATTAAACAAGATGAGGAAAAAATGTCATCACATACCAGCGATTCATTTGCAGTATTTGCCCGATTCTAACATGCCCCCGAACCAAACGCACACCCACTTTCTACAAGTGCAAGTAGAAAACTACAGTAGGTAGAAATGACATGAACACTCCTAAACAAAGTATATATCTAACATGCAACCAATTCTTTGGCAAGAAAAATAAGCAAGGGTTTCATATGTGCTGCACAATAGTGGCAGGGGTGCTAAAGTCAGCTCTGCCACAATACATACCGCGAAGGCAATTTCCGACCCAATTTTCTCAAAAGACATGTTAGAATCGGGTAAATACTGTAATCCGACATTCTGAGCGGCAGTCATTGCTTGAAAATCTTCGTAGGACAGGCCAAAAATAGGCGTTTTTGACGGAAGATGACGTGTGTTGAACGCACTCACTGTCCCCTAAGCTTCAGCAAGACAGATGCTACTACTAAAGGGGCCGTTACTGGGGTCACCATAGGGGTAAGGAACATGTGTGCTGACTGGTCAAGTTCGAATTATCCGGCGAACGCCAATACTGAGATTGAAATAACGAAAGTTTGGCCCCATAGCATGGGCGCTGACCGGTACCTTTGGTCGGCATCAAATTACCAGAGTTAAATTAACAGAAGTAGAGTCAACTTCCGTTAATTAGACTCCAGTT